>NC_081136.1:5422263-5784393 GCF_958295425.1 Solea solea
GGAGCGCTATATTCGGATGTAAACAACTGTCCAAATAAAACCCAGTGCATTCATCTGAATAAAAAGGATCGGATCTGGAGGATTGTGATGCGAGTCACATCCTGTGTAACCATCTTTGTCGGATCACATGATGCCATTTCTTTTGCCACTGGAGTTTCTGCCGAGTTGTCACTTACCCATCAGCAGAATGAGCAGAAACAGACTCAGCATCGTCGCTCTGTTGGATGAGACTTCTATCAACTTCCTCTGTGAGCATAAAACACAGGTTGTGCTCGTTATAATTTATCCATCATCAATGTGATAGCCTTTACTCTCATTAAAGTTGAAAAATAATTACAATTACAACGTGACATCGGGAGAAAAAAACTCCAATTAGTGGCCACGAAATACTAAGGAATAAGCAAAAATTTTGCATAAGCAAAAACAGCGTAAGAGGGCTAAAGCTGCACGATGGACAGAGATTATAGTGTGAGTGGGTTTTATTTTAGGTTGGGAATCTACATTTCATAGCCATTTCTACACCATAAACCATTTTTAATCATCGATAAATGAACACAACAAGCTGCTTGTCTACAAACATAAATACCAATAATACAAATATGGCTTAAAAGGCTGTCATTTCAAATTCATTCGTACATTAGCAGGTTAATTAACGCTAGAGTGGTTACAGATCATGTAAAATACTGCATTTGCTGGAGGAAATATGTAGTAAATGATGCAACTCACATCTATCAATGTTCCTTCCTCGGCTGCTCGCTGGTGATCGTCCTCGACAAGTACTGAAACTCGCAGCAGGTGGACGCTGCTTTGTAGCCGCCTTCAAGGTCAGAATTTCAATATTTAAAAACAGAGAGAATAGTGTCGATTCATGGTCAGGGTACGATTTACATACTGCAACAGAAAACAGACGTGTGAGGCCTGTTGAGAGAGAAGGATGCCACCCAAATACTAAGTAAATAAAACTCTATATCTATAACTAAAAAATTCAGCCATAATCTCACCACATGGATTAAGAAAAACGCTGTCATACTAAATTCCTTTTACTTTAATTTCATTTTATTTGGAGCAGGATTTCAGACATGGTTATCGTGAATATCTATATTATATGGACCTTTAGTTTCATGAGAAAATAAAACATAATAAAAATACTTTAATATTTTGTATTTAGTGAATATTTAAACACATTTAACCACTTTAACTACTTTTATATCCAAGACATAAAAAGTAACAAAGTACATTTATGTATTTATGTACATTATGTCAATTAAATTTGCGTCATCAATAACCAATGGGTTTACAGTAGAGTGAGTTCTCGTGAATATTTTCTTGCATATACAAATAAAAAAATAGGCTCTGACATTTTTTTTATATCATCTAAGTTACATTTCTTAGCATTAATCACCATGACTGATGTGCATTAACCTCTAAATGTCCAATGAAGGGGTTGATAAACGCCAAAATGGAATATGGACTTAACTATTTAAATCCCATTTACATTAACAATCCTTTTTAATTACAATAATGAAAATATCAACGTCAATATATTGCATTCATCTCACAAAAAAACAACGTTGTTTTTCAAAACAAAGGGGATCAAGTACAGAGCCTTGTGGGACACCATACAAATGTGGTTCAGACCCATTGAAAACTGTGAGTTCTACCAAAGGGAGAGTCATAAAATAAAAGTATGAACTGTGTATCTAGTCCTTCCAGGCCAATGTTTGAACTTCATGTCATCAAACCCTGGGGCTTTTTCCTCCTCAGTAAGACTTCTTTGAATGTAGTCCGAGACTTCTGATGCGGATCAGACAACCGAAGTCTGGTCTGGTTGAAAGAAGAGGTCTCACACCGCTTGCAAGTGAACTCTGAATCCGCACCTTTCACTGGAAGCGTAGTATTTATGGCTGACGCCTCATAGTTCTTTCTCATCCACGTCTGTAAGTGATGAGAAGGGAGGACCGTGATAGACGGAACTCAACTTGTCCTCCTCTGCTGGTAAACCAGCGCGTTTCCAAGGCGAGGCGGCTTCTCTCCTCTTCAATGGGAAACATGGATGAGAGTTCGGACCGGCCTTCAGGGTGCTGCTCATCACCAGAACAGATAAAGATAAACCTGCCAATGCTCCTTAACATAAACATCCAGAGAGATTTGAGTTTTTACTACATGTCTATATTATGTCTGACCTTTGACCGAGCGGTCACATGACTTTATAGTGTTTGAGATTTGCCTTTGTCAGTTGAACCGAACCAGCTGAAAAATGAATTTTCCCTCAGCTGAACTTTTATTGGGTGTGAATGCACCCTCAAATATTTTTTTTTTTACTGGCAGTAGAAAGTGAGGACGTCCTGCTGGTTTCCTCGTATCAGCACTGCGGGACAGTGGAGGCCGCAGGTCAGAGTGTCCAGCCAGGCCATGTACAGAGCACTGGGGCAGCCACACTGTGGTACGGGAAGGCTCCTATAAATAAATATATACAAAAATAAAAAAAACCATCTCATTTACATGCATCGAAGCACAGCGACACATCAGGAACAAACGCTGCTTGTTAACAGCACATTTATTCAAAACAAAAGCAAATAAGTTCTGGAGAACAAGAACACTGCTCAGAGATAGGACATTGATGCAGGATGCAAATATTTGCAGTCGAGTTCCAGGAAGAAAAAAATAAAAATAAACGCAATATATATTTTCTTAGTTTTATGTTGTCATAAATGATCTGATTATGGACAATAATATCATCCTAGCCTTGTCTGGATCCAGGCATCTTGAAAAACTATAGGCCAATTTCAAAACTTCTGTTCCTGTCAAACGTTCTGTAGCAGAGCAGCTCACTTCTTTTTTAGAGAAACACCAAATTTTAGATAAACGGCAGTCAGGGCCATTTTTTTTCCCCGCAAAATGCACTGGACAGAAACTGCTTGACTTAGGGTCTTTCGCGAGATTATTCGATCTCTCCGCCCCTTTTGACACTGTTGACCATAAGATTCTAATAAAGAGACTTGGAGATGTGGTTGGGCTTTTACAATGTTTCTCCTCAGACCTGTTTTTATAAATCAGTCTGAATCAAGACATCTTACATGTGGGGGTACCTCAGGGTTCTGTCTTGAGCCCAATACTCTACCCTACTTTTGAATTTTCTTCCTTTAAGACAGATAAATAGCAAGTACAGTGATGTTTCTCAATCTATCTTCGTTCACAAACTGCTTGTCGAACATCAGTCAATGGTTAAGTGATCCATTTTACAATTGAACCCTTATCGTTGCACATTGACAGTGTCAGTCGGCCCTTTAGCTATTTCTGTCCAGCCCTACGTTCGGAACCTTGTGTTATCATTGACTCCATGTTCCTTTGAGCAAGATTCTAAACAGTTTAATAAATTGCATCGCCAAACAAATGAAGTAAAAAGGTTAAATGGCAATTTAGACAGAAAGAAAACCCAAGGGCATAGATTTATTTCATCTTGCTGACTTCTTTCTGGAGAAATTCTCACAACTAGAGGACTTCCCCCATTCATTTGAATGGGACACATACACAAGGTGAATGGTGTACAGTCTGGTGTCTTGTGGATTAAAGTTTAAATAAAGCCTCTATAGTTTTAGAGGATTTGGAGCATTTGCCCCATTTATTCGAATGGAGCACATAAAGCTGCATATTCTTTTAAAAAGCTCAAAAGTCCCAAACAAGCAGAATTTTCTGACATTTAAATGTAAAATCTGTAGCTGAAAGTGTGAAGGAGGTGAATCTGGAGGATTTCCCCCATTCATTTGAATGGGACACGAGAAGCTGAACAGCGTATGGTCTTGTGGCAGGATTAATAAATTAAGTATTTTGAAGAAGTAGCGCTCAAAATATGTACACATTTAAGAGGATTTAAAGATTTAATCCATTCATTTGAATGGGACATAAAAGACAGAATTTTTTAAGTTCTGGAAAGTCGAAGTAAGTTGAATTTATTTTGATATTTAAATGGTTTCTGTTGCTGAGGTGAATATTCAAATAATAATCAAAGTTTAAATCAAGTCTCTAGCTCAAATAATTCTGCAGTAGTAGCGCTTAAAATATGTACAAGTTTTGGACGCTTTGCAGATTCCATCCATCCATTTAAATGGAGCAGATAAAGCTAAGTCTTTTAAAAGCTGAAGAGTCAAAATAAGTTGAATTTCCTGATATTCATTGAAAGTATGAAGGGGGTCGATTCTGGAGGATTTTCCGCCGAAACACAAACAGCAGAATCTTTAAAGAGAAGCTGAACAGTCTGATATATAAGAGTGGATGTAAAGTGTACTCACACAAGCACGAGTGCAGCGTGTTGTGAATTCCTGCGGATGATTTCATTCAGCCTCACTTTCCTCTCAGACTGACAGGGAAGAAAATCAAAGTGAGAACCTGACACCGAGTCACATTAAACAACAACAGCGACAACAAAAAGGTCCAGGTTTCCACGCACCCTCAGCTGGAAGGCCTCAAACTCCTTGTCTGACATTTTCCACGGCTCTCTTTGTCTCAGCTCATCGATCGAGACGTCTTCCTGTTGTTCATCATGCAGTCGGAAGGGGGCGACATTGTCCATAAACCTGCTCAGGCTGAGGAGTGGAAAACCCAGAGAAATTTGAATTTCAAGTTTGAATTTGGTGTTTTTTCGGCAATATTTCCCCAGCAGGGCCGGCCCAAGCCTTTATGGGGCCCTAAGCTCCAACCTTGGTTTTTAAAACATTACGTACAAAAATAAAACAAAATAACTCAAATAATATTTTAATTACATAAATGTATCTAAAGATTATTTTTAACATGTCACATCTCCATTTTTAATCTGATAATCATTAAAAGGGGGAACGAGAGTCAACTATGTGAACGGTAGATTTAAAAGTCACTCATCACTTTTCAGGGTGTGGTCTAAAGAGTTTTAAAGACACAGTACGTCATTTAAGAACTTGTTTGGTTCCCTGTGAGAAAGATTCTGTAAACTTGAAAAGACATATGGATTTCCATGACGGATTTGAAAGGGTGTTAAGAGACATTCTGGCTAGAGTTACTACTGAACAAATCTTATATACTCGATACTTGAAGTACATGTTGAAGAAATGTTACATATTATATCTTTATAAATCCTCATGGTCAAACTGTGTGAGTACAACATGACGAGTGACCGCATTTGTGGAAAAAAACGGACAATTGTGTGGACGTACTTTTTCGCATGTGGGTTCCTCTCGCTGTCTGTTAGGACTATGACGTCATCAAAGTCCAGACGGAACCTCTTCAGCAGAGCGATCATCCTAAAAGACAACAAAAATAATATTATGAGTAAAAAATTAGTTTAGGTAATATTTCGTGTAAGTGTGGATATGATGAAACACAGTATTGGCTTGTAAGGTATTTATAAGCACAAATAAATAAAATAAATAAATATATTATTATGTTTAGTTTTTTAACGAGACGGTTAGTAAAACGACTTAAGCATATATATTAAGGCCGAATAAAGGCTAATAAACCTTTTATTATGCAGTTAATAACAGTTAACAACGCCCCAATGCAAATACTTAATCTAAAGTGTTTTATTAACGTTATTAAACACTTTATTATGCACTTATTAACATTAATAAACACTTTATTATGTACTTATTAACAGTTGAAAAAAGCTAATTTGCAGCTAGTTAATCTAAAGAGGGAACAGTGTCTTATTGACGTTATCAAACACTTTATTATGCACTTATTAACAGTTAAAAAAGCTAATTTGCAGCTACTTAATCTGAAGAGGGAACAGTGTATTATTAGCGTTAATAAATACTTCACACTAAACACCACAGATCAAAGATAATGTGTTTCCAAAAAAAGATTATTGTTATCTATTAACTATAGAAGACCTTCACAACATTATCTTAGATCATATAGTTGTACATTTATTCACACTTGTATGAACTAATTCACGTTTATGAGAATCTTATAAAGTCTTATAAGCGGCTTGTTGTTGATTTTTCTGGTCAAAAACCTACTTGTTGCGTCCTTCCTCCATGTTGTGCTCGTCTCCCAAGATGAAGACCCTGACTTTGCTGTGGCGCCAGCATTTTCTCCTGGTGAGCAGGTGCGGCACGAGCAGGGTCAGACCTAAAAAGAAGAAGAAGAGCAGAGAGAGAGAGAGAGACGACAGTTTAGGAGGAGGAGGAGGAAACTCAAGCATCAGTGTATCGGGAGTGAATTAACCGGTGCTCGTTTGGTCAGGTCTAATTTGGACTCACCTCCATCGTCAGCTACCCAGTAGACGTCGATGGTCTTCTTCCCCTGGTCGTTCTGAAACACCGTCCTGACCTGGTCACCGTCACCTTGAGTGGGAATGTTGTCGACTGCAAAACAAGCAATTTTTGAAAAATAGCTATTCATAAAAAACTGTCACAACTCATATTCGGTCAAATAGATAGGTGCTCAACATTAAGATGATTATTATAATTTTATAATGATAGTAGAGTGTTGTCGATGTAAGACAGGGATTAAGAGGTGAATAAGAGGAAACCCAGAGTCATCAGATCATTTACGTGTGCATCCACGGGGGGGCTCACCTGATTCTATGTCAGGAAGTTGGTGTTTGTCGTCTGTCACAGTGTTGTCGGGTTCAAAGCCGTGGTTCACTGGAGGAAACGCGAGACATTCGGAATGACGCCATAGTTCAATTAATCAAATGAATATGTAGGATATGTAGGAACACGCGTATTTGTTTGGATTTTGCACCTTCAAAGTCAAAAGGATCGGAGATATCCAGGCCGTCCATCATCCTCAAGACACATACGCAGTGACTGGAGTCGAAGGTGTCACTGGAGAAAATTGAGGGAGACTGTGATTGGTGGATTTAAAGAAGATTCTGTAATATTTTATATATATATGTAGCTCTAATTGAAAAAGGGCTTGAAAGATCGTAAAAACAACATCGACTTTCAAGTGAATGCTATACGCTTCTGTAAGTATCAATACCGATGAGTTTTTTTAAATGTACACTTACTATAATGTGTTGGTATAATCTTCGATGCTTTCTGGAGAACTTTCCCTCCAGTTTGTCTTGAAGCCCAGGACCAGAGTGTTCGGCTTTAATTTGCCAAGACCTGAAGCCTTTGGAGTGGTGTAAAAAAAAAGAATAAGTCATATTTGAACAATTTTCAAAAAATAAAAATGAAAGTTACTTAATATAGATACACTATATTGAACAAAAGTATTTGGCCACACCTGTTATGTATTGAATTCAGGTGTTTCAATCACACTTTGGGCTCTAGGCCGCTTATCTCCAATTGAAGGACAATCTCACCGCTTCAGCAAACCAAGACATTTTGGACAATGGACAATAGTTTGAGGAAGACATGATTTGACTTGACTGGCCTAGCACAGAACCCTGATCTCAACCCCATCGAGCACCTTTGATATGAACTGGAACCAGAGATCGTGAGCCAGACCTTCTCGTCCAACATCAGTGCCTGACCTCATAAATGCTCTACAGAATGAATGGACACAAATCCCCATAGAAACCCTTTCAAATCTTGAGGAAAGTCTCCAAGAGGGGGATCAACTCCGTCATTACAGGCCCTGCTGGTCAGGCGTCCCAATTCTTTTGCCCATACACATATTTTCCCCAGATCATTAAATATATCAATGCATACATTAGATATCATTTTTCTGCACTCATTGGATGGAATGGGACAAAATTTACCGATTTTATACCTGCATTAGTTGTCGAGCGCCAACTCTGAGGCCGTCCGCACTGAAAGGAGTATAAAACGAGCGCACCCTCCTCCTGTTCAACCACTTCACCAGCCACTCAGTGGCATCCGGCAGCCGAGTCTGTCTGTCCTGCTCCTTAGGACATCAAGGACATAAACAAATAACAATAAAGTGTTTTTTTTAGCCCTTTGATTGGAAGATATTGGAAGATTTAATGTCAAGATCAAAATTTCAGCACTGATCAACTGACCATGATGATGTCTCCACAGATCATGAGGCTCATGTTCTTGGTGAAGGAGCTGACAAAGTCCACCAGAGCCGGTCGCTGGTTTGGTGGACCAGTCATGACGAGACACTGCGGTCTGAGAAATAAATGCAAGAATAGAAAAAAAATAATTACTATTTCTGAGAGACAGTATGTGTATAAATAAATATGTGGAGACATTTGACTGCTCACCTGAAGTTCTTGACATGATCCTCCACATCAGAGAGAGAGACAGAGTAGGACAAGGCCATGTTGTATATACTTGCCTGGACCGACGAGCCCCAATTCACCTCTGTGTATTTTAACACATAACACAAAGTCATTCTCCACGTCTGTACAGGAGGCATCACACTTTCAAAACGTCGTTTTTGTTCATGCTCACTTGGCTTGTTGTAGTTGACATATCCAAACAGGAAGAAGATAACACAGGCGGTGGTGAGAGCAGCCCACCAAGTGAACAGGAACATCAGCACCACAGAGCTCACTGCCCCAAACAAGGCCGTCCACTTTGTGTAATAGTGAAATGATGGCCTCCAACCTGAAGGGGGTGAGAGTGAGACTTCAGGAAACCACAGTGTATATATGTGAAATGGATAGAGACTTCCACTTTGAAAAGAAAAGCCAAGGAAGTAGGCAAGGCATAGCGGATAGCCAGAGGCAGTGAGAGGACGCCCAACTTTTTTCAAATGTTTCAAAGAAGGTTTTGTGGAATTAGTAGCCTCAATGATATCATAAGATAAAATAATTCCATGTTTAATAGTATTGGTCTAGGTGTCAAACTCACGGCCCTCCAATCCATTTCATGTGGCCCTCCAAGCAAAGTTTTTTTTTGGATCATAAGTATGTTCACTGAGCACCAGAGTAGGTGCTCAGTGGCCCCCAGGTCACTTGAGTTCAACACCCTTGATTTAAACCAGAGGTCTCAAACTTGTGGCCCTCCGATCCATTTCATGTGGCCCGCCACTTAATAGTAGTAGTATATTTTTTTAGTGAAGAGAGATTAGTTTTGCATCACTTTCACATTTTTATCCTGCGATAAATATTGTTCCATGTCAACACAGACACTTTTATTTTGAAATTCTGTGAACTATCAATCACTGCAATATCAGTGTCAAAAAAAGTTTTTCACTTGACTGGCCCCCTACTGGCCAGACTAGATGCTCAGTGGCCCCCAATTTCAGAAAATTCAGACTCATTGCTAACAGACTTAAATGAAGTAGAAACATCTAGAATGCTAGCACCAACCATGAAATGTCAATGTTCAGAAGAGTGAAATGGGTATTAACAAAAAGCTCGTCCAAAACAGTAACGTTTAATCAGTTACCCTTGGAAATCTAGTAAATCGGACTATAATTGATAAACTTTTAATAAAAAGCAGGTCACTCACCAGGTGAGTTGGTGATTGAAGCGTGAAAGCAGCTGAAGTTGATGAGGCAGTACGAACACAGGAAGAAGTTAGAGATCAAGACGGCGATTGTGTTCAGCTCAGCTGTGGAGATTGAAAAATCAGGAACCTTATGACCAATATTTAACTCTCAAACATCTGTCATGTTCGCCGGCACTCACCAATGAGTATGAAGGCCATAGCAACAAAGTAGCAAAGGATGTAGGCGCGAAGTGGCTTGTCATTTTTCCCATAACCCTTCGCAAAGAATCCAATGTATGGGTATAAGTTGTCTCTGCACAGATGCTGGCAAATAAAGAAGAAATAAAAAAGTCTTAATTTTATATACCGTTCTCATGAATACTTAAATCTGAAACACAAGCTTTAGGTGAAAGTTACATGAGAGTATAGTTAAATAAAAGACATATAATACCAGTATTTCAGTCTACTGAAAGTCTTTTTTGTATAAAAATTGCAAAGGTGTTTCTCACACAAACATAAAAAAGCAAATGTTAACGTTAACATTCATTTCATGCATACTGATGTGCTGAACTACAATCACCGTATCAAATCAAATATGAACTCTTCATTCATATTTGATGTATATTTGTTTATGACAATTAAAGTGACATTTACATCAATGCAAAATACACATGGTTTCTCACCTGAAAGATTTTAGGCGCCGAGACAAAAAAGCCAAGGGCAGACGACAAACTGGCCACAAAGATACCGGCTGTGCCGAGGTAGGAGTAACCTGACGCTTGCCCCAGTACCTGGTTACAAAGTCAAGAGGAAATCCAATTTATTTCATATACAAATTCCAGGTCTGTCAAGGCTGGTTATAAACATGCGTCAGGCGAAAAAGCTTTGCACATCAATGTGTCAGTGTTCAGTCAGAGGTTCTCTCCACTATTACCTTTAAACTGTTGGCCAGACCATATTTACAAGACTGCGACTCGATGCACGCCGTAAAGTTCCATCCCAGGTTACATCCCAGATCCACGCAGACATCGGTATTGTTTCCAGGCAGAATATCACTGATATTCCCGGAAGCATCTCGTATGACAAATGACCCTGGTGCCAGAGGAAGATCCAGATATTTAAGCAATGATTTGTTTTCATTTTTACTTTTTCATAGATTAATATGACTGGTAACATAATATGCACTTAAAACTACGACACGCCAAACATGTCGAGACCACAAGGACAAAACAAAAAGCAGCAGACTACATATATGTGATTTATGACATGTTTAAATCCAGATTTGGGGATTAGGCAAATTAGACACTCTAAATTGACCGTGAGAGTGAATGATTGTTTGTCTCTATGTGACCTGTCCAGGGTGTATGCCGACTTTTGCTGTATGTCAGCGGGGATTGGCCCCCCGCGACCCTCATGTGAAGGATAAAGCGGTAGAAGATTCATAATATTCATTGGCTGACACAGTATGCAGATGACACTGCTCTTTATATGAAAGATCAATTGGAACTAAGCTGTGTTCAGATGATTTACCAGTGAAATAATGGGAAAATCCAAACAATATATGACCATATTAAAAATGAATAGCACTCAATTTAGCACCATGTTTTTGATTTTCCCTGTAAACCAGATCCATAAAGAACACTTTCCCGCTGTGGACTATGGACCATACCGCCCATTATGTTTGATGCCAATCAGTTTTTCACTTTTAGCATATTCTTGCTAACAAATAAACAAACATGGGTAAAAGAAAAACACCTTGGTACAGATAATTAGCAACTTACCTGCAGTTGCAGAAATAGCTAAGTAGCTGATTGTGGTCCAGAAAATGGCCATGAGGCTGCCTTTGGGGATAGCAGTACTAGAGTCCTGCAAAAGTTAACAATACATCACAACAATACAACATATGTTCTGTTTGCAGCTGTCACGTTAGTCATACAGTACATCTCTCATTCTTTCCTGTCATACTTTGAGGTTTTCACAGATGTTTGCTCCACACAGGATGCCAATGGTGGAGGGGAAGAAAACGGCAAACATCTGGAAAAAGGTGCCTTCAGGTCCCCGCCAGTCTGGTTTCAGGTTTGATATGAAGACTTCACCTGTTGACAGGCAACGTTAAATGTATGCTGACGATGTTTAAAACTGACATTTACATTGCTTCCATCAGTAAACTCACTGCGATAACCAAAGATGCCCTGGGCCTGTTTCTCTTGACTGGGTGGAATGAATGTGCCCACAAAGTAGTTGGAAAAAGAGACTATATATACAAACATAAAAGCCAAAATATATGTCTAAAGGGGAAGAAATAAGAATGTAGGATTTAGAGTCAAACTTAGACAACTTGGACAACTCCAAAAACGAAAGAACGACATGTATCAGTATGTGCTCACCTTAGAATCCCACTTTATTCCAGCAAATGAAATGAGCAGAAGAGCCGTCACAGTGATAACACCCACAATTCGCACGTCATTGGTGGGGTCGACTATTGTGACACCAAACTCCTGCAAACATACATTTAAATAATTCATGTGAAATCCAAACATTATTTGTCATGTATATAAAAGCTATGTATGTTTTAATAATTGTACATTTAAACTCCTGGACACATGTACATATATATATATACATATATATGTGTTACACAGCAATGTGACACTGTTGTTTGTATTTAAATTCCCATTAATTTAATAAGTATAATAAGTGCAGCAAAAACAACAACACAAATTCACACCGTGATATCTGAACTTCTTGTCTTTTCAGAGACAAAGTTGATTTCTTGTTCTATGGATTATCTACACCCTCAAGAGTGTGAATGGATGAATTATCATTACCTGCATTAATTCACTGACCACTTCTGCAAATCCAACTGTGCTGAGCGCACAAGCCAGAGTGTTCGCGAATGAGAAGATCATCCCAACCGGGCCGCCAATTTCAGGACCCAGAGAGCGTGAGATCATGACGTAGGTTCCACCTTGAATTGTGCAGATTATTTTGTTTTATTATTATTATTATTGTTCTGAGTTTAATTCTTCTTTTTTTTAACACTAGATTGAAAGTGTTGACGCAGGAAGAGACTCACCTGAGGTCACTCTCCCGTTGGTGGCTATGGCAGAGATGGAGAGAGCTGTTACTGAGGTCACCATCATAGACAAGAGGATAATCAGCCAGGTCAATACTGAAACCACAAAAGAAAGGCAGAAATCATTATTAAAAAACAGTTTTTATTGTTCTGTAACAAGTTCTGCACACGGCTCTGAGTTCAGATAATGTGAATCTGTTATTTCATGTAGCCCATCCTTGACAATGGCTCGCTAACTTAGGTTCGTTGGACAAGATATATCTTTTTGAGAAACATATGAACATGCTGAAGAAAACTGCATCAATTACACCATGTTTTTAGCTGTGTGTCCATTGCAGTTCTTGCTAATCTCATCTCACCTCATGCAAGAGCTAGTACACGGTATGCGCAAGAAAATGAACACAGCTTATAGCTCAGAGGCTAAAGTGGACATTTAAGTGTGCTGTTTCAAGTAGAATTTGAGTGTTGTGGTTTTCAAACACTTTCTTAAATCTCTCTAAATAGATTTTGTGTCTGGGGAAAAAAAACAGGGACATTTTTATTACACAATATCCACCTCCAGTTTAGTTGGCCGCTAGTTGTTAGCATGTCGAGCACTATAAGCCAAGTCTTGCTACCGTCATTAAACTTAAAAATACTCAATTCTTTAAGATACTAGTGCATAAAATCAGTCTTCTTGACAGTCTAAAAATATGAACTGACATGGATTTTGATATGTCTTATTTCCAGGTTTAAGGTGGTGAGTTGGGAACTGTGGCACATGCTAACAATTGTGTTTAAATGTGTACATGTTTGTACTACTACTCGTGTATTTATTCACTTATTTTACAGTATATATTTTTCTACGAGAACAACCATCCTTGCATTTATTAAATGGATAATGTGCTTCTTTTTTTTAGTACCTTTTTTTTTTTTTTAAAGAAAACAAGAATGCAACAACTCACAGATTCCAGCCTGGGACGTGATCCACGACAGCCGGAGAAGCAGGATGACCCCCCACATATTCAACATGCAACGAAGCTGAAACAAGTTTTTATATATATCTGGTGTTAAAATCTAACAAAGCAACTCCTGGGTATGTTTTGGCGCCTGTGTGCCGACCACTTACCATGACCCCGATCACCCAACCAAACTGAACGGGAGCTTTCCCCTGGTGACCCTGTGATTCATTTCCACTGTCTGGCTGACTGCTCCCTGAGTCCGTGGTGGCGTTTGCTCTGCCTGCTTCCACCTCCTGCAGTCACATTTGTAATTTTTAACATCAGTGGCTCAGTTCAGACATGCTATTGACATCTGTCCTCAATGATCCGATCACATGTGGACAGCATTACGCAAGACTAGCATTAAAACACATCCCAGGTGCGTCTCCGGTGACCACATGAGATTGAATCTGGCTTTCCCCACCCCCATACTAGAATACAAAATTACGCCATGTGTGTTTGTAACTGTGAATCGAAGCACTACTTGTGCTGCTGTAACATGAAATAAGACTTTAACTACCTTCTGCAAATGTAGGATAGTTTGAGGACTTTCAGACCTGATTTGCATTAAATCAGTAACATATCCAGAGGAATTATTGACAAAACATCCATTTCAGCCAAGAATATTTAATGCTATTTCAAACACACCCACAAAGATATCTAGATAGAGAGATGCTGTGTTGAGAAGTTAAACACTTACATCAAATGTCTTGCGGAGAGCTACCAGAGAAGGTCGACTTATACGCTGCTGGCGCGGCAGCGTGCTAGCATAATACTCCAGCTGTGGCACCAGGTCTAAAGTGCTGTAGATAGAGGATCTGCGCAACTCCGCCCTCGAGCCCCGGCGCTCCAATTCACTAGCAAAAAGGAAGGTCACAAAAATCAGTGCAGCAAATATCACTTTAATGTCACGACCAACAGAATTGAATTGTGCATGCAACAAGAACAAAGTAATAGAGGAACGTTCGGCCTTGCCGTACTGCATCGTGGGTTCATACTTATCAGTTAAATATGCCAACTGACATGGTTCTAAGTACAGGGGAGCGAAGGGGAGTCCTGAGTAGGAGACAAGCTTCCCTAAACCCCTAAAATAAAGAACTCAATAACAGTAAAATACGCCAATATACGCCCATGGCCAAGCGGAAAGGGAACTTGGCGTATGACGGTTTGTGTCCCCACGATTGTATAGATGTGAGATGTTTAGTTGCATAGCCAACTGAAAATAGGGCTCCTCTAAATGTCACGGTTTAAAATAAACACTGCCAACAGGTGCTAGCCAATGAAATTATGCTTAAACCCTCAACCTTGGCTCACACAGAGACAAGGTTCTGCCTTCTGCAGGGGTTTACTGGTGGACAAAGTGCACCCAACAATGTGGGACATCACCATCACTTGAGCAAAAAATGTTCAACTCTTGTTAGCCATGACAGACACTCTTCTGCTAATCTCTGACAGCTGCTTCCAGAACTAAAGTGTCAGACCTGCCCACCATCAAGCATTAACGCCGTCATCTGCGATTAAAGATTCCTAAAGATCTACGGATACAGCAATTTTTACTGTGGTCTAATTTGGTTTGAGTTGAACTAGAAGAAAGGTAGAAGATTGTGATTTGGAAGCACCAACCTTGACTCCACGTTCATGACAGAAATGGGTGGAGGAATCGGGAAGTCACTGTCCCGTCTACTGCTAAAGTCCAGGTTGTTTGGAGGTTTGCCCTCGTTGAAGGAGAAATTAACCTGTCGGCGATTGCCTGAGCCCATCCTGTCACGTTTGGATGTGAACTGTCCCATGGCTGGATCTTATCTGACTCCTATATGAAATAATCATGAATGAACTTCAACATGAGACAGTGTATGAGAAGCCCTATAATACACGAGTAACTGTTTTACTTCTTTTCAAACAGTGAAACAATCAGAAAAGACAACATTTTACATAATATAATCAACTGTATTGTATCAAACAAATAATGAACGTTGAGTATTGTCGACTGATTCACCAGCTCTGATCGAAACCAGATATCTGACAACTAGGTTGTGATATAACAACTTTTACTTTACAGAACAAATTATTTCATATCATTACACTAAAAGACAAGTAGTAACACCTAAATTTAGTTAAAATAAAAGTAAATAAATATATTTCATTTGTATTTTGTAGTAATTTATACTTTTATAAATTAACTTTAGGGTAAACCATAAAATACCCAACCTCAATAAAAGCTTGAAACTGTTATTGTTCTGTATATATATATATATGTACACATATATATGTATATATATATATATTTATATATATACATATATATATAAACAATTGCAATTAAAATGTACATTATGGTCCTAAAGAGTTTAAAATCGCGTTAAGTAAATGAGATGATTTAAAAAATAATATGACTTTCTATTATGTATTTAGTAGAATGTTAAACAATTCAATTTCAAGGTTTTGGTACTCACTGTTGCAGCTGATGTCAGCAGATTTTCACACAGCGACTCTTTATATAGGTACTTTTAGTGAGGTGGGAGATGTCCCCACCCATCAACACACCCCAACAACAACACCCCCACCCCCCAGCTACACACACACACACACACACACACACACACACACACACATACAAACAGCCACCCTTTGAATTAATTAATTACTTCATAAGCTTCATTCTTACTGGTTCTCTTAAGTAATGATTTACTCTCGTGATAAAGAGAAATGAAGGAAATTACTCAAATTGAATCTTTTTCCAATTATTTTTTTTACAAGCATTAGAAAAAGGAAATTAAGTCCATCACAAATGTCAACTCTAAAAGTGTTAATTTGTTAAATATTGTGTTTTGCTTGTCCACTCTCCGCATCTGTTGGGAAAATAAATACATGACACGCTACTCACGACATGTGGCACGTTTTAACAATGGAGGTGTTTGGAGTAAACGAAGGCAAGTGTGGGTGGTCTGGAGTCGTCAGCCGGGTGAAAACACACTCCAAAAAAAGTGAAAGTACTTCACAGTGTACTCTAACTTCTCTCCTATTTCCCCCAAAGCCAGAAAATGTATTTATAAAAATGCACAAAATATAAAAATCTTTTTTTTACAATTGCCACATATAGCTTTTAACTACATGTGTCCTTACTGAACGCTGTAAAAACCAACAAACAATAAAAATAAACATGCAAGTACAACAGAAAACAACACACTAAAAGTATCATATTGTCCAAACAAATATAACTATTTAAAAAAAAGAGAATAAAAGAGAATTACTTTCTGGACAAAATTTAATTTTAATTTTAAGGCCATAAAAATCATATACCACTTTTTTTGAATTGCAATTTAAGTTGTTTTCAAAAAGAAGAAGTGTGTGAGAAAACAATAACTATTAGACAGGACATTTCAATAAAACTGGCACCACCTATTGTATGAATAGCAGTAACATTTGTTTTATTCTTATGGTTAAAAATTGGAGTATATAAATATCTAAATATAATATATTTACTGTGATTTTTATCCTTGAAATAACAAACTGGAGACTGTGCACTGACTCATTGACATTCATTTCACCTAAAGCCAAAGGCATCCATTACAAAGCCACTGTTGACACTTGATTTTGTAAACCCAAAAGTCCCCTCAGGGGCCACAAGGGCGTGCCCACACTGCCTCTTCTGTAAGTCCCTGCTCTTCCCTGTTTGTCCTTTCCCCAATATTTATTGACATAAAACTTAAAAGGTCATATTTTCTCACTAAACACATATTTCTTATGTTTATTTTTCACAATATTGTGTTCTTCTTAATAAAATAACTGACTCCTTCTCTTGTTTCCTGAGCTAATTTTGATTCCGAATACTACAAACTCGAGTATCTGCAGATACCACTATCAGCCCGATACAGTCATTTCAGACTTCTCAAACTAACACATTTGTGCCATTTCAAGCTCTTTCAAAGACATACCTTTTACACGTCTGTCATTTGTGACGACAAACAAGATCACAAACACTTTTGTCCTATTTGTCCGTAATGTAACAGCACATTCCCAAACAGCTTCCTGTCATCGGCATAGAGGTTGACTCCAGAAAAGACAACACGCACTTCGCCACACAGTCCCATCTAATCTCAGATATTTTACACCATTTATTGACCATCTCTATCATGTCATTTGTCTCTGATGTTGATTCAAACAAAGTCATTGACCCATGTGACACTGTTTTGACCTGCGGACGTTCAGTTTTTTTGTTTTTTTCTGGTTTATTTCATCAGCGAGCAGGAAACTGTTTAGATCAACAAACGGCTGCCACAGCATGGTTTCCTGCTTCCTCTACTGGGTGTAGCCTCATACACGATCATGGTTACCTTTAGTTTCCTCGGAACCACATACATTTACGTTATACTGTACGGGCCGAGATAAACAGCAAGCGAACTAATCATGTCTAATTACGTACATTCACTGTTGGATATATTAGATGTACTGTATATATACAGTATATACTGTGTATATACTGAATTTATTCTACTTATATCCACACGTTGCTGTCCTCCTTATTCCCACCAACATAAAGTGCTTAAATTGTAATACACAGCTGTTTAATAAAAAACAACAACCTTCTATTCTGTTTGAGAGCAGATACAGAAGTGTCACTATCTCAGATCACTCGATTTACATCTCACTATAATGTTATTATGGAACAATTGATGGGTAACCATGGAAATGATCCTGTCGACTGTAGCTGTATTGAACCTGAAGTGAGTTTACGCGCTCGCACAGCTGGTGAAATTGATCTTCACCGTGCAAAGTTTCCTGTAAATGATAACATCAAGCAAGAGCTGCAGATGTGACTATTTGTCATCTCAAGTATTCTCACACAGAAAGAAAAAAGAATCCGGCTTGTTTGACTGTTTGAATGTGATGAAATACACCTCATGCAATGTTCCATTTATGCTGCTGAACATTGCCTCAGCATCCGTACAGAGACAGACATTTCATAACCACTTTGAGTGCTTGTGTGAAAGTTTTATTAAATTGTAGTAGTTGCTTTTTGGCTAAATCCTCACCATTTTAGGACAATTAAAAGATTACAAATGATTTGTTATTATTTACACTGCTTTACATGACCAGGTCTTATAAATACAGAAACTGATTCAGTCATTATTTTTCTGTGTATTACTTTTCATTTCCGTGTTGGATTCAGATTTCGAACCATTTTTTGTTTCATGGCAGGCTTTTCTGTTTAATTCCAACAGTCATAAAACTTATATTTAAAGCAAAGTTTGAAATGATTTCACAAATATTGTCCGAGGTGAACTCTACTGGAGCGGCTCGACACCGGCCAGAGTCTCGACTGCGTTTCCCGCCTCGCTGTCGCTCCTCGCCTTCTTGCTCTTGAAAGGCTTGGTGAGTTTGACGGACAGCGAGTGCAGGGCAGTGCTCTCGTCCGGACAGCTGCTGCGGCCGCTGCGGCTGAAGGTGGACGTGCTCCTGCTCTCCGAGTTGGTGCCCTCAAACAGTTTACCCATGAAGCTGAGGCCGGCCTGGCGGATGTGGGAGCTGCCGGCGAACACGTAGAGGATGGGATTGACTGCGCTGCTGAAGTAGGCGAAGGCCGTGACGTTTGGTCGAGCGACTTTAGCCGCCACGATCAACGATTTGTTGTCTTGTAAAAGACCGACCACCTTAGGAAAGAGAGGAAAGAAGGCTGAATAAATGAGGGAAGGAAGGAAACCAGTGAGTAAGGCTATTATTGTTAGCATTAGTATTGCTTGTAATACTTTGTAATACTATAAAAATATCACGACTAGAGATGGCAAGATACCACTTTTCCTTGTATGATACCAATACCACAAACTTGAGTATCTACCAATACCGATATGTGTCCGGTACAGTCATTTTAGACCTTTCAAACTAAAAAGTGGTGTTAAAATGGTTTGTCGTAGCATCATTATAATTATTAGTGAAGTCAGTCATTTTGATTCAACATGTTTCAATCTCCGATGGTCGTTTTATCCCTTAAAAAAAATTGCCCTTGTCACAACAGTAACTCAAGCCAAACCTCTATGATGTTGACGATGTGATACGGCAGCCAGAACACGACAAAGGCACTAATGATCATCAGGATGAGGCGAGTGCCTCGGCCTTTGCGCTGGAACATGGCGCTCTGCAGGCGGCAGATGACGGAGGTGTAGCAGGTATTGATGAGGGTGAAGGGCACCACGCAGCCCATGATGGTCTCAAACAGGTACTGGAAGACTTTGTGACCGACGCTCTGCCAGTGGTAGGGAGCGCAGATGACCACAGTCATGTTGTTTGGTAGCTGCACCTTAAGGACGCTGTCGCCAAAAGGAAATGTTTGGACACAGTGGTTTGTTAGGTATTTATATAAGGAGAGTTGACCCAAAAAATGAAAATTCACTCATTATCTAGAGTACATACGGCGGAGTAGTGGTTATTGCACATCAAACTGCACATTTTTGAGTTTCAGAATTTGACTTGAAAGAGTGTTTATTTACACTAGGAATGGGTTCCAGGTTACATTAAATTAAATCCAGTGTGTCTCCACTGTCTAATATGTGGTACAGGTATTGCCACAAGGAGGCAGCAACAAGCATTTAGTTGGTGAACTGAGAAAATATACAGCTACTGACTTTGCACAGGAAGATAATTCACTCTCTCATCATCCTCCTCTTCCTCACATTTACACTGGTATATTGCAATTAGATTAAGATATAAGATAGAGATACAGTAAGGTGACTATTTTTATAAGTATTTATTTTTATTTGTTTTTCTTTTCCACACACTCTGACCAAAATTCCTCAGCTCCACTCCGATCACATATCCTGGTATACACCGGAGAACAGTATTTCTGATTGACCACCGGAGGAAGCTGACGTACCACTGGTGGTACACGTACCACAGTTTGAGAACCATGGATGAAAACGACGCTGTTTTGAGTCGGATTTGAATGCCAGCTCCTTTGGACACTTGGACGAAGACCTACATTTGGCGTCCACATTAATGGCAGCCCATGGCCAAGTGGAAGGGAATAAGGTTTGTAAGCGGAGGGTCAAATCAGTTCAAATCCCGCGACAGGTTGAGAGCTGGGGTGCCCCTGAGCAAAGTACCCAACCACCCTTGCTCTTGGACCCAGTTTGTGTGTGTGTGTTCACTGCTGGTGTGTAATCGGAATGAGTTAAATCAGAGGTCATACTATAGCTATCACTAATTCTTAGGGTGGCAACTCCATTGTGGTGCACAGTGGTGAGAACATCCCACTTTAAAAACACTTTCATTCCATTGCAATACACATTCTCCACTCTGAACACCCCTCAACAAGCACATGACATACATATTTTAACGCTTTATGCACGAGGCCTAAAGTGTTGTTTGTGTTGTGATGTTTAATGCTATTTAGTGTTGGAACCTGCTCAGGAAAAAAAGATCTATACTGAAAACAAATTCCACCAGCGTGGCTGTGGGGTCATTACAGAATCAATCAATTGATCTAAAACATGCAGGGCAGGGGTCCCTGAGGACCTGTATAGGGAAACACTGCCTTAAATATTACAGGCTCAAAGCTAAAAAAAGAGGTTTTCATCTCACCTGCGGTAAAAAGGCATCGGCAGAGCCAGGATGAACGCCACAGTCCACAACCCGAGCAGGAGAAACAGCAGTGAGCGCTTGGTCCGCATTCTCTGGGAGATGAAGGGCCTTGTGACAGCCAGCCATCGGTCCATGCTCATCAGGCAGATGAGGTAAATGGATACATACATGTTCACGTTCGACAGGTAGTGCACCAGCTTGCACGGCGCCGACCCAAACTCCCAGCCCCGGCCTCCGGCCAGGTACCGCAGGAGCATGGGCGCGCTGAGCAGCACAAAGGCGTCCGCCATTGCCAGGTTCAGAACCAACAAACAGGTTACTGAGCGCTTCTTCACTTTACAGAACACCGACCAAGCCACAAACAGGTTCCCGGGGAAGCCCAGCACGAACGCCAGGGTCAGGATGGCGATGCCGACCTGGGCCGAGACGCTGATGGGCAACGCCTGGGCGGCGGAGGTGGTGGTGGTGGTGATATTAGTCACCATCTCGAAACAAACCGTTCGAACGCTATCAGCTTGTCTCCCTTACAAGTGAAACAGAGTCAACCTTTCAAAAGACAAAAAGGAAGGAAACAGGATATGTCGTTTAAACATTTTTGCAAGCGTTGCACAACATACCCTCATTTTTATTTCTTTATCCACACAACGGAGAACACTCTTGCAAACGTCTTAAAATGATACGTTTACCGTTGTCACTGCATACACACAAAAAAAATGGGTTTCTGTTTTTTGTCATTTTGGTAACACAACTTTATGATTTCTCTCTGCCGTTTAACCCTTTGACACCTAAGCCTCAAGATGTCTATCCGAACGTTTTTGTGTGAGTAAGTGCTTTTGCCCATTTTTGTCCAGAAAAAAATTGTCGTTTTACAACATTTGTTTGAGTCAAAAAAGGCACATTATTCCATAGAATATTGCGTTTCGTGGTTCAAACAAAAACCTGAAACCTGCTCAGTACTTAACACAAAAACAAAGCCCAGCGACAGCACTGAGCAGTAACAATAGACCAAAATGTATGTCTTTTGCCTAAAAACACAAGAGCAATCGATGACGAACTATCTCTGATAATATGCCGATGACATGTTCACATCCTGTGCCAATTTTACAAAAAGAAAAACTGCTTTAAAAGAGGAAAATCCACGAAAGACACGGGCCTACACGCATGAAATGTGCTTTGTCTATTATTGTACATTCAAAATCAAGTGCGTCAAAAAAGGCACATTATTGCACAGGTGTTCCAATGCTTTCCTCTCTGGTGGCAAACACACAAGCAATAGTGGGAGTGAAATTAGGTAATGCAAAGTGTGCTTGTGCAAACGTGTCGTCTGCAATAAGCTCGGTGTTAAAGGGTTATTGTTCTACATGTTGAATGACAGAAAAATTGCCTGTTGGCTTTAATTTTCAGCGTTGTTTATTAATGTGTGCTGTCCTTGTTACAACTAAACCAATAAGCTTAACAATAAATCTAGTTTCAAAGTGATATCCTGGTATTAGTGCGGTAAAACTAAACTGAAATAGGCAAATGAAAATTTTTCATCCTAGATACCATGTGTCAAACTCCAGGCTTGTGGGCCCCATTCGGCCCGCCATCCAATCACATCATCGGCCCACAAGATTTCTTGCTTTCCTTCTCCCCCGATGAATACACTGATTAATAGTACACATCAAGGTACTACTATAAATCATAAAAGAAACAAAGAAATTAAATACGGACTTTAAAAACACAGAGCTGTAACCATTATTTTTGTACGCCAAATTAAAGATACACGTGACTACAGGCCTGCATGTGCTGTTCTATGGTTCATAAATGATCTACCACATTGGGAAAATCAAGTAGTTTCTTCATTTAATGAAAAATGTATTCACTAATTTTAACATTACGCATTTAAATTCGACCCCCCGAATGGTTACTAGGCAGAAATGAGCACAATACCTCTCTCAATAAAGTGGTATACCATAGTATCGCCTCCCTATTACATACTGTTAACATGTTATCAGAGTGTCACCATGAAAAAAAATACATTTTACGTTTTAGAGGTCAGTGTTCAGAGATATAAACATGTGCTGAAAAGTTATTTTTGGAAAATAAGCGTCAATTTTATAATTTCACAAAACTAATTCACAAATCCTGCTCTTGTGGGCACCTGCTTTCATAATTGAACAAACATAATTGTGACTAAAATCAAAACAGTACCCATTTCCAAACAGCTGTATCAAATAAAAATAAAACTGACCTTTAATTCCAGTTCTCTGTGTAAACCCGACACAATAAATCCACTTCACTCCACAGATTTGCCACTTCCGGAGTATTTTACACTGTATCTGTTACATCTTCAGCTTCCCCCTTTGATTTAAAGACTGTGTGGAGAGAAAAACACACAGAAAAATGATATTGTGAAAGAGTGAGGGGAAACCCAGTGACTACAGGAAACCAGAGTTTTCACACATCCTTTTGCATATCATACCACTGCATTATATCCTCAGTAGTAGAGGTGTGTGCAATCTCTTCTCAGGAAACTTTAATGATGTGGCATTCATTCCTTCATTCATGCAGCAAACTGAAACTTTGTTTCAAAACGTTGTGAAACTGTTGGCAACATAATTTGGGAAGACCAACACTTCATCATACTGTCATGGCGGTGAATAAGTGAGGGAAGCGGGGTGGGGAATGTTCCGGTAAAAAGCAACGAAAGACCTTGTTGGTACATGACATTAAATCCGTACCTTGATCGTGTTGCACCAGACCTCTTTTTCATCATATTTCCTCATAACTCAAGTGAAGAACACGACGTATTGAGTTGCAAAAACAACCTAACAAAACTCAGAGGTTTCAGGAAAAATATTGCCTGTATCTGCTTGTCGAATAATCACAAAAAAAAAAAAAAAAAAAAGTTTAAAGCTATAATTACTCATATCTTCAAGTTAAAGGGATGGTCTAATGGCACTGGGACTCAGACAGACACTTGCACCAAAGTCCATTTGTGCCATTGACTGAATCTGAACAACACATTTTAAAACACCATAGTGACAAGATGACATGACATGATCTTACTGATGGAGGCAGCAGTGGCTCGTTGATTTCCTCTATGAACTAAGGTGACAGGAGAAAGTGATGAACAAACAATTTCAATTTCCAGCCAGAGAAGGCGATCTATAGCCCCAAGAAAAAGCAGCAAAAGAATTCCCTAAGATGTCGAAGACTTACAAAGGTGTAGATTTTATTTAGTGAGCCTTTGGTCAAGTGATTACAACATCGTTATGTCCCCCTGCGAGCAGTCATTTTATCAGTGTGAGCAGGTGTCCAGGTCCCTGCTGGTTCAATGATAAGATGTTTTTTTTTGTAAAGTGACCAAATGACAATATTCTGCATGATTAATCATCATCCAAGTCTTTTCTTCCCATTAACACTTATGGACAATTTCCTGGCCCAGATTTTTCCACATACTGGTTCAAGTGCTTTCATGCGAGCCGGGCTACTATGACAGAACTTCTGACCTCCTTCTTGTACACTCAAAGTACCACCAGTAACAAGTCTTGGTACCTTGGTATAGATAACCACTGAACATCTCTTAATGCCCCTCCCCCATGTCAGCGTGTTCTAAAAGTTGCATTTTTTCATGTTTGTATTTCTATTCGCCTCGCACACTCCCTTTCCATAGAATATTTCGAGCGTTTCGTGTTCAAACAAAAACCTGAAACCTGCTCAGTACTTAACACAAAAACAAAGCCCAGCGACAGCACTGAGCAGTAACAATAGACCAAAATGTATGTCTTTTGCCTAAAAACACAAGAGCAATCGATGACGAACTATCTCTGATAATATGCCGATGACATGTTCACATCCTGTGCCAATTTTACAAAAAGAAAAACTGCTTTAAAAGAGGAAAATCCATGAAAGACACGTGCCTACACGCATGAAATGTGCTTTGTCTATTATTGTACATTCAAAATCAAGTGCCTTTGTCAACATTGAACTCTCAACTTCACTCACTCATTCAAGTCATCACCGAGATATAACAGCATGTTGCCGTTGCAGTTCAATTTAAACATTTCGCTTATGTTATGCGTTTTTTATAACATTACACAAAGAATATTACACACACAGTAAAAACAGAGTTCCCACTCTCTTTGGATGGATGTCCTAGTAAATGTACTTCTTATGAAGTTGAGTGATAAAATGTCCATAGTTTGTCTTTATGAGCTGTTCGAGGCTCTTTTCTCTTTATGCATGTTCACCACAAACAAAACAGTGTGATTTAGTGGTGCCTCGGGCAGCTAGCTGTCCCAGGAGCAGCGTGCCAGGTCACGTTTCTCCCCGTTTTCAAAAGTCTGTCTGAATTCATGTTCTGCTGCAGCAACAGAACATGTCAAAGAACCACTCTTCTTGAAATTGAAAGTTGAAATTTGCTTGTGACCCAGAGGAGGAGTAATTTACATTTTCCGTCCAGAGGAACACCAAACCAGTCCCCTACTTGCCGTTGTTCACCGGTTTGACATTAGAGCCGGAGTTGGTGAGAGAGTTTTTCTCCTTTAGCATGACAGAATCTGCTTCTTTGTCCTTGTCTTTGTCGCGACTGTTCTGGCTGCTCCGGCTCTTCCTGGTGCCTGGGTCTATCCCCGCGCCCTCAAACAAGCGCGCCATAAACGCCAGCCCCTCTCTGCGAATGTACGACTTTCCAGCGAAGAAGTAAAGCACTGGGTTCACACTGCTGCTGATGAAGGCGATGGAGGCGGTGACAGCGCGGCTGCTGTGCCATATTTTACTCAGCCTGATGAATGAAAACATGTTTTTCATCGTGATACACTTAAAGACCTAGCTTAGGCTTAGCATAGCATAAAACAGTGGATGGAAAGGGAAGCTTCTAGCTTGCTTTTATGAATTCAAAAACATACCTAGCACTTGAGGCTAGCATAGCATAAAAAAGTAGATGGAAAGGGAAGCTTCTAGCTTGCTTTTTTGAAATTAAAAAACATACCTAGCACTTGAACTTAGCATAGCATAAAAAAGTAGATGGAAAGGGAAGCAGCTAGGTTGCTTTTACAAATTGAAATACACTTAATTTTAGCATAGCATAAAACATGGATGAAAAGGGAAACAGCTTGTTTTAATTAATTAAATGCATCTAGCACTTTAGCGCTAATTTAGCCCCAAGGTAACAGAAAACACACATTTACACTCAATATTATATGGATAAAAGACTCTGCTTTCCTTTTTTATGTATGGATGAAACTAAAACCACTGAAAATCATGAGACTAGGAGATTGTAAGTAAATAAACAAGGACAGCTACATTAGCTGATTTCTTTAGAGGTAGAAACACATCATCCTCTATGACTGTCATGTTTGTAAGAAACTGCTGACTTTAGAGCAAGTCAGGCTACCACTTTCTAAGTGCTATCTGTATGCTAAAATAAAATAATCCCCAGATTTATAGTAAACAACCAGGATTAGGATTAGAATTAAAATTATCTTCAACAATTACAACATATGGACCAAATGGGTACAATCATCACTTACGTGTTTTTCACTGCACCTTCAGGACACAAGGCCCATGAAACCTGAGAGCAAATCAAAATGACTGGATTAATAACAGTGAAAAACAGTTTCTCTTGTTTTACTTTTGTAGGGTTAGACAAGATACTCAGCATACTTGCACCATGTTGATGAGATGGTAGGGCAACCAGAGGAGGCAGAAAGTCAGCACAATGGCCAGGATGAGCTTCTCGCTCCGAATTCGACGGCGGAACTTGGTCTGTCGTATCCGACGTAAGATGCACAGGTAGCTGACTAAAATGACGCTGTAGGGGATGAAACAGCCCAACACGAGCTCCAGCGAGTACTGCAGGATCGTCTGTGAAGGTTAAGATAGAGCCACACAGAGGTGAATTAGTTATGTAGTTGACACCTTGTATGACCTTGTTGATTAATTGTGATGACACCTTCCACTGGTCAGAAAATCTGGTCGTTTAGCAGTTTGATCGAAAATTGCTTCCCTGTGCCCGCTCGCTCCTGCGCTACAGGTATATACACACAAACCTTCCTCATCAGGTCTGATAATATTGCTTTACAATGCCCATTTTTCATTTGGTAAAAATGATTTGTTGCCCACTCAGTAGCGAGCTTATCCTCTGCAGGTGGTTTTCACACCCTCAGCACTTCTGAAACCTTTCATGGGTTCATCTTTAGCAGTGTTTCCACAGAGTGAAACGGTTCCATTTGGTAAGGTACATATTTCTTTTTTGCCTTTCCGTATAGGTAGATCCATGACAGTAGGCTGATTGTGCAACAGAAAAGTATCACTCCCTTGCGACCAGCGTGTCTTCAATGCCATCGGGCAAGTAACGGTACTGTTTTCAGTCCAAACCATGACTGAACCATACCATGACGTGTTTTCAGTTATACCTTCTGTCCAACCTGTTTACAGTCCTCTTTGCTTTACTAGCACAGTGTTTCCATTGTCTGTCTTAACATAAAACAAATCCCTTCCTGCGTGCAGCGCAGGAATGTCTCAGGATGACAGGAGGTCCAAAGTCTGCTACAGTAAGAAACACAGTCCTGTGAAGCTGACTCAGTATTGTGTGAACAGATCTAACATATATGAAAATGTTATGCACTACAGCTTTAATTAGAAATGAATCTTGCTCAGTTAAAGGTTTGAGGACTGAAGAGCCTCAATGGCCTACTTTTAAAGACTTTTTAAGACAATGTACAATGTTCACTCACATCCTTGGCTTTCAGGTGGAATGAGTCGCACACCACAGTTTTCCCCATAGTCTTCGTTTCTCTGTAGATAACTGCCGGAATGGAGGCGACGATCACTACCACCCACACCCCCGCCAGCACCCGCAGCACAGTCCTCCGTCCAGTGATGACACTGATGCGCTGTGGCCACAGGATGGCCACAAACCTGTAGAGGCTCATCAGCATGATGAGATGAATGGAGGCATACATGTTGGCCAGGCACAGATAGAAAAGGATCTTGCACATTGTTCTCTGGAACACCCATTTCTTCAGAGCCAGGTAGACAATGAAGAATGGCGTGAGAGCCATAAGGGAGCCATCGGCGATGGCGAGGTTGAGGATGAGGAGAGTGGTGATAGACTGCTTTCGAGCGCGGGCGAGGATGCTCCAGATGACAAAGACGTTTCCGGGGAGTCCCACGAGGAAGACGAGGCTCAGGATGAGGGCGCCTGTGGTGGTTCCGACTCTGTCATCCACGATGGTGTCGTTGACGGATGGAGTGGTGCTGTTCTGGGCCATTTTTGTTACCTGTCAAAGAGAGAAAAATAGTGAATGGTCTTTTTCAAAATGTCCAGGGTCTTACTGCTGCATAAGCAATGTCATCTTTTAGCCAGCTTTTGGCTAGCTTTGGCTTTTCTCTACCCCTTCATGTTGTTTCTGCACAAGCCTCAGTCTGACAATGCAAGTTTGTATTTCTGGAAAAGCGTGGTGCAAGCGTAACAGGTCGTGACGAGGGTTTTAATTCCTGAGCGACGAGACCAGGCATGAGAGGAGAACAAGAGTCACCATGTTGTATTATCCAAACACCAAACCAATGGAATATAATACGTCATATCACATGGCAACGACATGATGTTTGAGACAGAATAACATGAACTAAAATGTAAGTACAAGAACAAAAGACAAGAAACACAGAATTAACCACACATATGTGTAGCCTACTCCATTCAAATATTTCCTTTTACAGTTATTTTTCACTTGTTTAAATACAAAATATCACCTCATTATTCAGTAAAATACCACGTACACAACGTAACAACACAAATGGTAGCAGTTACAATCACAGCTCGGCAGAAAATGCTACATTCACTTTGCAGAACAATTGGTTGATTTTTTTATCACGTAAAACGCGTAAAAAGCCTTGGTACGCTTCTTAAACATGTCGCCGTGGATACTTTTCTACAGGGCGGGGAAACAAAACTATTGTCTAACCATTATTGTCATCTCATTTCATCATCTGATAATTCAAAGCCGCTACTTCACTTTCACTTTCAATCGCCGCCTATTGCTGGCACACTAAAATTAACCAAACTGGTTTTACATACACTATATGGACAAAAGTATTTGGCCACACCTGTTACAGTAAGCATTAAAATCTGTTTCAATCAGGCTTTGGGCTCTAGGGCCCTTATCTCCAATAAAGGACAATCTTAATGCTTCAGCAAACCAGGACATTTTGGACCATGCTATGCTTCCAACTTTGTTTTGCAACAGTTTGAGGAAGTCCCTTTTCTATTCCGACATGACTATGTCCCAGTGCACAAAACAAGGACGATAAAGATATGGTTTGACGTGGGGTTTGGTGTGGGTGAACTTAACTGACCCGCACAGACACCCAACCTCAACCCTATTGAGCGCCTTTGGGACAAACTGGAACAGAGATTGTGGGCCAGGCCTTCTCGTCCAACATCAGTGTCTGACCTCATCAAACTTTCAAGAAGTGTAGAAGCTGTTATAGCTGCAAAAGGGATCCGTTCCATATTAAAGTCCCATATATGCATTTGTATATGTCATTATCAGTCCCTGTTGATGTAATAATATGTTATCTGAATACTTTTGTCGGGTAAAAGACATTGGCTATAAGTACGCAACATTTTTCAAACATTAAAGGTTGGTGTTGAACATATTTGACCTGATTTCACCTTTAAAAACGCATAACTGTTAATTGAGTCAATCCACCAAATTCTACAAACAAAGAAATGTATCCAGAGCGTGATGATTATTTCTAGTGTGCTGGGGAAAAAAAACAACCCAAAACAATAAAACCACACCAATGAGCCAAAGTGTTGCACACCACACATGTATCTATACACAAGCTGAAAGTAGACACAAACAAAGGCACTATTTACCCTTGTTTGATGCCAGAGAAGTCAGAGGAGAACGGGCCGACCGGTTTGAAGACACAAAGGCAACAGAAACTCGCAACAATAACTGATCAATCAAAACATGCAGAACGCATCAAACCTTGGCTCCTGCCTGTTTATTATGTACCTAATAAACTGGCTGGTTAGTATATACAAATACATACATTTGGGACTGATTTAAAAAGAAGGGTATTCAAAAACACATGTAGCGTAGGTTAGCATAACAAAAAAAATGCATGAAAAGGGAAACGGCTAGCTTGATTTTACGAATTCACATCTAGCATTTAATTCTAGTTTTAGTATAAAACGTGCATATAAAAGGGAAGCAGCTAGCTTGCTTATATGAGTTGAAAAACACATGTCACACTTAAGGTTAGCATAGCAAAACAAATGTGGATGAAAAGGGGAAGTGGCTTACTTCTACAAATTCAAAAACATATATAGCACTTCATTTAGCATAGCATATAAAGTGCGTGCAAAAAGAAGCAGCGATAGCTTTCTTTTATGTAGCAGTTACGGTCGGCATAGCATAAAAAGTGGATCCAGAGGGGAAACAGCTAGCTTGTTTTAATGAATAAAATAAACTGTGTCTAGCAATAAAGGTAGCGTAGTTAGCACCAAGGTACCAGTAGACATACATTTACTGTTAAGACTCATTTAAACTCAATATTATATGGAAAAAAGACTCTGCTAAACTGGCAGGTATACACACACACATGTATTCTTTTAAAAAGTGAACCATCTGCCATCATCTTACGGGAGATACAGTTCATACAGAGGATAATTGGCTCCCGTTAAGCAACATATGTATTTATTGTCATTTCATGTCACTGGAAAAAAAAATGTTTTTAAAAAACTGACGTGCCATCGCTTGTTCGACAGAACTTTGTTAGTGCAAGATCACGCCCTGAAGACTGCCGACGCGCAAAACTATGCAATGTCAGTTCACCCTCGCATCCATTAGTCACACCCGCGTCTGCCAAAAAAACCTGTTGTGCTGTAACTACTGATTGTTACAGTATAATTCAGAGAAATCATGCTGTCGTTAAAGTGATAAACTATAGTGGTAGAGAAATGTATAAAAGAAATGTGTTTATTACATTAGTAAATCCTGAATAAGCAAATTTGGTTTGAATTAAAATAACTTATTCAGGTGTTGCAAAGTGAAGTCATATTTTTTAAGGTAGTCAACATTCTTTTCTTTTTTTTACAGCATTAAGCATTCATTAGAGTTTCTCCGTTTATTTGTAGGGTAAAAGTTGACCAAATAAAAAATATATATAAACATAAATACCTAAAATACAAGAATATAGAGCAGAGAAAACCAGTTTTTTCAGCAGCAACACCTGAGGTTATCATGCAATCGATCTATACTTGTTTTGATTAAGTAAGCGTTCACTGAGGTTCGGTAATTATTTGTTTATTTTAAGTGTTTGACACTAAATATTCCCACATTTTTTTTCCTGAATTATAGATCATAATCAGGTTATGTCAGTTCAGTTATATAGGGCATTTTTAATTGTTCAATTTTGACAAGAATGCAATGTGTACACATAAGGTGTAACATGTGTACACAGGTGTGGCCTTTTCACTATTTTAGAAAGAAACACTAGAATAATGTGGAGTCAAAAATATAAAAATACACCAAAGTGAAGCCAGTAACTTTAAAGAGCCGTTCCATTTTGTTGTGTGTTTCTCACGATGGTTGTGTTCAAAGTGCATTAGTGACGCACTGCTTTCAAAGAAGATTCTTGTTCTCGTTGTTGAAGATTCTTTTTTCTTTCTTCTTCAAAGGTTCACAGAGGCGTAACCACATGGCCAGTGTTTACACAAAGCCGGTCAAACCACACTAAAAAAAAAACCACGTCAAAGGGCACAACAATGAGACATTTTACCAAGTAAACTCATGTCAGTGTCTCCCGTTTTTAAAATCTCAAAAAAAAAAATAATTCCTGTATTTCTCCACATTTTATTGGCATTTTTGCAGTTTTTGTACAAACATAACTCATTTGACGTGAATCATTGCACAACCTCATTTACTCAAAAGGTGTGTGTGTGTGTGTGTGTGAGACTCATGCATCGACATGCTAAAACACTCCCCATACACACAGACACACACGCTACACATATGACACATAATGAATAACAGACTGGTTGAGAAATACAAGCCATACATTAAACTTAATAAATTAAAAACATATTTGCTGTGAACAGCAGCAGCGGGGAGCGTTTGACTGACTGCAGTGATTCCCTGCAGCTGTGACCGCAGTGTTTGCTCCTAACAGAAACTAAAACAGAGACACTCGTGAATGAGAGACAACTCACCTGTACGCATTAAATCACAGGAGGCCAAAAAAAATAATAAGAAAAAAAGCAAAAACGAACCCAACAACTGCCAGAAAGCTAGAGACTGAAAGTGTTTCAGTATTTTCTTGCTCTTCTTTTTATCTTTTCTTTGCCCCCCACATTTTCCACCCACACTCTCGGTCTCTCTCTCTCTCTCTCTCTCTGTCTCTCTTCATTGATTTGTCATACTTGCTGTAACATGCAGTGAACTGAAGGCGTGTCACGTCTGTCCTGGCAGTCAGTCAGTCAGATCCTCATGTGTTGAGTAAGGAATTCCACCTGCAGTCAAATTAAAGGAATAGTTCAAGTGTTTTGTTTTCTTTATCCAATGCCAATGTCAAATGTATTTCTATAGCACACCTTATGGTGTTCTTTTCCATCAAGGTACAGTCTGGTACAATTAAGAAGGGTAAAGCCCGCTGGGTCAGGCTTGTCTTTCGTCAGAGACAACAAGCATCAAACGCGACACAACGGACAACGGAGCTCCGTTTGTGTCCGTTTGTCTCAACAAACAAATTGATGTTTTTTCTGTCGCCCAATCAGCTTGATTGTCGTGGTTCTAGCTCCGCCGGCACCATACCGTACCATCACTCTGGTACCTCAAGAAAAGGGTACCGAAAAATGGAACGGTTGGGGGTGGTTATCTCGGTACAGGAACCAAGGAACCGTTCCACTCTATAGAAACACGCCATTAGTTGCCCATAGTGCTGCACAGGCGCAACAAATAATAGACAATAGAAATGATTGACTCTTACATGATAAGGTAAACTATTCCAAAGACTCAGGGCAGCCTCTGCCAAGGCTCCATCACATCCAGGAGCAACTGCTTTGAGGATCTTGTTACTCTAACAAATCACATGAATATGTTGAGGCCAGCCCTTTTAAAACCTTAAAAACAAGCAATAATATCTTTCAAATCAACCCTGAATCGTGCAGGAAGTGGTGCAACGTTATCTTGCTTTGTTTTTCCGGTTAGAAGACAAGCTGCTGCATTTTGTCTGCAGACGATGAGACGACATACATGGCGCCTTTTCATTTCAGTTCTACCACGACTCGGTTCCATAAGCGAAGGTACCTGGTGCTTTTTTTAGTACCTGCTCTGTTGAGGTTCCAAGTGAGCTGAGCCGACACTTAAACACGACATTAACAGACTGATTGGTCAGAGAGTGTCGTCACTGGAAGAGTCGTGAGCCTGACGTCGGACACGAGAATCAAACCAAACAATGCCGAACTGTAGATCAATTAAAAAAGACTTGAAACCTGAAAATATGTGTTCATCGCCAACAATTAGCAAATGAAATGTCTAAAATCTCAACATTTAACAGAGGAGTCTGGCGTACTTAGCGACAGCACTGCCGAAAGCCCACGATCGTGAGCCTGAATCAAGACCGGTTCAGTCGTATTAAAACTATAAATCAACCCCTTAAATCTGCAGTGCGTAACTTTTATTTGTTTTTAATTGCTGATATTATTCTGCCTCTCTTTTGGCCTTGATGTAAAATTTATGTTTTTCTTCACGGACTTTGGTGCGGTTTGGTGAGTGGTTTACAAAGCAACAGAAGCTCCAGTTTCCAGTTGGGAAAGGCTGCTTAATATTGAGACGAAGCAGCAATATTGAGGCTACTGTGAATAACTAAAGAGAAACATTCAAATCTATACTATCTTGTAAATGTGGTTTTGCCCATATTGAAAAGACTCATGTAAGATAATGTCCCGGAAGGTTGTTTTTTTTGGAATCTTGATTGCCTCTTTATCTTTTTGTGTCTGGTGGAAACTTTGTACTTTGTGAAGGCAAAATATTATTTGTCAGGTCTTGCTGTTTCCTCGTTTCAGTGCCAGTGTGTTTTCGTCCATGCCAGATCACCAGAGCTCCTCGTCACAGCCACAGATTCCACAAATTTTCGATCCTCTTAGTGAGCGATGCTTTTATTTGTACGTTTTCTCGTCATAGCCTTTCTGCTGATACCTTAGTTAGGATTTATAGCCCTTTTGTTTTCCTCCTTGGGAGAGATTTCAGTTTATAAATTTTCACAGTCATTTTAGGAACTCCAATCACTAGGATTGTGATTTATTTTTTATTAGATAGATTGATTAGATCCAATCATTTAGATTGCGTTTTGTTTTCGACCACATTCTCGGTTAGTTAAAGATCGCCAATCAATAGGATTGTGCTTTTGAGTTAATTTCCATTTTGAAGTGTTTAGAGCTTTGTTTTCCTCCGTTTGGAGAGTTTTCTGTTTTGAGTTTTAGGTGTTAACCATAGTTTGAGTTAGTTTCCTCTTCGGAGTGATTTTTTGTTTCCCGTTCATAGTTCCGCAGCGTTTCTTTTGAAGAGGGCTGCGTTCCCCATTTGTGGTAGTTCTTCATAGCCCTGCTTTTGTTTTCCCTCAGTAAGAGGATCTGTCTTGTGTTTTGCTAACGAGTGCCAATAAAGACTATTAAAAGGCCTCTGCGTCTGAGTCCTCTCTGAACCATCTTGTCACAAGCTGCAGAAATAATGCCAGGTTTTTCTTTGCTTCTGATATCAGTGATTGTCACTTTATTAATCTCTACATTTGTGTACATCCGCATCCAGGTTGGCAAAAGATGATACAATTAAAGTTCAAATCAAAATATGGACTTAATAGATGGCAGGTGATTCCCTCAGGCAAAGATGACAATACTGAGCAGTGCAAACATGGATACGACGATACTGCAATACTGTCATTCTCAGATAGTGATCTGACAGTCTGTTTCATAACAACGCAGCGCGTTTTATTACAAAATCAACTGCAATTGCCTTCAGGTTATAAAGTTTCATCTTTGCCTGAAAGTTTCATGGCATCCGATGAAACAAAGAAGCATTTCTCGGAGCATGTGAGTGCAAGTAAACACTGCATTTAGTGCTTTTTGATTGAAGACACCAGTGGTATTAAGAAGCAGATCATTATGCAGTATGCAGTACAAGTTTGGAAAAATCATTGAAAAAACATGAACATTTGGTTAAAAGTTAGATATACAATATTAATGGACACAAGGGTCCGTGTTAAGTGAACATTTACAAAAATTTAAAAAACAAAAACATTTTCTGCTCAAAAATATCAATTTTCAAAAAAAAGTTACCGATTATGTAGTCAGCTATGAAAGGAGCCTCTCTCGCTCGTAGTAAGAGCAAACTCTAGCTGCTTCCTGGCTGAAACTGGGCTAAGTCAATACAACCACAGATCTATAAACCTGCACGATCACTTAAAGATGTTTTTGGCGTTGTTCGGCTACAAAAACAGCTACTTCCTCGTCAAAGACTTGCCTTGTTCAAAGACCTTATTGAACGCCATCTCAGCTGCCTCCTGTGGCGTGTTCGCATCTTTGCCCGCATTGTATCCGGCGACACCACCTACTATTGCTCCTGTTCCCAACACTGCTGTGGCACCTATTAGTTTCATTTTTCCCCCGGTTGCTACTCCTACGGCTTTCTTTGCTGCCGTTTGGAGGCCTTTGGCTTGAACTAACTGTGAAAGGCAGCCCACAGACGACACATCGAATCCTACCATAAATGCTGCGGCAAAAAACACTCCTAGTACTGCTCCTGTTGCAATTGCTGCCATTTTAATCAAAAGTCTGTTAGATACATTGATTTTAGCTTGGTTCAATATTACTTCCTGAGACATGTTTGGGGATGACTGTCTAATGCAATCTACCTCATTCCGTATGTCGTCCCTCACTTCTTGCAGCATCTTGTTGGTGTAGTAGCCTCCATTATTTTCTATCATCATCTTGTAAATTGTGCTCAGAAGGTCTTCCACCTGCTTGCTGCTGTAGTTGCCCTGCGGTTTGTTCTTTTGGGGGTTATTATTGAAGACAATGTACCGGCCACCACACTTCTGCACCAGAAAATCCAGATTCCTATTCTCACGGATCAAGTCCTGAATCTTACTCCCTTCAGCGAGTTGGTCACCATGAGTGAAGACGACAACAGCAAACTTCAGAGCATCTTCAGAGAAGGTTTTTTGGATTTCGGCGATGACTTCCTGCTCCTGCTGAGTGAATCTCTCACTTTTAAGCACAATGAGAAAAACGTGAGGCCCTGGCGCGCATTCTGTGATACCCCTCATCATCTGAGATCTAATCTCCTCCTCCTGTCTGTCTGTATCAAAGTAACCAGGGGTGTCGATCAAAGTGATGTCTCTTCCATTGACAGTTCTTGTTTCAACCTTACATTTACTTGTTTTCGAAGTGAATGAAGAGCTTGTGGGGAACAAATTCTCCTCCCCAAATATGCTGTTAGCTAGAGTGCTTTTCCCGGATCCAGTCTTTCCAAGCAAGAAAATCCTCGTTGGAGTCGACACTGGAGAAAAAAAAATTTATTCAGTATTGTACATTTGTTTTTTCTTGTCTGTGTACCGGATTCATGTCAAATATGTCAGCAATGCGTGATTTATTTACCTCTTGTGCAATATATCTTGCACAAGAGGGACTTTAATGTAAAGATCTATACTCACCTTGGTCAGGCTGATCAGTATCTTTTAGAAATTCTTTGAAGACCTGCAGAGACAAGGATCACTAGTGTGAAATGAAAATTCCAGGTATACACACCAATGCAGAGTAAATGTTAACTAATATTTAGCGCTTGCTGGATTGAAATTAGGACTGTTGTGAGCTCTACATTTAATCTCGCAATCATTTACGTTTACATAAATGTCTATATTCACAAATCAGTGTGGAAAAGACTTACTGCTTACTGAATTTTGACCAATTAAAGGTTTCACCCATGATTTATGGTACAATGCATTTCCATTACCTCGGTAGCCTCTGTGTCATTGGGGTGGATGGCAATTCGAATCAGGAATTCAGGTGTTCTGTTCAGTTGGTTCTGTTTAAATTCCCGAATTTCCTCCAGTAGAACCCTGGCCACCAAGTTTCTGGGAAACTCCAAGAGCATCCCAGCTCCGACTACAGGGAAAGCAACGGATCCAAACCTGTGATTCTCACAGGAAGATAGGACTTGTTTGATGCCCATTCTCAAAACCTGCAAATGGTCAGAATTTAATGATTTCTGATGGTACATGCTTGTTATTGTGTATAATTTTTTTTTTTCCAAAGGAAAATAGCTCATGAAAGCAGTGAGACACATTAGAAAACTCCTTCATTGTTTCACCTGGACTGCACCTCCGTCTTCATCGCCATCATAGGAACATAGGTTGAGGAAGGACACTGCATTGAATGGATGTCCTCTAAAGCCCTGGTGAACCAGAACTGCATCACCAGGGAACGAATCAAGTCCTGCTTCCCTTTTGAACTCAGCGTTCAACTGGGATCCGACAATTTCAGCCAAAGTCCTTCCAATATTGGTGGAGAAAGGATTGTTTTCAACCATGGGACATACCACAACATCCACCTAAGAGGAAACCAGAGGATTAAACTGGAAATTGAACGCAGATCTAGACCAATTTTTACTGAAAGGGCAAGGCTGAGACCAGCATGCAGCCGCACTGTTGGGCCATCTGTAGAACTGTTTCTTCTGAACACACACACACTTGTTATTTGCTTTCATTTATTTAAATTAATTTAATCAGATTCACAATACTCACCCTCTGTTTTTCAATGACTTCCTGAACAACCTCGAAACGGACACTGTCTGCAGGAGGTCCAGCAGTGGCTCCTCTGTCTGTGTATTGGGAGTCAACATCCATATGAAACTCCGACTCACTAGGTGGACCAAATCTGGAACTATTCCTTTGCAAAAGCCTGTCACATGCTTCTTGCATGGCCCTCACCACCTCTTCTCTGTTATCAATCAAGATGATTTTTCTCAGACTCTCACACTCTTCCTGATTACCAAACTCTTTCACAGCAGTCGCAATAGCCTCAGAGCAGATAGGAGCACCAAACACCCCCGAGCTGATACAGGGTATGGCAATAGAGTACATCGCCATTCCTTCAGCCTTATTCAGAGCGGAGTGTATAGTTTTTTCCAGCAAAAGCCTTCCTCTGCCAGCTGTGTCTCCAGCTACAGGACCAACAGCATGCAGCAGTCTCCGACAGCGCAGGTCCCCCCCTGTGGTCGCTACCACTTCACCTATGGGAATTTTCCCATTCCGCTTTACTATGTCATTACTCTCCCTCTGTACTTCAGGTCCGCCTGCTTCACTCAGAGCAGCAGCAAGACCTCGGCAGTGATCCAGATCTTCATTGGCAGCATTAACCAGGGCTTCAGCATCCTGTTTGGTGATGTCACCATGACACACCACTACCTGGAGCCCATCACAAAGGGTGTAGCTGGCAACTATTCCTTCATTCAAAGAAGATGCCACCTGTTTGGAATTGTTTTGCCCCTGAACTGGGTGCATTTCTGATGGGACAAGAAATTCATCCAGCAGGTTTCTGAGTTCAGTCACTTTGCTGGAAGGCCCTTCCAGCACCAACCTGGGCTCAGAGGAAAGTGTGAAAGGGTGGAAGGTAACCTCTGAGAAATCTGAGCCCTGCTGCAACAGCAGTTCTGGTAGCTCTTGTGCCAACTCTGAGAAAGGGATTGATTTTAGCAAAATAAACTCTGTGACAGTTTGATTCAGGTCTTCAACCTCTTTGGTGTGGCCCAGTAAGCATATAGTGCTGTTAGAATTAAACAGGACATTGGCCCTACATTGCCACTGGTTCATCTCATTTGTCTTGGACTTAAGTATCCTCCGAAGTTCCACTGACAAATTATAGCAGTTAGGAACATCAATATCTACTTCCTTGAATTCAGCCTGCAGTGCTGCCTCTGCAACATCTAGTTTATCTACAAAGACGGAGAAGAAACAAAGCTCCCTGTCTTGCAACTCTATTTCCACATCATCACCAAGCTGTAAGAAGTCGCCTAGCATCCCTTGGCCTCCATAAGCTTTCCTAAGAAAGGCCAAAAGATGTGGGCTCAACTTAGAAACTGTCCTTTCTGACACCAGACTCGCTTTTTCAGATATCCAATCACCAGCCTTGAGAATTTCCCTCACAGGACCTTCCAAAACTACCTGAGCTGCATCTCTCTGTGTGACCTTAACACCTGGAAATTTTTCTCTCAAACCGTTCTCCAATTCTCTCCACAGAAGGCGGAGTTTGGCCTCACCAAGTCGCCGAGTGGTAGTGTGCTTCTCATTTAAAAAGGACCCTTGAAATTTAAGAGCATAGTCCTCTACATCCATTAATACAGCAGTAACCTGGGCATGTTTTCCAACCACAACAGCCATACCAATTTCATCGTACACTTTCACCTGATCTGAGGAGAGGTGAGAGCTGCAATACTTAAGCAAAGCCTTGATTTTGTGGGAATCCACCTCAAAGTGGCACAGGTAGCCATCAAAGAGCCGGTCCACCTCAGCTTTCCAGTTTGTGCCTTCATCTGCAGCAGCAGGATGAGCTAATCTCCTGACTAAAACCCTGCCCTTCTCTGGGTAAAACTGAGCAGTGCAGGCCATTGAGGCAAGTTCTGTCTCTAGCTCTTTCCCAGCCTTGTCACATTCCTTAAGATAATTCTGTAGGTAATTATCACACTGTAGTTCATACTCTTCACCACTTGATGGAGGTATTGAGGCAGGAGTAGACTGAGGGGAAAAAGAATGAAACACATTTTTAGTGAACTCCTTTTTGACTTGATGCAGTTAATATATTAGAAAAAATTTTCCTGTAGCTCATTTGACTGATGTTATGTTTTTATGGCCCCACAGGTTTCATTCAACAACATGAAATGCAGAAATGATGAAGTCATTTCTTTTACTCTTACCTTAGCAGGAAGTGTTAAATGAGGGTTCATGGTGGAAGTGGTGATGGGAGCAGAGGTGTCAGGTTCAAGGCTGGCTCGCACAGTGAAAACTAGAGGCCCATCTGAGAGCTCTACAACATGCTCACATTTCTGCAGGACGCGTTGTTGATCTAAGAAAAGAAGAACATTATAATCCAGTTTACTGACTTTGAAAAACAGATTTTAGCCACACAAAAAAGGGTGTCACCTTAGAGAATCTAAACCTACGTTCACTGCTTTATCTTGCCATTAGACAACCTTTTCTGAATGGAAACCGACGTTTGTAAACTGCTCAATCCCCTTCCCAAAGTCCATTGTGAAAATCAGACATTTTACAGTACGGCACAGAGGAGCAGTTGATCCACTGGTGCCTCCATCAGTATGTAAAAGTGTGTTGTTTTCCTGTTTCGCGGATTGAAACCCTTCATTTTAATTTAAAGTGACACTTATTTACCATACAAGGTGGCAGTAGACCAGCGGCTCCCGTGTGTCCCTGTGATCTAAAAACGCTGATTTACTCTATGGAATGTAGCGCAGGAGAAGAAGGCAGTTAATAAAGTGACGTTTCCAGCAAAAAGACAAGTCAACATTGTCATTTTAAACCAGTCGTTCTTTGTGTCTTTTATCTAGCCTTAGTGACAGCTAGCACACATCAAAGTCAGTTGGATTATTTTTTATTCCTTTATTTATCTTTCTTTCTATATGTGTATATATATATATATTTATATATATGTATATATATATATATATACACACACACACACACACACACGTACATACACATATGTATATACACATATACACACACATAGTATTTTGTGTTGAGGGAAAATTCACTAATCCTTGTAAAAAAAAAAAAAACAATTTCCAAAGTTTTAACACTAGTACAGTGAATGGGATACGGAAACCTTTGTCCCTTTCCCTCTGTCTCTTTATCTTTTCTCTCTTCTCACTTAGTTTCACTTTCACGTGAAAGTGAAACTAACAATAGGCGACCATCCGTCCTCACAAAAGCCAGGGAACCTGAAACACGGGGCGTTTTGACATGGTGAATGTTGATTTAATTTAACTTAATTTAATCCAGCAAACTGTGAAAACACTGTGAGGACACAATGTGTTGTGTCCGACACATCACAGACGTACAGCAATGCAGTCCCTAGCCCCCTTACCCTAACCCAGACAAAATGTCCCCACAAATGCATAAATACAAGTATGCACACACACGCGCGGTGTGGTTTTCCGTAACTTCAGAGGACATTGACTTTCTCTCATTACCCTGGGTACTTCCGCTTACCTGAACCATAACTTCTAAAACATTCCTCTTAAAATTAAATGATTTACAAAATGAGGACTCGCTTTGTGTCCCCATAAGAAGGAGCGGTCTCCTGGATGTGGGTGTGTAAACAATTGTAGGTGACCCACAACATGACACACAGACACACACAAACAAAACACACCACGGTGTACACACCGTTCCATACACTTACGCTTTTGCCTCCTGTACGCAACACTGTAGACTGTGTCGTTGACTCTGGTCAGTCGCCCACAGTCACCCCCGCCAGACTTGTTTTGCAGACTGAGATAGTTCTGTACTCTCTGCCTCTGCCGCTCCTCCAGCGGAACGGGACAGTCAAAGAAAACAGGATACTGGTAAATATCTGCCATGTTCGCCGTGTGGAGTGCGATCTGCTCCGCTGAGTCACTCAGCAGTGTGCAGCTATGTTTAGGAAGTGCTGCTGCAGGGAAGGAAAGAGGAGGTTCATACTGTGGAGGATGACTGAGTTGTCTGGTCTGTTGTTAACCCTAGAGTGTCACTGAGGTTGGGGAAATCTTTGCTCTGCTATCAGCTGTAATAAACACTCACATGTTCCAAAGTGCAAGACTATATGTAGAAGTTCTTGATTATTATATATATATTTTTTTTACCCTAACAAAGTGACATTAGTGGCATTTATTTGGTTTTGCCGAGGTTTTCAAACTTGGCAGTCGAAAAAAGGAGACGCCATCATCAAGAACATGAATAATAGTCAAACAATAACGCAAGAGAAATTATGGAAAAGTCACAAAACGAGAACACACGACTACACCACACTACAATTTGTCCACGATAACGACGGTACATGATGATACAGTGATTATGAGATACTCTATTTGCAGGGGTGTCAAACATACGGCTCGCAGGCCAGAACCCAACCCACCCAAGGGTCCAATTCGGCCCACGGGATGAATTTGTTCAAATTTAAAATTACATTTGTCAGTTTCAGACACTTTGTATTTACTCACAAAACATCCGGTTTGAAGACCTGACAACTGAGAACTTAAATCTGTATCATATTACATTACATTTCAATTAGAAGACGCTTTTATCCAAAGCGACTTACAATGGAACTGAGTACAATCGAGCCACTCCACCTCATATCAAATAAATGCATAGTTGTTAATGTAAATATGCAATATTTCTGCTCTTTCCTGGCAACATTCAGGAGTTTTTTGTCGCGGTGGAAAGGTGAAATTGACAGAAACCATGTTTTACGTTATGGTATTATCTTTTCCGTGCGTACCCAACACGTGGAAGCCTTGTTTACGTTTTTTTTGACCAATGATATAGCAGACAGATTTGATCGACACCCCTTTTAGCCAATTATTTGTTAAACCATAGGGCAGTGGAAGTTATGTTTCCAGGGCAACTCCAAAGAGGAGGACGGGGTATTCCGGACATATGGCCACCCTAGTAATGTCAGTTTTTCCCTTATAGACTTTGGTGTAGGAGAGTTAGTGATGTACAACCTTTAGTTTCCACCACATAAAACATCTGTATATGAATAAATTAATAAGTTACATCACAGACTTAAATCTGAATGTGTGCGTGGCGAAGGCCGACGTTTCTCATACAACCACACATTTAGAAAAAAACGAAACAAAAAACGAAACAGCTTGATGTCGACACAAAACCTGACATACCTGTCCTCTTTGACAAAGCAGGGTTTGTTTGATTATGAATATTTTTAGCTTCTTGGCACCAAAACATGCTAATGATGTCTAAGCTGAGGTCCAGTGTGGAAAATTGAACCGAAAATTTTTACAATAGCCCACAGTGGACACATCTTTTGAGCAATAAAGGTTGCTAGACTGTACCTTTAAATATTTGTGATGCATCTCCAGGATTTTCAGCTTTTAAAAAGGTTAAAGTAAATGCCTCCCACATTTCAAACCCAAACTAAAAAGTCACCTGTTCAGAATGGCATCCCAACGACCACACAGCAGACGCCAATAAATAAAATTTCTTATTACCATTATTATTGTTCAACAGAAAATTTTTACAAAAACTACAAGGCAGTTTAGAGCGAGGGCTACAAACTTGGCGACTTTCAATTTCAAGAATTTAGTTTTCATGCAGCCCTCAAAAATGACCGCAAAACCACAGAATAATCATAATAATCTGAACAATAACCAATTTCGTTTTCCTTTTCTGTTCAGTGCATAAAGGCCTGTTTGTGCGACGAGTGACTTATGCCACAGGTGTTTCCTCGCAGCTGCAGGGTGACTCACCTGCTGTGTGAAAGATAATGCGTAAGGCGGGGTCATTAATAATAAAAGAGTTTTATTTGTTTTTGTTTTTACCAGGCAGTGACTCGGCATGTAGACAAAAACAACCTGTTGAAGTTTGAACCCAGCATCACGCTGAGAAGGTGCAATATGGAACATTTAGTTGGGTTTATCGGCAGGAATCAAGTGACTACTGGTTGCAACTCTCATTTTGAAGCCTCCAGACTTTCAATTTGGCCAAGCGCCATGTTCAGTGTCTCACAGCAGGATGTTCCAGCAACCAGGCTCCAATTGGACACAAGCGTCCACTCACGTGTGTCTTATTTAAATCGCCTATTTTCCCCTAAATGGGAACAATATTTACAAAATGCCGGCTTCCTGCAACAGCGCGAGTGAAATGCCCGTAATAACCACACGTTGGCTTTGACATGCAACTTCTCAGCTTTCAGACACCACTTAAATTTTTCCAATACCACAAACCGTCGCATAATTATGGTGATGCTTAATTGTTGGTTAATTAGGCGTCCTCTGTACCTAATAAAGTGGCCACGTTTTGACAGCGCAAATAGAGCCGTGTCATTAGATCATTTCACACAATATTTATTGGTTTGCCAATAAACAAAAGCATTCAAAAGTGTCAATACTGTTGTTTTTCACATATTTCTCCCAAACTCTGACGCAAGAAAGACAAGACAGAAACTAAACAAATGTGAGCGATGGGTGTTTGCACAAGAGGCTTTCACCATCACAAACCAAACAAAAAAATGCCAGTCTATGATAAAAAAAAGTTTTGGTTTTTTTCTTATTCCTTGTGTTTTCCAGTGTGTTTGACTTAATTTAAATGTAAACACACGTCCTCTATAACTCTCGTTTGGACCTTCAGCCTCATACTCGTGTTGCACACTTAACAAAAGTCACATCTGAGGTTAAATACTGTCATTATGGATAAATGAAAAATACAAAACATGCACTGTGCACATGATAAAACACATATATGGCAAGTGAGCAAACAAGCATTTAAAAAGGGATAGTTCAGGTTTTTTTTTGCAGTGTGTTTTTATGAAGTTCTACACCTGCTTAATGCTTGGATGTTTTCAGAATATGTCCTTTACTTTTACTTTTCTCTCTGGACTTTTGTGCCCGAATGAGCAGTTTAAAAACTTCAAAACTTAAGATACTGTGGATGATTTTAGGTGAGGTATTGTTAGCAATACCAGTTCTACACCGGACTTCTTGCACACAAACCGCATAGCAACCTGCCAAGGATAAAAACTGATCAAAACAAATACGACTGAGGTTGAGTCAAGGGGGCGTTCCCTTGGAAATTCCGACTTAATTTGGAATCCACCCCAGTATCCCACACCCACTGGTCAAAAACCTGTTTAATCAGGTAGTTTTTTGACTTCGGCTCCAATTGGCATTCCTGGGAATAAAAAACCCTGGGTGAAGACGCCAATTTCTTCTTCCCCTGCATCACTTTTTGGCAGTGACGCTGATTCAGGTGTCATTTCTGGTGCTGTGCTAAGGCATGACATTAATATTCCAGCTGTTAGCATAGAAGCTAGTTACTTCACTGTATAGGTGCCTTAAAGCCAAACGAGCCAAACAAATTAATTGGCTCGTGATGCATCAATCAATCAATCTTTGTCTGTTATTTTAGAAGCCTATGTGGAAATCCCTCATAGAAGCACACAAAAAACCTGAAATGTCCCTTTAAGCAGAGCATTTCACTATTAAGCAGCAAAAGTTTTGAGTCTTTTCCCTGTGTGTTTCCCCTCCTTCACCTCATCGTCTCACACACTGACAAACACTAGTCTGGCGGTGTAGACCAGGTCGGCCAGGTAAAGCAGGAAGTTGAGGGCAGTGAGCACAGCCACGGCGATCAGGTTCGACGATGCCCGGCTTCTGCCCTGGTACTGTTTGTCAAACTGGAACACGGGCCAAATGATGGTAGCGGTCAGGTACATGATGACCGCCAGGAGGCCGTACGCCGACAGGAACTTGGAGAACGGGATGGGCAGGCAGCCGGTGCACTCTCCCAAACACAGCACCACCACGGCCATGGAGAGGATGAAGCAGATGCAGTACACGGCCATGCACCACTTGAGCGCCGCGTGCTGGTCGTACGACACGGGGTCGCTGACCAGGATGAAGATGACGCAGGCCACGAAGGTCTGACACACCTTCAGTAATCCTGGCGCTGTAGCCATGTAGCCTGCCACCTCTCCTGGTCTTGCTCTGGTGAGGCTCACCTCGGCTATGTAGACCACCGTCGCAAGGCAGGAGAAGACGGTGGAGGCAATGCGGTGGTCGCGGACCTCTTTGTTATAATGCTGGTCCTTGAGGAAAAAGACTGGGAAGATGATAGAGGCCGAGAAGCAAAGGAGGGCGGCGTAGCAGGCGATGGTGATGGGGAAATTGGACCAGGACACCGGGATTCGCGCCTGGAGGCCAAACTGCTCCACCAGCAGCACCAGCAGGGTGCACGCAAAGCTGAACGCCCAGCAGAAGATGCACCAGTCGGCCATGCCTCCGTGGGGCAGCGCGCCGCTGTGTGCCACGACACTGAACGCCACGCAGGTGAAGAGGATGGCAACGACTCGCACCCATAGCAGCTGGGACGTGGGAAACGTAATCAGAGGCATGATGGGATATACGGTATCACGGTCAGTCAGATAACCTTCTATGAATCCAACACAGATCTAGATGAGTCTTTAAAATTGGAATTGGAGATCCTGCTTTGGCGGCAAATCACGTTCTCTGAAACAAAAGACAGAAAGATTAGGTGCTAAAAGTGAATGAGGATGTGATTTTTTCCAATATTTAGATGCAGAATGTAAACAAGGGAGCAAAGAAGAAATAAAAATAAATAGGAATACAGGCTTTATATTGTCACATTGTGAAAAAACTTCAACATTTTGCTGCTGCTTTTGGATATGGATTAGTTTTTCATCACTGGCTGACATGTCCAGACTCACAATGACTAATAATAATGATAATAAAATATAAAAGTGATAAACTTTTGGTGCAAGTGTTCATGCTGTGACCTGCGCAGGTAACCAAGAGTGAAGGAAATGGAAAATCCCTCAGTCTACATCAGAGTATGGATGCCTGGTGCCCTTTAGTGGTCAAAGTGTGGCAGTCTTTAAGTTCATGTCAGTTTTAGTTTAAAAATAAACAAACGGAAAACTTTTAAATTTGGCTTCCAGCAGTGGATCAACTTAAAATTTATGATTTGTTCTTCTTGCTTAATTTTGTCCCCAATAAACCAGACAACTCTTTATATTGGATTTCAGTGGTGTTCTTTTTCTTTTTTCACATTAAATTAGTTATGTAAATATTTAGAGTTTTCTCAGAAGCTTTCATGTCATGCCTTCATGACTCCAAACCAATAACACATTGTATTACAACTCGATATTAAACATAACATATACAACTTCTTGAGGTTTTTTTTAAAGGCTTTCTTTTCTTTTTTTATGTACAGTGCCTAGAGATAATGTTTGTCGTGATTTGGCATTATACAAATACAATTGAATTGAACTTTGTATTGGATTTCCTTGAATAATATTTATTTATAATTGCTGATTTAATTCCATATTAATACAAACTATCAAGGAAATTACACTTTTCAATCTTGCTTTCCCTTTGGTATTTCATATACATATTTACATGAATATTTCACACTGTTGTGAGAGCTACAGCCAACCAGAATTCACCACCACTGCTTCTAATGTCTAACTGTAAATTGTAACTGTAATAAAGCCGACTTTCCATAAAACAAATAAATCGTTCAAACTGAATCTTTTTGGTTTGTGGACAAAACAAGACATTTGAGAACGTCATCATTTCCAGGTTTGAGAAACCCTGATCAACATTTTATGGACCAAACAAGTATCCAATAAAATGAAATTGTATATTAATTGTTACTTGCAGCCCTAGATGCGGGTAGATTCTTACCAAAATTGAACGTGAACATACTTAGGTGATCACCTACCCTATAAAAAAATAAAAGTAAAATCTATCAAAAACAGACAGGATGTTGCTAAACCTACAACACAAACCTACAGATAAACCTCAAATGCAAAGCCTTGATTCTACAAACATAATGAGTTCATGAAGTTCACTGCCACATTTCCTGTTCTGTGTAATAAGATTGACTCGCATGCAGGAAGGAGCTTAATGGGTTTTGCAGGAACTAGCAGGAACTCAAACAACAAGCAGGAGACGGTCTCAAAAATCAGGAGGTTTTCCCCTCGACTTCAAGTGTTTATAAGAACCACCCTAAAGGATACATGCTACAGATACCACTTTTTAAAGAAAGCTATAAAATTATAAAACATACTTTCATTGAGCTGATTTTTACATGCAAAGTACATTTCTTTTGGTTGAATTATTACAGTCTAGGCTATGTCAAAAACGGGGAGAGAATTTTGACAATGCTATCTCGTGGAAATAGCATGATTTTTCTCAATATCCCGTATACGGCCAGAAAACACCACCTGATGGAGTAGTTACATGATCAATTCCAAGGCAAAAGTCCAGGTTGACATCCAGTTATAATAAAATTCATGTATTATGCGTCAATGGAAGTGAGATGGAAAAACTGCAGTATGAATGGGACATTTTTTGCACTTAACGTTATGAGTGTGACACTTGTTTGTACCGTGTATTTTAGCTTCACTGTAGGAGCTGAGCTGCAATTAACACGATTAGCAGCAAAGACGTCATTGACTTTGACTGTCCCGACATGATTAGAGTGTACCACTTCCAATTTTCCACGTCCAATCAGACAAATTTCCCACCAGGCCTGATGTGGTCGCAAGTTTCATGAGTTTACGGGCATGCTTAGGAACTCAAAAACGCAAAATTATTCTGAGGAAAAAAATAATTCCTTCAGTTTCAATAATTACAACTGAATTAAAGTACTAATTAAAACACACACACTTCATGTGCCACATGCATGTAATTCCCTAACCTTTAAATCTGATAGTTTTAGCTGAATAATGTTTGGTCACAAGCTTTGGACACTGACACATGTGAGAACTGAATGAAAAATCTTACACATGGGAAGGATGTGGTTGTAGGATCTGCTGCTGACAGGAAACCAACCGTTGGTTGACTCTAAGTTTCTAATGTGCATACCACACATACCAAAGCGACCAAATTTAAAATAAACAAAGCTGAGTGCTTCTGCCACTGCTACGCTTTCATATACTCTGGAATTAGTTGTAATTCGGGGCATATTGACAAAAACTTACATCTCCACACACTTTTAAATATTTTTCTTGTTGGGGTGGGGAAGAATTTACAGCACTATACTGAAACCAGATGAGTTATATTTACTTTTACTCCTGTTAAATGGATACAATAAGACATGAATAGCGGACATACCGCGCCCATTTACAGCGCGGCCCTGTGCCAACGTTAACATAACAGTTCCAAAAATAAAAACATGATTGACAGTGGGTATCTTCGACATTTATTCCCACGGAGACAAAGAACGTTTGGTTTGAACTCACCTTCAGAGGCTCGGTGTTTACTTTCATGTTTTCCTTTTTGTCCTGGGCTTTAAAAGTTCTTGTTGCAACTTGGCGGTGCCTGTGCCTCTTATCATACCTCAGCTGCACGTTCGTTCCTCAGTCTGCACACGGCCCACGCTGGCCATATTTGGTCATAAGTGGTGAAACCCTCTCTCTGTATCATCCAATGAAGTGCGTTTCACATTGCTTCCATCCATGTAAAAAAAAAAATTAAAAAAAATATTGGCCTATTTTTTCCTTTAAAAAAAAAAAAAAAAAGTAATGTACGGAAGCCCACTTGAGATAGTAAGTCATGATTTCAAAATAGTATCTCATTATGACATAGCATCTCAATATTACTTAGCATCTCAATTATGACTTTGTCTTAGCATCTCAATTATGATTTAGCATCTCAATTATGATTTAGCATCACATAGGTATGACTTAGCATCTCGGCATCTGATAAATATGACTTAGCATCTCAATTATGACTTAGCATCTCAACTATGACTTAGCATCGCATTAATATGACTTAGCATCTCATAATCACTTCACCCCACGGAGTGAGAGTGAAGTATTGTTTTTAGTGGCTCTATGTGTCTGTCCGCACTTCCGCACTTGTCCAACAGAGGCAACATTTACCATTCACGCAACAAGCCTCTGGGGCTTGTTGTGTCTCTGATTGCCTTGTTATGACTTAGCATGTCAATTATGACTTAGCATCTCATAATTATGACAGCATCTCGAATTTGACTTAGCATCTCAATTATAACTTAGCGTCTGATAAATGACTTGGATAAAAGGCATAGATATGACTTAGCATCTCAGCATCTGATAAATATGACTTAGCATCGCATAGTTATGATTTAGCATCTTATCATCTCATACTTGTGACTTAGCATCTCTTATGACCTGGGTATGCAAAACCCTAATGAAAATAAAAATATATACTATTTTAGGTTTAGGTTTTTGCATACCCAAGTCATAATTATGTACACAACAGTAAAAGTTTCATTGTGTGGTGAACGCCCCCTCAATTTAGACTAGATTAACATGGACACCAATAATCAAAATATTGACCTTATTTTCAATAGATATGCATGTCAAGAAAAAAAATGCTAGTCACAATTGTTGGGTGTGATTCACTGATTATTCCCGGTCAGTTTAATCCCATTAGGACGTCTTCATAATTTGAATATGAACATATCTTAATCTGGTTATTTATCCAGATTATGAGTTCGAGTCAGTAGAGTCTCAATCAGAAATAATTTTAGTTCCTAAACTATATGTAATTATGTTGCAGTACCTCGTTTTAGACACACGGGGGCGCTGTTAAGCCCAGATTTCCTCTTGTGTGATCTTTGAGGACATGGTGGTGGATCAGCAGCCAGTCAAGACAGCAGGAATAACAACACAGCAGAGATCGTGAATCACAAGAATCGGGTGTTAAGGCCAATAATTATATGCTGCTAAATACGCGACTTGACTCCGGATCCTCTGCTCGACCAGGAAAGAGCCAAAGCAAATCCAAACCGGACCTATGTGACTTGTTTTGGGGAGAAGAAGATCTGAGGTGGAGCTCTGCTGGAGCCGCAGTGCCTTTAGCTAGCCGGCTAACATGTAGCTTTAATACCTGGATTTTTGCACCATAAATCGGATTTATCGAGCTGGAATTTACCCGGACTGCTATCACATCTACCACCATAACACCCTACTATTGGAATGTAGTTGAAAGATTGCTCAAGCCTTTAATTTTTGCAGACTTAGCTTACTAGTTAGCTAGCTCCGAGGAAGGACCAACTCGTCGGTACAGCTGAAGGCCGCATAAATTGTTCTTCGAGACGGCGTGAGCACCAACGCGATGCCGCGGCTTCACGTCGGCCTGCGCATGAAAACATTCGTAAGATAACGCTAGCTTTATATAACAGGCCGCCTCAGGTAGTCGGTATAATCTATTGGGTCTGCTAATTAGGCAAATCACACCTCTAGGCACCTTTTATATTTTTTGTTATTATTCCACGTTATTTTAAGCCCAGGGATCGAACTAGCTAAAGCCGGGTAACCTGAACATTTGTTTACAGTGTGTTAGCATGTATATGTGTGCCAGGTACAGTGGAGGGCAAGGAAATACATTTTAAATCCACTTTAGGTACAGGTTTTTTGCAATTATTAGCCACGGCAATGTAGATAAGATGACTTTAGAAGTTGACGTGATCTATAGTTAAGGTAAATGACTGAAACGAATATTCATGGTAGTTTAGCTAATCTTAGGTTAGTTGGCACATCTGTTAAAGCCACACATGTAAACAAGAGCCATTTATGTATTAGTCTGTGTTTCTTTTTATGCAAGCTGTCACTAAATACTCAATTCGTTAAGACACTAAAATAATAGTTGTTGTTTTTTTGCTCTGGAGCACAACGCGACATATCAGCCATTCATTCATGATTGATGACCCTTGAGGAAGCAGACTGTCCTTTATCTCCCCCCCACTACAGCTCAACCACTGCATCCAGTTGGGCTATCACTAACAGTCTGTGCTAGAGTATTTATGTCAAACCACTAATGTGACCAGGTAAAGGAGGACATGGAGGACTTTTTTCTATTTTGAATGTTAGTTTTAGCAGCACTTTTCTTCGTTATCCTACTGACACCTCACTGGAAACAGCTTGGGGTTGGACTGGGAACATGAGGAGCACGCTGTTTGATCAGACCAGCTTCCACGTATCTTGAGGATTTTATCAGAGAGCACAAACAAAGAGCCCCGATTGTGTGGACCCGAGACCTGAGGAGGAACGAGATGGGGATGGTGATAAAAGAGGCTCAGTGACGGTGCCAATCCCCACAGCAGGAAGCAGAGGAGTGAGACAAGGCTACAGACATGAGTCTACGCCAACCCACCTCTACCTTGGACAGGTATGAGCTTCCTGGTCCCCTATACCCAGACAAGTATCTGTTAAACATCTAAGCAACTTCCACATTGTTGGGCTCTCAGTTGAGCCACTTGACGTCTTTATCTCACTTCCCAGTCAGGTCAAAGAAAAACAAGTCAGACAAGCTGTTTACGGGGAGGTGATAAAACTGCAGCCTGAGAATCTGACCTGGAACCAAGTTTAAGCAAAATATCTCACAATATTTACTATTTTCTCGCTTAATCAATATGTGTTTGGATGTCAGAAAATGTTGAAAAACGATCCCAAACCTCAAAATGATCATGTTCTCAAATGTCTTGTCCAAAAGCCAAAAATAATTAATTTTAATGATTTTTTTTCCCTATATGGCGCAAGGGAACCAGAAGCTGATAGAATAGATTATCAAAATAATAATAATAATAATAATAATAACAATATTAGGAATGGCTTGATATCACTTTTCTGGACCCATGCAGTGCACATATCTATCAGTGAATTAGTTTTTTTACCTCTTTGAAATTCATAAGCTGTTAACCACACAGTTCTAAAGTCATAACTAGACATTTCAAAAGCAAATAACACTCCAGTAGCATAACAAATATCCTGCTCCCACAAATGAACACATTACCAGGCTAAAGTTTATCTTATCCATCCACACAGTTGATATCAACATCCAATCCAATCTTGTCCAGTATTGGTCTGATAACAATACTTAGTATCATATGGGCCCATCCCTGTTTCCATTTAAAACTGAATTTCTGAGTCTGTGTGGCTTCCTTCACCTGCTGTGTTTTAGCTTTGCATGTGCTAAAACACACTTCACCAACTGTACTTCATTTCTATGTCACTGCTGTTCACCACATTGGCCTGACACCGTTTCTGCAATTGTTTGTCTGATGCTCCTTTGTCTTGATCACGTCTTTCCTGTTTTGCCTGCTGTCAAACTTGTGTCTCTCTCTCTCTGTGTCTGTGTTATTCTTTTGCACATGCCCTCTGTCTGTCTGTCTGTCTGTCTGTGTCATGTGACTGCAGGGAAGTCAATAAGAAAAATGCCCACCTGTTCAGGTAGGACAGCGTTTCAGTCAGAGCTCATGTCTGGGTCTGGGGGTTTAATGTCATGGAAAGATTGTGGTACCGCTTTGCATATGGCATGAAATTAGCCAAAGATTTGGTATTATAATTTTTTAAACTTCTATTCCAATAATGTGTCACTGTGTAAAGCAAGCTAACACTCAGAACCTTACGTACAAAAATGTAAACTTTAAAGCCTAAAACACTGTTGAGATCATTTTGAGATTTGGGGAACACTGATCGACATTTTTTAAATCATATTATGGACCAAACAACTAATCAGTTAATTGAGAAAATATACAGATATACATGAATTTCATATCTTTTAAAAATTGTTTTGAGGCATGTGCCAATTCATTACTGCTGTAAAATTATACAAATGTGGATCAGTCCCATCATAGGTTATACCTGATCCGATTAAAGCATGGGTAGGCGACATATTTGTTTGTTTAATTGATCAATAACTCCATAATATCTTAGAAAAGCAACCTAAAATAGGCTGATAATTAAATGGTATCAAATGTGGGCGGAGCTTTGGTTGTCTTTCAGGTATGAATTTCGTCTGTTCCAACTCATCTGACACGATGGAGCTCAGGACCAAGAGTCTCTGTGCCGAATTGTTAGCATTTGACGGCTAATCTTCCTACTGTAGCTTTAATTGGGCCAATATTGGTGATTATACTGTTGGAGTGTACTGAAAAAAAGATCAATTATAAAACTGATTTACAAAGTAATACTAGATTTACTCAAACTCTGTCCACTTGATAGTTTTGGTTTGAAATACATAATAGATTTCAATTGACCTCCCTTCATTTTCATTGTCGGATAAACTCTTTCAAAAAAAATTCTTCTTGAATCCTCACATTCAAAAGGCTAAAATCAATCAATATTCCACCAATATTTAACAATAGAACCCAGAGGTGAGACAGCCTTGTTTGATTTGTTGCCATCTTAAATCAATATGAATAGTTTAATTACACTGTCACATTTGAAATATGTTCTATACTGTTTGCAAGTTCACTGTTTACATTGTGTTCCTGTGCTATTCACCCTTAAATAAATATATTCTTGGGAGAGTTTGTGGCTTTTGTCAATGTTTACAATGTGTACGAGTAAAGAGGGCGTTGGGATCATGTGAACTCCCACTTTCTTTTGAATAGTTTTGCATCAATACTCTGCTTCATACTTGTTGTAACGTTAACTGGGATATTATAGGATAAGTGCAATTATAAAGTCTTTTTTTCTCTGTTTCCTTCTCCCCTCTGTCTGTTCTTTCTTCCTTGACACGCTTCGCTTTCAGCCCCTTTGCTGCTTGGTGAGTTTGTCCGTCAACTGTTTTCTTGGTGCCTCTTATTAACTCATCTTCCTGACCAAATGAATCTTTTCCTCCCGAGTCACTCTTTTCTCTATCGTTGCTGTCTTTGTTAGTTTTCCTTTTTTCTTCCGGCCCTGATCCGATCACTGTTTATTGCTCCTTTACTGATGCTTCATGTCTTTTTATAACGTCATGTAAAAGCCCCTTTCCCCCACGTACCTCCCTCACAGGCTCAGCAGTCTAACCATTGGAGACTCTGAACGCAAATCTTCGACCACCCAGCAGAGGGAGCCACTGGCCGACATCTCTTTAGAGAGTGCGGGTAATTGCGATTTCAGAATCAATGTGATATGAACATATTTAATATCCTCCTGAAGCACTCATTATATATTTCTGTGTCTTCCTCACACAGGTACTGGTCTCGTGCAGAGATGTGTGGTCGTACAGAAGGACCAGCTCGGTTTTGGCTTTACAGTGTGTGGAGAGAGGGTCAAGCTAGTGCAGAATGTGCGACCAGGTGAGACATGTGCCCACGAGAGCTGTTTTTTATTCGTTACGCTGTTATCCTGCTATTTTTTGCTTAAGTTTGGTATAAATATGACAAAAAAGTAGTTATTTTGGAAGTTAACTCTCATGTGTCCATCAGGTCCTCTTATAACTATAACTGTTAAAGGTTTAGTGCTTTTGTAAGTTTATAATTCCATATTTTCTTTACTGTATATACTAAAATACTAACACTCAGAATCTTAAGGACAAAATTGTGCAAATTAAAACATAAACTGAAGGTATTTTTTCCCCACAAAACATTCCTGACCTCACATTTATTTTTACTATTTATTTTCATCAGACTCTTTCTCCTCTGCTTGAATGCATGTAACATCCCAGGTAATCCAGGAGGTGGCAGTGCTGCATTATAAATGCTCAATGAGAAATAAATTAACAGGATAACCCCTTGTTTTAAAAGGGTGTCCAAAAGTTAAAACCTTTCATTGAAAATGTATTTTTCCTCAATAAAGGGGCAGACTAATAATTAAAAATTCTAATGATTAACTATTCACTAGTTGATACAGATGCTGTGTTTCTTGCAGATAAGTAGTGACACTACACAATGAAAAATATTAATAGAAATCATTGGCTTTAATTTAGTATGTGAAAAATATGACATGCTTTGTAAGCTAAGAATTGTGGAAATACATTTTAGGCAAAAAAAAAAACCCATTGGCATTTAAGGATTTAAAATGCAAAATGATCTTGGATTTTTGTAATCATCAGTTTTGATGTTGCTTTAAGAATGAACCCATTGAATAAATACTCAAATAGGCATCTTTTTTTTACACTGTTCCCAGGTGATAACAGAAACTCAGCCAGAGGAAAAGTGTTGGAAAATACATACAAGTCTCATTTTACAGCTATGTACTGTTTTAAATCATCTTATTTTACCTATAAATGTTTCATTTTCACAGGTGGTGCTGCAGTCAAGGCCGGAGTCCAAGAAGGAGACCGCATCATAAAGGTATTTATTTACTACGGTCATATGACTGAATGTAAAATGTCTTCCTTCACTGACATTTCCCCCCTTCTTGTCTCAGGTGAATGGCTTGTTGGTGTCCTCCATGTCCCATCAGGAGGTGGTAAAGCTCATCAAATGTGAGTTTTTAATACATTTCTCATCGTTTTTTTCTTTTTAAGTTTCATTTTTCTATTCTCTTAATTCGGCATCTTCTTTGCATTGACCTATAGCTGGACCGTACGTAGCTCTGACACTACAGGGACCTCCCCCACTAGCTGCTACCTTGCCCTTAGAGCCCCTCCCTACTGACCTCACACCCAATCAAAGAACCTCTCTTGGTGGGGAAGCTCCGCCTCCTCCATCACCACCTCTGCCCTCTGGACTGAGCAGCAACTCTTCCCAAAGAATCACAGGACCCAAACCACTACAGGTAAGTTAAATATCAGCATTTAAGAGCTTATTTCAAATACAGAAAGCACATTCTACATGTTTTTAATTTGGTGATGCGTTTCATTTCAGGACCCAGAAGTACAAAAACATGCCACTCAGATACTCAGGAAAATGCTGGAGCAGGAAGAAGCTGAACTGCAGGTAACACACTCGTGCATTCACAAATTAGGTGTTCCAGGAGAGAACACTCGCCTCAGGCTGCCGCCTGCTCTTGCTCCTACCTGACGTCATGTTGTCGCTGACATCTGCCGCTAATAACCCAGACCTGACCCCGGTTTACAGGACCTGATGGAGGAGCACTTGAGGAACCCTTCACCGTCGCTGGAGGAGCGGATTGAAAGTGCCAAGAGGAGGGCGCGCCAAGTCAGGGTGAAGATTCAGCAAGATGTGGTGAGGAGATCCTTTTCTAGTACAAGTAAAAGTAGAAAATAACCACCCATAAAATTAGTCACATGATGGAAAATAAAATGTGCGAGTGAAGGTGAGATATAAACTTTGGAACACACTACCCATAGATATCAGATATCTTTTAAAAGAAGACTTTAAACTTATCTTTTTACTCGAGCCTTCAACAAGCTCCTTTTTAGTCTACCCTGTGTTGTTTTTTACAGTTTTATTTGCTTTTTAAATTTTATTTTCCTTTTATTGCAAAGCACTTTAAGCTGCAATCCTTGCATGAAAAGGTGCTATACAAATAAAGTTTATTATTAAACGTGTACAGGGTTTAGCCAAAAAACAAATACACCAGTACATTTTAAAAATATTAAATAGAAGAAGAATATATGTAAAAATACGGCTGATATACATAGTAGTGGTTTGTTTTACCCGTTTGGAGGAAAAACAAACGGCACATTATAAAGTTAAAAAGTTAAACAGATAAAAATTGATGAATAAATGTCTCAGGCGATTCATTATGATGAAGTTTGACACAAAGGAAGAAGGCTTTTCATTGAACATGGAACATATACACAGTCAAACAAATGGAGATTATCCTTAATCTAAAGCAATTTTCCACATTTACACAAGGATTAGATCGTAGAATTCGAACTACATGGAGGGACAACTTGGTATTTTCACTTAAACATACACCTGTTCTTGTTTAATTTGAGCAGAATTGCAAGAAACTGCATTTTAAACAACTTTAAACCAGACAGAAAGGTTTGGTACTCACACTCCAGCAAGCTGCTTCTCTCCCACTGCAGGAAGTCGCTCACCTGCTTGTCGACCATGTGCTCGTTAAGAGTCCAACCCGATTGGCTGTCGCTGATTGTGGAAAAGATGGCTCCCAGGTTTTGCTGAATGCCAGTCAAGACTCAAAAATGCCCATTGTAGTAATAGTAATGAAGCTCAGTATCGATTCTATTAATTTTTCGAATGAAAACTCTTCATCGAAACGATCCGATATCAAAAGATCTTTTAATATGCGTCCAATTAAATTTTCTCCCCAGAGGAAAATACAAAGAATAAAAGCAAGTTACAACTAAGCCAGTATAATTTGCTGCACCACTGTTTTGCAAGATGTGGTCATGCAAACCCTGAAAGCACCGCTGTCAAACACAAGGACAGGACATGCGGCTTTTATTTTGGATTTAAAATCCACAAATTCTGTCATATTTAGGCAAAAAAAACGAGTTTTCACATTTGTACACATTTTTTTTAATCTGCTTCTCCAGGAGGGAACACGAACTGAGTCTGTCACGAGCTACGTCAAAGCAGGGGAAGGTTTGTATCGCTTCACATCAATATTACACCTTTGTTGTACAGCCACGGAAAAGTTTTCTGAATTCAGTCCCATTTTTTTTGATGTCGTATCAGTTGTTCAAATCTTCCTGTTTTTTTCCGTCAGGTCGACTGTCGGTGGACTCGGGCGAAGGCGACATCGAGGTAAGATGCTCGCCCTTGGCTTTTTCATGAACCGGTGAGATTGGCTCTGCGCGTGTTTGTGTGATGCGATGGTCCCACTCATCCCGTCCCCTCCTCGTCCTCCCTGCCTACCTCCCTCCCTTTCTCCTTCCCCCTCCTCCCCAGGCCTTTGAGAGTCCCCACTCCTCCCCCTCATCTTCCTTCAGGACCCCCCTTCACCGACGGCAGAGCTCCGACACACACACCCTCTCTGATTCGGTGAGACGGACACACACACACACACACACGCCTTTGCATTTACTTCACTTGCTCAAGAGTTTGTCTGGACAAGCTTTTCAGCGCTGTATCAGAAGAAATCTGTGACTCTACTAAATGTTGACACCATTCCGGTTTTATGAACATCATGATATTCAGGCCGCCTGGATTTATTTAGATTTTATTGCTGCGATGGTGCCTCTGCTCCATCGCAAGATAACTTTCACTTTCGATATCTGGCAGTTATTTAACCGTTTAGGAATTGCCGTACTGAGAAGCTGACATCACAAATGTGTGACGTGCTGGTGAATCTTGTCTGTGATTGGGGCGGAAGTCCTGAGGGCTACCGTAATGACAAGTATATGGGCTCAAAGCTCTATTTCTCTGCTTCCCGGTATCCATCCATCCATCCTCTACTGCTTTACCCTGCACATGAGGGTCGCACGGGGGGATGCTGTGACAATCTCAGCCAGGGCAGATCGCCAGTCCATAGTTTTTTTGTATTTTCTAGATATCACAAGCGGTCTAGGAGTTACGGTAATGAGAAGGCATATCCAGATGGAATTATTTACCTCTTTGTAAATGATGCTCAGTCCTCACTTTATCACGTGATGATGCTTTATCACCACGACCTTTTGTTCTTAATCGCGTCTTATAGTCGTTCTGTGTCGAGCAGCGTGTTTAAAAAAAAAAACCTACGTTTGTGTTCAAAGGGCGGCAAAGCCCAGATCATCGGCCCCGAGGAGGAATATGAAGATGACGGCTACGCATTCAATGAAGTGAGACGGACATTTAAAGCACATTCACTCTGTTTTACACTTTCTTCATTGAACTTTTTTCTTTATTTTACTTTGCTTTTTGCTTCTGTTGCACGTTCAGATGGACGGGCCATTCCAGGACATCGAGTTGTTGAAATCGCGACCAGCGCACATGACGGTCTTCATGAGATACATCTTCACTCAACTCCTGGACCCCAACCCTCTGGTCAGTCCCGGTTATATTCTGACTTTGGTTTGAACTAATGTGAAATAATAACTTACTGAACTTGATGCAGCACTTATTTTCAAAATTGATTAATCTGTCGAGTGCTTGTTTGTCAGGAAATGTTGAAAAATATTGATCATTGTTTACCAAACCTGGATATTATGATGTTCTTGAATATCTTGTTTTGTCCACAAACTAAAATTATTTAAAGGTTTTTTTATCATTTCTTTCTTTTATGGAGGAAAGAAACTGGGAAATATTAACATTTTAGAAGCTGTAAAATCAGGGAACTTATTATTATTGAAAAAACACTCAAACCGCTTAATCAAAATAGTTAAAGTTAGTCCAGTGAACAAAAAACAACAATGGGTGTTTGACCACATATGAAAAGTCAATTTTCATATGTATACAGCCCCCCTCTGCAGCTGTATACACACAAACGCTCCCTCAGTCAGGTCTGATAGTTTTGCTTGATGGCCTGTTTTCTGATGACAGTGTCACTTCATTGTCACTTCATTGAGGCGCCGCTAACCCAAACCATGCGCGGTTGTTTGTGTCTGTTGCAGCTGTTTTACTTGTCTGTGGAGGCGTATCTGGGCTCCAGTTCGAAAGACGCCCGAGCTCTTGCACCGCAGATCTGCTCCCATTTTCTGGACCCAGACGCTGTAAGTGCCAACATGAATTTTTCATAATTTTACTTTTATTTCACTTATCCATTGAAAGTAGGACTGAACAATTCATCGAAATTCAATTGAAAAATCACAATAATTTCCGCAATTCCTCAAAATAATAGAAATTAAATATTTATTCAGACCCGTTCAGCCCTAATTGACAGTATTTTATACTGTTACTTTATCATACAGCAATGACGAACATCAGTATCTGACCTTTTTCAAATAGAATGCAATTTCCTTCCTTTTCTCGCAGCCCCTGAAAATCAAAGTACGAGAGGATTATCTCGCAGATATCGGTAAGAAAATCGAACGGCTATGTTTATGACAGACTTGCCTGTTTATTGTCCCGTGTGTCCACTCAATGCCCACTGTCTGTCCTCCCATCAGAGAGTCGATTACATGTCCAGGAGGACATCAGAGGACCTCTGTCTGAGCTGCAGCAGCTGGTCCTACCGGACATCCAGGACCAGATACAGGACTACAGGTACATTTTCTGTGTTTAGAGCAGCAGCAAGAGACGTTAACTTCATTATAAGTTCATCATTTTCTTCAGAGGCTCATTTAAACCTGTGGAGTTTTTCCTGTGTCTCGCAGGAGCAAGCAGATGATGGGTCTGGGCTCGTTGTTTGGAGAAGGAGACCTGCAGCACCTGGACGGAGACCCGGTGAAGGAGAGACAGGTGGTGGACAAACAGGTCACCGCCCTCTGGGAGATACTGTGAGTGCAGGGCACCTCACGATACGATTACTAATAAGATAAAAATAGCAGGGTTAAATAGTTAAGTTATAGATTAATCACTGCTAAATCTGTCGTCGCAGTCCAGAGTAATTTGATTCTGGTGTGAATTCCGCTGCAGACATAAACCCAGACAGTAGTGGGTGTTATTGGAATTTCTAAACCCAGTGGGAAAGTGGCTTTTCTCAGATGTGACCATTGCATTAATCGTTATCTTACAAGAAATTCCGTTCACACATTAACTACATCTTTTCTATCTAAATGACTTCAAGACACAGAAGATCGGGGTTGTCTTTTTCTTTGTCTTAATCCACCGTTTAAATATTATTTACATGAGTGCTGCCCAGCGCGTCGCTCTGATTATGAACACGTTCGGTCGGGTTTGCTTAGCAACAGCGGGCCAATAAAACTGTAATTACAAAGTGACAGACGGAGCTCAACCGGGATCGCCATAACAAAGGTCGCCGCTGAAGCCGCAAACCCAGAAAACCACCTGGCGTTGACACCCGCGCGTCGATTCCCGTCACGTGACTGTGACACTGCTCTCTCTATCTTTGAGATGGAGAGAGTGCACTTGCTATTTGTGGGAGTTAAAAGCTGTTTGTTTTTGTGTCTCCCTTTCTGTCCAGATCAAAGCACGAAGAAGACAGAAGGTAAAATGTTGTCTCTATTTCATTTTCATTCCTATTCCTTACCTATTATTTGCGTCTTTTCTTTTGTTCACTCTTCCTTCTCCTTATCGCCTCATCCCTCCGTGACACTGACCATCATGTTTGTTCCATCTCTCCTCTCCTCTCTCTCTGTCTGTCTGTCTCTGTCTCCTCCCCCTTCGTTCGTCTCCCCCACAGTTCTCCTCTGGCATCGGCGGTCCTCCTCTACCTGCGTCACTCTGGCATCAAACTAAGAGACTCCAAGGTTTTCCCCGGTCTGAGCACAGAAAAGGAGAAGTGGCTCGCTTTCTTAAAGACAAAAAAGGTAAGAGCGACAGAGGAAACAGTCTGGTAAAAAAATGCTAATTAACTCTTGAGCAGCAGGTCTGGTAAATATACAGTTGTGAGTATAGCTAATGAAATACAATAAGAAATCATGCTCAGGTGTGAAATTGTGGCTGATACTGATGTGGATGTTTTGTGTTGCCGTTTGTTTCACAGCTGTGTATAGTTGTTTTTTTTTGTCATTGGCGCAGAGAATGACAGGCTCTTGAATTTCCCCTTGGGGATCAATAAAGTTTTTTGAATTGAATTGAATTGAAATCTTCAATATAAACCCTAAAATAACGCATCACACTACCTCACTAGCTTTGAATGAAAAACACTGCTTTACATCCCATACGACTTAAGCTTTACAGACTCTTCTTTGTCTACAATACAACAATTTATTCAATTAAAGGTTTGATTTACATTTACACAGATGATATTGGGTGTTGATGGAAAATTTAAGCTGGTAGAAGTCACTTTTCTTATTCCCAAATGAATCCCCCTATAATAAGGTATCAACATTGATTATGTGGCATAAACTAACTGTACGGTTCTTCTCTCTGCAGCTGACTGGCACCAAGAAAGAGAAAGATGGAGAGGATAAGAAGAGAAATCCCATCTTGAAATACATCGGCAAACCCCGGAGCACATCCCAGTCCAGTAAATACACACACACACACACTCACACACACACACTCACACTCACACTCACGTAGAAAGGAGATGAAGAAAAAAAGCAGTAAAAAAATCCCTCTGTTAATAATTATCTTGACCTACTTGACAAAATGCTGAAAAGCTAATGCTCATACGTAGGGCTGCAATAGTAATTTGATTATTAATCGTCAATTTAAACTGCTTTTAATAATTGATCAATGATTTTTTGGAATATGTTCCAAGTTTTTTCCTCACGTAACAAAAGAAGTCATTAAAACTCAATCAATGGAGAAAATAATGCAGCCCTAGTTATTATCACACAACGGAACACAACACACATGCTCACATTGACAACACTGGTTTGTTTTTGTCCTCTGTTTGCCCTTTAATTGTCATTTATTGATTTATGGACTTCCCATCGAGTTGCCATTGTTCTGATTTCATTTCTTTTTTTGTGGTTCATTTTGGTTTTCATAGCATTCCATGTCCCGTTGTCACCCAACGAAGGTACATTCTTTTCTTTTTTTTTCTTTGTTTTGCTTTCTTACTCTTCAGTGACTTTAGACGTTTGTTTGTTTTTTGTTCGGATCAAACAAACGATTTTACCTCTCGTGTGTGTGTGTGTGCGTGCAGTCCGTCCCGGCAGTGTGAGGAACATCATTCAGCATTTTGAGAATCACACGGAGACGGGAGAGGAGGGAGACGACGCTGCCGACCCTCAGAGGCTCTCCACCAGCAGCCTGGGAGAAGACAGCATGGACAGGTAGGGCGTTATCACCTGGATGTGGGTTTGCCCGGAGAAGCTTTTGTCCTTCCTCATAAAGAAAGAACCCGCTGCTGGATCTTAAAGGGTCAATATGCGATCTAACCAACTTGAAACTGACTTCACAGAGATAAAATGCTGTTTTTTTGTGTTTGTTTTTTTTTTTGCTTCCCTGCAGCAGCCCGACAGTCTCGGTGCGTCTGGCACGCAGCGAGTCACTGAAGGCACAGGGGGAAGGGCGCCGGCGGGGCGCCGCCTCGGGAACGGAGTCCGTGCCCCGCTCGCGCAGCGACGTGGACATGGAGGACTGCGGGGACGAGAGGGAGGGGCCGGGTCTCAGGCCGCTGCAGCACAGCGCTTCGTCGTCGGCATCCAGCAGCTCTGCGCGGTAAAGATTCACTGACCTACATGCGACCGAAGATGCCGTAGCGACAGACTTTTTTTTTGTAGAACCCTGTAAAGGATATTTCAGCTTGAGAGCATGAGACACCCTCGCGAGAAAACATGGCTACAAGGAAAAACTCATATTAGCCACTTAAAAAAAAGGCTAAAATCCTCATTCACTGCACCAAAGTCCATGGAGAAAATCTGCAATTTAATAACTCAGCACACAGGCGTCGTTACCCCACTGCTGCCTCCATCAGCAAGTCAAAATGTACCCGCAGGACATAAACTGACCAAACAGGACCACAGTAGACCAGCAGCTCCCGTCACTGATTTTCTCTATGGACTTTGGTGCAGGAGAGTGAGTCGTTAACAAATGCCAGTTTCCAGCTGGAAAATGCTGTCAAATGGCAAGAAAAAGAGTAAATATAATTTTTAAATACCACAGATTTAGGCGGAGGTGTAGATTTGAGCATGTTTTCACCCCGAAGGATAAATGTCTATATCTCCGACTGTTTTCATTACATAACACAATCAAACTAACTTTCCTTTTAAGATCAGGGAAAAGTAAGGATGCTAAAAGTGCTCCCCCCCACCCCGTAGGAAAAGATTGACATCCCATAAAACACATCTGAACGTGTAGGTTTTCATCTCATGCCATCTCTCTCTCCACTCTCTCTCAAACTCAGGTCTCTAGAGAACCCTACACCCCCATACACCCCGCGGTCTCGACGCAGGTGAGTCTCCACGCTGCCCCGTAGATGAGTGACGATCGGTATAATAAATAAAAAACAATTGTCTGACAGGAAGTGGAGATAGCGACGGTTGGACGCTTTTCCCACATGCAGTTTGTCACGTTGAAGCTTGAAAGCATCTCCGTTAGGGACGTTGCTCTTACGTATTCAGTCGTCCCGTGTGCGTTTAAGCTCATGCTGTTCTCGTGTGTGTGACGGCGCAGGAGCGTGGACTCTCCGCTGGCCCTGCTGCCGGACGCCGCGGCGCTAGAAGAGGAGGTGTGTGACGCGCAGAACTGGCAGGACACGGTGTCTCCTCAGCTCCTGGCCACGCTCAGCCCCAGAGAAGTGGACAGACAGGCCGTTATATATGGTATGTAAGACCGAGTTGGAACTGTAGTGTGAGTGTATCACCGTCGATGACGTGCTGTTTATTCCCGTCTCGTTTCTCCAGAGCTCTTCACCACGGAAGTGTCCCACCTGAGGACCTTGCGCGTCCTTGACCAGGTCTTTTTCCAGAAGATGAGGTCGGTCCTGAACTCCGATGAGCTGGCGTGCATCTTTCCGAACCTGCCGCAGGTCTACGAGCTCCATGGTCAGTCCGCCGTCTCAATTCGTCACTTACAGAACTAAACGTCTCTGTTGTGAGATTGTTTCTGCTTTTTTTTTTTTTTCTTGCTTCTCTCTCTTGTTTGTTTTGCTCGACCAATTGACTTGTACTTGGAGTCCGTGTGTGTTCAGGCCTGTGTGTTGCTAGGTAAATAATAATAAGCAAAGCAAATACTAAGCAAAGGTCGTAACTGTTGAGCGTAAACTCGGCTGCAGCTCCACTGTGTCAATATGTATTTTAGCCTTTATTCTCTGCCGCAGTGACTTGATTGGAGTTTGGTTTTAAAGGTTTTAAAGCATGTAGGACACAATCTTACACACTGGACCTTTGAAAGTCGATTCTTTTGTGAGACATTTAATGAATAAATAAGCAGAAACGTCACCCCAGCGTTGCATCTGTGTGCATATTTCTGCAGCAAGTCTGTGCGAGGCGATGAAGAAGCGAAGAGAAACTGCCGTCGTTCAGGACATCGGGGACGTCATGTTGGCCAGGGTGAGTTGGATTTAGATTCCTCTGCCTCCCACTTCCTTCTCGCCATGTTTGCTGTGCGCTGCCTTGTTAAAGCCTAAGGTGTTCGATGGGTGTGCGTTTGTAGTTTGAAGGCGCAGCCGGAGAAGAGTTTCAGGAGCAGGCGTCCCAGCTGTGCAGTCAGCAGTCTCAGGCTCTGGAGCTCATCAAGAACAAGAAGCGCAAAGACTCTCGCTTCACCCAGGTCATCCAGGTACGCACACGCTAGACTGGGAGTGCAGTTCAGGAATACGAGTCGACGGACTCTCTTTGCACCACCATCTATTTCCCCCGTCTATCTTTGAGCGCGATGTGATACAAGTGTACCACACTAAGGCCGTACTAAAGTCACGTAGCTCTCTATGTGTTGCTCTGAAGGTCCAGCAATCTGTTGTTAAGGTCACTAAATCTGACCTCTGACCTCAGCGTGGTTCCAGTGCGTTAATGAAATCTTTAAATCCAGGGTTTTCAAGGTCACATGCTACAAACGCGTCCATGCGCGTTTTTAACCCGCTTGATCTCTTTTTTTTTTATTATTCAGGAGTGTGAGTCGAGTCGACACTGTCGCAGGCTGCAGCTCAAAGACATGCTGGTGTCGGAGATGCAGAGACTCACGAAATATCCTCTGCTGCTGGACAACATCATCAAACACACAGAAGGTGAGAATCGCCGCCCTTCAAAGTTCCACCGTCCGTCCTTTTTCATTTCTTTCAATTTCTGACTCTCCTTCAGCGGCTTCGTCGGACTTTCCCTCGCTGCAGCGCGCCCAGGCTTGTTGCCGAGGGATACTGCAGGATGTCAACAAGGCCGTCGGGGAAACGGAACAGCGGCAGCGCCTCAGCCAATATCAGCGCAGGCTGGATGTGGCCCCTCAATTCAAGGTAATGGACTAATTCTTGTTTGTTTGTTTTTTCTGGTTCTAAATGTAACGAAAGATGCAAATTGTGACATTTTGTATTGATCTTTCTCTCAGAGTTTGGACCTGAACTCAAAGAGACTGATCCATGAAGGTCCTCTCACCTGGAAAGTGAGCAAAGATAAACAGATAGGTCTGTACCCGCACGTGTTGGACACACACACAGTCTTCTTTAGCGTCAGTTCCCGGGTCCCTCAGTCACTCACCTCGCTTTGCCTCCTCCAGAGATCCAAGCGCTGCTGCTGTCCGACTGCCTCGTCCTCCTTCAGCGAGGCCCAGACGACCGGCTGCAGCTGCGGTATCCATCCCGCTGGCTGGGAGGAGGCGGGGGAGGAGGCGGGGACAGCAAGACCTCCTTCAGCCCGGTGGTGAAGTTGGACTCGCTGCTGGTCCGCTCGGTAGCCACAGGTACAGACAGCTACAGGCAAAACACACGACACTGAGAACATGACTGCCAGCCAGTTGAAGCATTGCAAGTTGTAGTATATGCTAACCACTTTTTCTCGCTAAAAATGCTGGTTTTCTCAATGGACTTTGGTGCAGGGTAGTGTGTGGTTTCAAAACATAGGTTTCAAGTTAAAAAATTGACCATCTGATGGCTCGTCAAAGCGTCCTCAAGGTTCTTTCTTGTGTCTTGGCTGGCACCGGCACTAAATTATCCCTTCAACCACTCTTTTTCTCCACTGTTGTGCTTGGTCAAATGTCTCCTCAGACAACAAAGCGCTGTACATCATCAGCACCGCAGAGAGGCAGATCTATGAGCTGGTGGCCGGGACAGCGTCAGAGAAAAACATGTGAGCTCCACCTGCATTTCACCTCGGGGCTTTTTTTTTCTCGTGCGTTGCCGTGCGATTGCTTCATACACCGCGTGGCTCTTTCTCATCCAGGTGGAAAGAATTACTCGAAAAGACTGTCTCGTCTGCGGATGGCTCGTCACCTCTGATCAATCATGGATCCATACCAATACCGTGAGTACATCTAAATCTTTCACGAGTGATTAATAAATGATTCAAGGCCAAGGCCTTGTCATACGTTTAGTTATTTATAATTTCCATCTTGAGAGACATTGATTAAAGCGTCTGTTGTGTGTGTGTGTGTGTAGTTCCCCCAGTACACGCAGTGCATCGCCAGTCTCAACGGGCAGCAACGTCTACGCAGGTAATAACCACCATAACTGTTTTTCCTCGTACATGTTTGCGTAAGAAAGTAAAGCTCAGTTACTTACCACCCTCTCCAAACTGTATTAAATCCTCCAGAGAGCTCAATGACGGAGCAGTCAGATTCCATGGAGACTCATTCCTCCAACAACGACGTGGGGCTCTCCGACGACACCTCCATGGACCAATCGGGAGCCTTCATCTGCGGAGAAAGGCCGGCAGCGTGTGTAGCAGAGGCTGCTTTGCAGGACGGTGAGCAGAGAGCAGAGAATATCACTTTTTACAAACTTTAGGATTTTTGACCAGATTTTGGATTGAAATTGGCAGCAGATGTTTGCAAAAGAGAAATCGCGTCTTTTAGATTGTGCATTTAGGAGGTTTTTGTCTGTGCTGCGGCGCCAGAAGTGATGCGGAGTAGGTGCACTGAAGGAGGGCCACAGCTCTCTCTGAACTGCCCGGTGACTGGTCAGAACGTCCCGTCACGCGACAGATTTAGTTTAACACAGAGATGATTCGATACGATATTTACCCTTAGCGCTCACACGGCACAGATCAGTTGCCGCAGGAGGGAATAATACACAACGCCTTATATGGACATCCTGGGGTGTGTTTATGGGTCATAGCTTCATGCTTTACAAAATGCATTTTTTCGTCTTCTTAAGTCAAAGTTATGATTAATTTTTTATCGCATATTGTTCTTTAAAAAATAAATAATTGTGCAAGAGACACTTTTTCCAATTTTTTACAATTTCAATCTGATTTAAAAACAATTTTAAGTACTTTTTGCTCAGGTGTGTTTATATAGATGGTGAATCTGAACATTTTAGCTATAGGTGAATTTGGAATTGTTTTTCGGTGCTACGCTACAGTGGAAACGTTGCGGCGGCTCATACTGCGAGACCTGGAAGACGATGGTTGGAGCCACGACTCGGACGACACGCCCACCAACGAGACGGCCAACGAGGGCGAGAGACAGCGACCCGAGTCTTCCGAGACGGTCCTCAGCTGCGACGGCACCGACGTCTTGGAGGCAGAGGAGGCACCAGAAGAGGCTCCGCCCCCGCACCGCGAGCAGCCCATCGTTCAGGTCGTGAGGAAAGGTAACGGGTCAGGATTTTGCTCATCACACCGTCGCGCCTGACATACGTTGAAGTTAAAGGTGTTAACAACATCTGGGTGTTTCTCATGGTTGCTTTCCTTTGCATGTTTTTTTCTGCACACTTTGAATCGTTTTTAATTTATTTTTTCTTACTCACTGTATCCTCTTTCTTTTTTTTGTCCGCTTTCCTTCCACAACACAACAACAAACACACTCTACACTGGCTCTTTTTTTCAACTTCTCCCTCACTCATACACTCTTCTCATTCCTCTTCCACACACTTTTCCTCCTCACACGTCTGTCATCTTTACATAGCTGTGGTTGTGGGTCCTACTCCGCCTCCTCCTTCTTCTTCTTCTGTCCCTGACGGCATCACTGATGATGTTACCCTCCCCTCCGACCAGTCGTCCAAGCCGAGAGGCGGGGCCACTACGCAGGGTAATGCAGACAAATTCAGTCCAGTTTCACATTCTCTCATCAATAACGAGTCGACAGATATTGATTGATATAATGTGTGATTGATGTTAATGTAGCCTCTCAACGTCACTCACCGCCTCATCTGTGTGGTCTTCAGGCAACATGTTCTACTTGGTGATGCCGACAGAGCAGGGTGAAAGCGTCACCGATGACCTCAGCGTTCCACCCGCGCCCACCGCCGCTAACTCCCCTCGGCCTGTGGAGGGAGTGACGTCGCCGGTCTGCGGTCCACCGGAGCGCGACCGATCGGAGGCTATGCAACTGGAGCAGGAAGAAGAAGAAGAAACGGGTCGATTTCTGACCGGGAACCAGAGTCACATGATCAAGAACGTGGACGAGATTTTCCACACGATTGAGGGGTTGATGAGCAAGTTGCGTCAGCTGAAGGTGGAGTGATTATATGTCTTTTAACCAAACCTACTAATGACTGATCAACTATTATTTACTTTTCTGTTATCAGTTTTTCCTGTAGCTGAAGTTCAAATATAGAGTAAACTCACGTCCCAATGGAATGGAGAAGATTGGGTTTATTTGCATAATTTAACCATAATAAATCTGCACTTTTGTTGTCACACAAAAACGGTAAACTACTAAAATGCAGATTTAAAAATGGTACAATATGCCCAAAGTTCTCAATTTAAACCAAGATGACTTGCGAGAATAAATACACAACAGTTGACTTACGGCACTTGTCTAGTACCAGTCAATTTGTACTCGTTCAGTACCATTAAAAGTACTGAGTTTGGTACTTGACCCTAGTTTTCACTTTACCATCATTTTTGAGATACTTATTATTATTATTTTTTTACGCCTTCCATTATTATCTTTGATGAAAATCTCTCAACAGGAAATAGAGAAGGCTCATCACAAGCTCTTGAAAACCCTCACCGAGCCGTCTGTCAATCAGGAGTCAGGGGACCAACAGTGTCACTCGGCAACCGTCTCCAGGACGCCGTCTCTGGATCGTGGCTCAGGCGATGGTGAGCGGGGGATGAATTTTCTTTTTTATCCAAATTTTTCTATTTTATTACACATTAAATCTGTTTTTCTTTTCCTCCTTTGAACAGGAAAAGAAGGAAGTCCGGCAGAACCCAGGATTCAGTCGACAGGATTCTGATGGATTCTTATGCGGAGTGGATTTACTCGCAGACGGACATATCTACATATGCAACTACTGTCAGACTTGGCCGCTGTAGCTCCGCCTCCCTTTGCCCCCTTGTCCCTGCATGCGCCGACCAGTGAAGCGGAACCTTGCGGAACGACTGCAGCCGTTTTTTCTTTCCGTTTTTGTTTCCCACCGTTCACCGAGAATCTGGTCAGACTCATTTAAGGAGCGTCGACGCAAAACTACGCAACGTAGACTTCTACCGCAGCAAGAGGGAGTCGAGGGGGATGTGAAGGATGAAGGAACAAAAAAAAGGGCAGAAGACAAGTTGAGGAAAGCGAAGCGATGGAGGAACTGAAAGTAAGAGGGAGGGAAAAAAAATGACCAAGTTGGATATTTGTGAAGGAAAGACAGACGTGTAGAGAAGCAGGGACGTGTTGAAAATGTTAATTTAAGGAGAAAAAAAAAATATATCCAAGGGACCACCACCCCAGCACTTTACCCACAATGCATCCCTCTGGCATGCGCATCCTCTGCAGCAGACAGATCAGGAACTGAACGCACCTTGGGCTGCATTTAGGGACCGACACTTGAGCGAAAGACGGCCCACCGAGGGTCCACCGCCATCACTTCTCCACTGGACGCTTTACACTGAGTTCACCTGTCGCTGCGGCCGACGGACTGTGTCTATATAATATAATTAAATATAATTCAGGTTATTTGCACTGGGTAAGGAAACCAATACCACAAACACATGCGTAATTTTAGCCACAGCAGCCCCCCCCCCCCCACTATGGTTGACCCATCTGTGGGAACAGTTGCGGCCATTTTGTTATTTCCTAAAGCCTTTCTTTTAAGCTACAAAATGGCTGTCCGTCACCACATTAGTTTCTTTTTCATCATTACATGGTTGTTTTTCTTATCGATTGTTATGTTTTAAGTTCTGAAAAAGAAAAAAAAACACTACTCTGCTGTTTACTACTGAAATGCTGGCAGGTTTTTTTATTTTACTTTTCATTTCCAGTGCTGCTTCACAAAGGTGTACAGGGATCTCAACGGATTCACGCGACTGTGGGAGATTTGAGACGGGCAATGTCAACGTCGAGCGTCAAAGAAACGGATGCAAAAAAAACAGATTCGAACATAGAAACTTGAACTTTTCAGCCAGAAAAAAAAAGAACCTGTTAGTTTATCACATTGCTGCCAAATATTGCCGCTGACATTGCCCGTCTGCGTTTTGACTTTTGTGTGTGAATGCCACAGTAAACACTGTGAACCAGCATCTCTTTTTGCCGTAGAGTGTTTCCATCCCATCATCTCACATCCAAAAAACGTGAATGGACTCTTTACACCAAGCAGATTCCCGATAAGAGATCCCCGTGATACTGTATTTATGGCGAGGAAAGAAAAGCTTTTTTTTTTTTTTTTTTTTTCTTAAAGATAATTTTTATAAATGCAAGGACACGCAGTTAGATTAGACAATTTTTTTTTTAAACGAAATTATTTCATCTGCTTTCTTGCTGAGAGTTAGCCCAGAGGATCAAAACCACTCTCGTGTAGGTGTGTTAGCTATGAGTTCACTGTATGCTGCTAGTTAGCTTAGCATAGCATAATCAGACCACGGCTGTAGCCAATTTGCCTCCGTTTCCTGTCTCGATGCTAAACTAAGCTAACCCGCACAACATGTTCACACAAGATGTTGGGAGCAACATTGCTAGTCTTTATGCTAAGCTAACATAGGGTTGTCTCCTCCACACACATGTGGGGTGTGATAGAAATTCTAATGTGTGCTAAGCTAACATGCTGTTTGCTACTTCACACATACACATACATGTGGGGTGTGAAGTCTGCAGGAAAAAAAGCTTAGCTTAGCTTAGCACAGAATGTGGCTGTAGCCCATTGTCCCTCTCTTTCCCATCTTTATGCTAAGCTAAACCAGCTAATGCCGCTGGCTGCTTCACACACACACACACACACACACACACACAAGTGGGATATGTGTGAAAATAAGAAAAAATGTCAAACTTAGCATAAACAAAGCCCAGGTGCAGTTTCTATTCATGCTAAGCTAACATGATGTTGGCTACCTCACACACACATGTGGGGTATTATTTCTGTGTGAAAATGAGAAAAAATTGTCAAACTTAGCTTAGCATAAATAGAGTCCGGCTATAGTCCCGTTTCCTGCCATTATGCTAAGCTAAGCTAACATGCGGTTCACACGCAGACATGGGAAGCCGTGCTGATTTTAATTCTTTGCATGAAAGCAAAAAAAGAATTCTAGCTGGACTGAAAAGTATTTTTGGATACTATGTAGGAAAAGTTTCTTGACACTAAGAAATTTTTTTTTGTTAGCCTGAGTTGAGGCTCCTATAACCAGCAAAGACTGACACTGCAGCCACTCTTCCTTTTTTTCCTAATGCTAAATAGACACTAGGCAGTAATGTCGCTGCATAGAACCACACTGGACAGAATTTTATTTGAGCTGGTTTCAAATACTTGCACCCGACGATATACTACCAAACTAAAACCACAATAGGAGCCTAGTACCTTTTACGCAATGTCAAAAAAGATATTTCACTTCCTGGTGGAAAGTTTCCACTGTTTAACCAGCGAAATGACGATCAGGACCTCGTTCAGACCTGTCGTTAACATCCGTGCCGAGCAATTTGATAACATCCAAAGTGAAGGTCAAACAATAGGTGGCCTCCTCATTCCTGATCTTTCAATCCATCCTCTAGACGAATTATGGCGCTTTTCCATTATACACTTCTATTACGGCTCAGTTCTACTCTGGTTTTTCTTTTCTTTCCAATTAGGGTTAGTACCTGGTACATTTTTTTCCGAATGGAACGGTTTAGTACAATGCGTATTTTTTTGTGTTTTCTTTAGGAATAGTACCAAAATAACCCTCAACCCAACCGGCCCCAGCCCATTCCTTTTTTTGGCACCCTTCCCTTGGGTTACCAGAGTAGTGGTATGGTATGGGTGGAGCTAGACCAACGACAGTCAGCTGATTTGGTGACAAAAAAGCGTCACTCTGAATTGTACCATGGTGGAAACGTGGCTTTTGTGCGTTAGTGTCTCACCCGCTCATGGAAAACAACATTCCCCGAAGCCAAACCAAGGAGAACCGAGTAGTACTGGAACTGTGTAATAGATAAGAGCCATTAGAGATCACCTCCTCACCTAACCTCCTCTGATTCGCAGCATTTTCAAGTTTATTTTGTACACTAATCAACACTCTAATGTGATTTATTTGTTGCCGCAATATCAACACTCACACCTACACTCCTAAATACGTCTATATAGCCAGACACATTAGAAACATGATTTTTATGACGAGATGTGATATTTAAAAGTGTGAGGGACGTCAGATTACTGAGGACGGATGTTAACACCAGGTTTGAACGGTGCAGAAGCGGCACAACTTGGATTTTAATGTGTGTAAAAATGTACTAAATGCGTAAAATAATTTTAAAAAAAGTCAGGACTGCTGATTTTTATGCACACAGAGTGACTCAAGTGCTAAAATGTAAAAAAAGAAAAGAAACTGTTTTACCAAAGTGAATTATCTCATCATTCGTGTCGAAGGTGACACTTTCCTGTTCCTTCACATTGTCGCTGCTGTTCTTCGACCAACTCGAACCGGGAAGCGGAACATTTTGTCCATAAAAAGCTCTATTTCCTCCACATCTTCTCTTCTACCAGCATTTTTCTCTCCGACTTCTACCTCCACACACTCAATTTCTCTCTTTCCTTCACTGTTTTTCTCTCCTCACACATTGACATCAGCATCGCGGCTCCAACTGGGCTGTGAAGAAAGCTATAACTGATTCCTCTTGTTTAAATAATAATAATAATAATAATGATAATGATGTTGCACAAACTAAACTTCCCTGCACGGTGCAAACTACTGTATGCATACACACATCTTTATCATCTCATTTATTGTCTTTATTCTAATTTTATTCTTTTATCTTGTTCACTCATGTAATATAGAGAAATCAGACCCACTTGGTTTATATATGTTAATTTCTTTTTTTTTTGTAAAGCCTTAGTCATTGTATTTGATTTTATTTTTGTAGATATGATTTTTTTTAAGGATGTATAAATTATTGTTTCCTTTGCCCTTGTTTTTAAAATTGGTGAGATTGTTAGCTGCACAGAAAGGAAAAAGAACTCGTGTTTTTCGGATACATGTGTTTTGTGAAAATAAAAAAAGAAACTGGATGAAGAAAATTGTGCGGAAATTGAGTCATTGATTTTTAAACATGAAGTATTTATCTTATTTATTGTTATTATTTATTCTACCACATTTTGTAATAAAGGAGTTAGAAAGGAACTTCATTTCTATGCTAAGCTAGTTAGCCAGCTCTACTTCACACACACACAAGGATTTAGAGCTTCTAAAGCTAAAGTGTAGCATAAACAAAGCCCTACTGTAACCCATCTCCAATGTTTATGCAAAGCTATGCTACTGCTTGATGCTAGCTCTGTATTTTACACACAGCAAAAATAAATACTCTCACCCATTTCCAGTCTATGTGCTACGTTTACTAAGCTAACCTGTGGCTGTTGCTACATCAAACAGATGAGGAGAGCTACTGGCAGTAGCCCATTTCCAGTCTCTATGCTAAATTAAGCTAGTCTTCTGCTGAGCTTAGCAAGTACAAGTTGTACTTTAAGTTAAGCATAAACACAGCCCCACTGTCGCCCATTTCCAGTCATTGTGCTAAGCAATGTTAACCTGCCGCTTGTCCTAGCTCTGTATTTCACACACACACGGGTGGGAGTTAAGTTTTTGCTTTTAAGCCTAGCTTAGCATTCACAGAGGCCAACTGGCTCTATGCGAAGCTAAGGTAGTCTGCTGCTAGCTCTAAACTTCACAGCAAAATATGGCTTTAACATACATAAAAGTTGAATATATATATACACAGTATATATATATATATATTTACACAAACATATATATGTATATATGACTTCACTATTTACAATGTGGTCCACTCCTCTGTTTGCTGTCCCATCCATTATTAATGGGTTCAACCACTTCATTCAATATTTAAATGGTAATTTAGTCAGTTTGCTGACAACAATCCATCAACTTGTATTTATTCATGTATGTATTTTAAATTAAATTAGAGGGACAAAGGGTTTTTCTGATTTCGTCGGGCGTGTTCTCTGTAGTGCTGGTTTTATTTTGATAGTCACTATCCCCGGAAACGCTGGATGATGTGAGCCGGTGCTGGACAACTCCCTCCCCCCGCAGCTCAGCGGGGGCTCGTCTCTGTCCCTCCCTCTCAACAGATGAGGAGCCGGGGATGAGCTGTTGCGTGCAGCTGCCTTTTGTGCGCCGCGATACAGACCGAGAAACCTCCTTCCAGGCGAAACACGCACGAAAAAACAGTTCGAAAAGGGACTGAAACAAAACGGAAAGTGCATCCACGGATTACACTCTGCTGGAGATGAGATTGTGGACAAAGGGGATTTGACGCGATTGGGGAAACTTCGTGTTTTTTGGAGACGTTCCGCTCTTTGTGCTTCGGGCTGTAGATGTTTCTCTCTGGGCAGAAAGGTGAGACTTCTCAGAGCTGCAGGCCTGAAAAATCACAGATAAAAGAAGTATTTTTTTCTATCCCTCCACTTTCTTTTTCAAGCAGTCCACGAAGGAGTTGACAGATTACGTGACCGATCTTTCATTTCTTGATTCCACCAGGCAGTTGGAGCTTGTTCTTGTCCTTTTTCCTTTCACCGCGCGCTTTAATCCATGTTGCGTTTTTACGCACAAACGTGCCAAATGGAGCACTTGGTACACACAGCGAGCGTGCGTGTTTGGTGTATATTTATTTGTTATTTTTTGGCGAGTTTCCTGCTCAGTCACCAGTGTGATGCTCTTCAGTCTGGGTGTGTTCTGCTTTGTTCTCACTGGATGTGAAATCAGAAGTAGCATCATCTTGATTTTGGTCGCAGGCAGTTACCTTAAACTGTGACGTTTGTAATAAATAATAAAAAAAATCCTTCACGCTTGTTGAGCATCTACAGCCACACCTCATTGGCTCACTGCCACCATGTGGCCTGGAGGACCCCAGGGGCCACACAAGGGAACCACAACCTTTCCTGGGTGTTATAAATGTTATTATATTAGGTGTTGTCCACACGGAAGTGGGTGTAGATGAATACACATACTTTCTTTTTTGTCAAATTGGCATTTTGTCCGCACAGAAACTGCGTTTTAGGAGACCTGGAATGGTGACGGTGACCACTCAAAGCTGCTTTAGACTACAGTTTTGCCATTCGCCCATTCCCATTTTCTTACAGCGCATCTATTGTATTGGCGCTTTTCCAGTACCCAGTTCCAGCGTGGCTCAACTCGGCGCGGTTTGGTATGGTTTTCCATTACAATAGCACCTCCTCAGCGAAACTGCTGTGGCGTCGTTTTATACGCGACACACACAAACTACTGACTTGTTAAGCCGTTGTTTTCGGTTTACTGAATCATTAAAAAGATTAGTTCAGTACTTCCTGCATGACACAGTCACTGAACTGAAACACGGATGAACGGGTTGAAATTTGGCTCACGATCGCCAACTTTCATCAGTGCTGTTACTAAATACACTCTCTCCTCTGTTAGATATTGAGATTTTAGACATTTCCTTGCTGAAAGTTGGAGATTAAAGCCATTTCAGGATTTCTACAGTTTTGGCATTGTTCGGTTTGATTCTTGTGTTGGACGTCGCGCTCATGACTCTTCCAATGACGACACTCTGTCTTTTGGTATCACATTGTAGCATCGGCCTAGCTCGGTTTGGAACAGACATCTGTTTCAAAGTTACACACATATTACTTCTTAGATTTCACAATATAAGGCTGCATTTGTGTGTTTTATTGTGGCTTTGACAGGAAATACACTATTTCTACAGGAGTACTCATGTTTTTTATCCATTTATTGCCAATTTACAATCATTTACAATAAAATGATGACGTAACCTGGTGTGATTTAATCACAGAATCACCAGAGAGAGAGAGACATTTTCTGTTCCATTTCCTCTCGACACATTAAGGATTTCTCTCATATCCCAGATGACGCTGGGAACAGTGTTCATCATGAGGGTGTGGATTGATTACAGTGGGAGCGGCTCATTGGAGTCGATCGATGGCATTGACTGTCTCAGACAGGCCGGGCGGGTGAGAGAGAGAGACAGAGAGTGACGTTGAGTGTGGTGTTATGTTTTTGAACTCGCACAAGCATTGGTGTGTTGTTCTGTGTCCTGTATAGCTGAACTGATGCATGTACGTATGTGAGACGTACAGTATGTGCAGGGAATGGGAAACGGAAAACTAAGAAAACTAGACACTTCAAAGTACGATTTTAGTCGGACTAAGACAATAATTTGGTTAGTTAGTCTAAAATCCAGCTGGTCTTAGTCAGACTAACATACCTGGATAATTCGATTCATAGTCCGATTACTCCTGCATGTATACTCTAAGTCGGACTTGTCGTTCTGCACATGTGCCAAAATGTCTTCCCCGGTCTTTGACCTGGAAATAGAAGGAGGCGACATATAAAGTGCAGTGCTGTTGCCGGAAATCAGGCGGCGGTGGCGTCTTTCTTTGGATAACACGGCAACCGCTACAGCAGATACGAAACATACAGAACTACATCGCGATCCATCGCACCGTTCAACTATGGAGGCGGACCTACCCGACAAATAAACCGATTTTCTCCTCCGCGCGTATACTAGGACTCGTCGAGCTGTCCGATTGACGGACTTAGTCGGACTATGGCTGCGTTGATAAACAGTAGAAAATCTGTAGTTTGAGGTCTTCAAAAGGGCATTGTGTTCCATTTAGAGTCAAATGATATCAGCACAGCCTAGAATGCTAACCTCTGGCACAACACTTGGGTTGATGCATCTTCTCTGAATCATTATTACTAGCTTTTGAAGCACCTGGTAAATGCCCGGAGATTTGCGTACAAATCTAGCAGGATATAAGGTGCAGAGGAATCCCCAGAGGATCGCGCGAACTCATTTGGACATGAACCGGGGATTAGACGAAGGATCTGGCAGCAAGATCGTCTGTGGGGACATGTATCCTGGGCTGCTGTAACTGGAACCGACCTTTACTCGCGCACATCCTTGTAAGCCCTACGCATGTGTTTGCCTGGATCTGAAGAGTCCGTATATAAAAATCACATGAAAAGCATTACTGAAATCTGAAGTGACAAATAGGGAGCGCGAGGAGATGTGTTATTAGATTAGGAGTGTGCTTGTTTGACAGCCAGAGTTTGGAAAGTACCCAACTTTGTTTTGACCCATCAACTCAAACGCAAAAAGGATCAGAAATCTGAATTTTAGCCTGGTAAATGATTTGCCGTCTGAGGTGTAGTTTAGGGATTGGGGGGGGGGGGGTTGGGTGTGTATCGATGTTGTGGTTCCCATGGAGATACACACACACCTCCCTTTCTGACTTTTCTCACCCACTGCCTCCCATTCATCCCCATTGTAGTAGTTAAGCTCTGTTGCCCCTGGAGATCACGGGGGACTGTTAGAGAATGCAAGAAACACTGTTGAAAAATGAGGCATGGCCATAGTACCATAGTGTTTTCAAGTGATTATGATTCAGTTGGAACACAGTCCACAGTTTTAGCTTGGCCTGTGTCTTCTCTCACAAAAACAAAAAAAAACTGGGACATTTTCGAGCTGCGCTGGTGCTGTGCATGTGCGTTGCATGTCGTCTACACTGCAGCCCAGAATAGAAGGCCCTTTATTGGCTGAGAATGCACTCAGGGGACAAATCACTTGAGTTTGCTTATAAAAAAAAAAAAAGTCCCTCAAAGCAAAAGAAAAGGCTCAGTTGTGTCCTGTGTGCGGCTGGAACCTCATTCACGCTCCTCGCTGTTCTACCAATGCAATAATGTGCTTGCTCTTTGTGCTGCAGTTGTTTTCCACGTTGTCCTTGTTACCCTGTTGTTACCCGTTAACTCCTGCTTGATTTGACAAATTATATTTTTGCCTTTCGCGTTCTCCTCCTCACAGTTCACTCTTTATCCTTTCTTTACCCAGGCCTCCAAGATAGATTCCCTCAGGAGTAAAGTGGACTTGCTGCGCCTCCCTCTGGCCCTCTCCTCCAAGTCCATCGGTGACTGCAAGAGCCAGCTGGGCGTGGTCTGGGAGAAGGGCGGCGGCTCAGGGGCAGGAGGGGCTCGGAAACCCCGCCCACCGCCAGCCTCCGACATGGACAGCGAGTCGGTGTACTCGGCGTACTCCTACAAGTCGTCCCACTCGCGAACGTCCCGCAAACACAGGTACACATGTCTCACGTCAAGTCAAGGGTAACCGTCCAGGACAGGACGTATGAAACCGTTATTGTCGATAAGTAATTTTTTTTCACTTTCTGTCACGTCGCTCCAGAGAGAGGAGGGACAAGCATCGCGCAAAGAGCCGTGATGGAAGCGTCCGTGGAGACAAAACGGTCAGCATCCTGGCTCCTGGCGAGCCGCTGCTGGATGCTGAGTCCACCAGGGGAGACGACAGGGTGAGATTTTAATTTGTGCATTTGCCCCAAAAAAGTATTCATGATATAGTATTGATCTCCGCATGAGCCTCAGCATTCCCAAATAATGAGAAACCAGGACAACAATAGTATGAAGTACTGACTCAGCATTCCCAACAAATTATTCTGATGAGGTTTATCGTGTAGAACCTTCTATAATCAGTGGTTTCCCGTGTCCACTTCTGCCCACAGGACGACAACTGGGGCGAGACCACCACAGTGGTCACTGGTACCTCCGTGGACAGCATCTCCAACGAGGATCTGACACGTGTCTCTAAGGACTTGGAGGACACCTCGCCGCTGGAGTGTCGCCGTTACTTTGGCGTCGTGTTGACCGCCATCCTGGGGCTCTTTGCTATGGTCACTCCTCTGGCCTTTTTGGCACTCCCACAGCTGCTGTGGCGGGACAAACTAGACCCTTGTGGAACTCCATGCGAGGGTCTTTACATCTCTCTGGCGTTTAAGCTCCTGATCCTGCTCATCTCCACCTGGGCGCTTTTCCTCCGCCCATCTAGAGCTACTCTCCCGCGATTCTTCGTCTTCCGGTGTCTGCTGCTGGTGCTGGTCTTCCTCTTTGTGGCGTCCTACTGGCTCTTCTATGGGGTGCGGGTGCTGGAGCCCAGAGAGACGGACTACAGGGGCATTGTGGGATACGCGGCCTCTTTGGTGGATGCGTTGCTGTTCATTCAGTACCTGGCCCTGGTGCTGCTGGAGATCAGACAACTGCAGCCTGCTTTCTCGCTGAAAGTCGTGAGGACAACAGACGGAGCAAGTCGCTTCTACAGTGTGGGACATCTCAGGTAAATTAAGGAATCTTGTCTTTTTTGGTTTTCAGTAGTTCTTGACTTATGTAGAGATTTTTCAACGACACATAAGTTACCTGAACATTTAGTATCGACCGATAACAATTACCAATTCGATGGGACTGAAATCCAGAAACTGATTTAAGCCACTTTTATGCCACTTTCTGTCTATAATGTACATTCTAAATTCTATTTTTAACTACTTTTTATAGTCTGAGTGTTAATATCTTTGTATATTGTATTTTTCTTTATTTGTTTTTATGTTAATTATCTTTATCGTCTTGCTGCTGTAACAATGCAAATTTCCCCACTGGGAAACAAATAAAGGACTATCTTATCTTATCTTAATTTATCTCACTGTTTAGGCTAAAGAGCTAACTAGCATCTTGTGAAGCCACTTTCTTAAGATCTCTACTACTTACTACTAATAATAAATACTGCTTCTTTTTTTTTACCATCAGACTTTATTCAAGATCATTTTGGATGTTTTCTCTCTGTCTTGCTAGTCTTGACTCCTTTCTGTAGCTGAACCCACATTTAAGTCACAGCCAAAACCTTTCGCAGACATTGCTAATGCTGCTGCTTATACTAGCTTTTTATGCTATTTTCTGACTTTTAAGTCACAGCCAAAACCTTTCGCAGACATTGCTAATGCTGCTGCTTATACTAGCTTTTTATGCTATTTTCTGACTTTTAAGTCACAGCCAAAACCTTTCGCAGACATTGCTAATACTGCTGCTTATACTAGCTTTTTATGCTATTTTCTGACTTTTAGACCTAATTTGACATGTTACAAGAGATGGTCAACACATTTGGTGCGGCGTTGTGGATTTTTATCACACAGCAGATATTTCCTCTAAATCCACGCAGGCCTCGGGGAAGTTCCCGCTCTGCCTCTGGTGGTTTACCACTTCCCTTATGTACATGTTCTTGTGGTCATTGTGCCGTGACGGTGCATGACGGTTAAATAACCACTGTGTTTTGAACTTTGCAGTATTCAGAGGGCAGCAGTGTGGCTTCTGGACCAGTACTACAATGACTTCCCGGTCCATAATCCAGCTCTGCTTAACCTGCCCAAGTCCATCCTCACTAGAAAGATGTCGGCCTTCAAGGTCTACAATCTCGGAGAAGGTACTTCACATTTTTCTGTGATGTCAAGGACAGTTCAGATTCCTCTTCCTGTCAGTTAGATGGTCAGGTTATCTTAAACTTAAACTGGTGTTTGCAGAGAACGGCACCAATGCTTCCACGGGTCAGTCCAGAGCCGTGATCGCAGCCACCTCTCGGAAAAGAGACAACTCCTACAGCGAGTACTACTACGAGGAGGCCGAGGTGGAGCGGAGGGTCCGCAAGCGCAAGGCCCGGTAAAGAGGGACATACACAAATATATGCAGAGAGTTTTTACGAAATAAAACTATACAAAAAAAAAAACTAACCACTATACAGTTCTAGCATTGCTCGACTTGCTTTTGCATTAGGGATAGTACTGTATGTCGTTTTATAAGCGTTAAAACTAGTGCCTAGTGATCAGTCCAGTGCTTCCTGCACTGACACCACTGAACTGAAATACGGCTGAACAGGTTGTGATTTCGGCTCACGATCGCCGACTTTCGGCAGTTAAATGTTGAGATTTCAGACATTTCGTTCGTTAAATGTTGGAGATTCACGCACGTTTTCAGGCTTTTCAAGTCTTTTTAACTGATCTACAGTTTGGCATTGTTCGGTTTGATTTGTGTGTCGGACGTCGTGCTCGTGACTCTTCCAGTGGCCAGCAGTCTGTCCACGTCAAATTTAAGTATTGAATCAGAAGCAGGTACTTAAACAAAACACCAGGTACTATCACTAATGGAAAAGCCAAAAAAGAAAAAAAACTGGACAGTGGAAAAGCGCCAAAAGTATTGAATGGGGCATTTGGTGTGTCACTCACACTGGAATTTCTTCCCCCAGACTGGTGGTGTCAGTAGAGGAAGCCTTCACCCACATCAAGCGCCACCAGGAAGAAGAGGCGACGGTGTCACCGAAACACCCACGAGAGGTCATGGACCCGAGGGAGGCGGCTCAGGCCATCTTCGCTCCCATGGCGCGGGCCATGCAGAAGTACTTGCGAGCCACCAGGCAGCAGTCCTACCACAGCATGGAGAACATCATCAACCACCTGCAGTTCTGCATCACGCACAACATGACCCCCAAGGTAACTAAATGGCACATTGCAGGCCTCAGATTGAGGTGTAAGTATGAACAGAAGAGACTGTATGACCAGAATATAATTGAATAATAGCTAAAAGCTTATTCTAAAACTATGTGTTATGTGTTCAAGGCTTTCCTTGAGTGTTACCTCAGCCCAGGTCCCACCCTCCAGTACCAGGACGCCAGCAGGGGGCGCCAGTGGACACTAGTGAGTGAGGAGCCAGTGACGGCGTCTCTACGTCAGGGCCAGGTCTTCACACTGAAACGCACGGACTTCTCCTTGGTCGTCACGGTGACGGCGCTGCCCTTCCTGCATCTGGCCGAGGAATTCGTTGACCCCAAGAATCACAAGTTTGTCATGAAGCTGCAGTCAGAAACATCGGTGTAGGAGGAGAGAGAGGAAATAGATGTTTTAAAGTGTACATGCAGGGTATCCTTTTATCTTTTTTTTTTTTTTTTAATAAACATTTTGGTATCTTACTATACAAAACGTCTGAAATCAAAACGTGTTAAAATGTGGATTATTTGAGTAGTTGAAATCACAGTCATGTGTCTAAAATGTGATATTTTCACCTCGTTTGCCCTGTAATCTCTCTTTAAGGTGATTTTGTTTGGACAGTTGATCACATTTAATGAACCCAACAGTCACTACTTTAGGCGAGGCCACAATGACTAGTCACTGACTTTGTTCCTTTTTTGTACCTCAAAGTACTGACTGTTTACTTGTGATAAAGCACATCACGCTGCTTCCACTTCCCATTGTATCAAAAGCTGTTAACAGACGTAACAGCTCCTCTCAGGAGAAAAGACGGGGGGGAGAAGCTGCCTTCTCTTAACTCTGACGTGTCTAAATATGAAACTCTTACAGGATAGTTTTGCTGTGATATGAGGTCACGGCTATTGTTCTCTTCTTACCTGGTTTTTTTTCGTTGGCTCTGTTTGGTACGGTGGCTGGCAGTGGGCAAACGCACCGCCATGACCCAAAACCCACGCGGGAGGAGCGACGAGCTGCATATACACAAACGCTGCAGATTCAAATCGGCAGTAGTTTGCACTGGGCGTAGAAAAGTAAAAAGGGGGTTATCTGGACTTTTTAATTAGATTTTTTTCTCTTTTCCAAACATCGTACAGTACAACTGGTTCACAGCACACTATCAGATATCAATGTACACAGTAATTCAGGCGTTAAAATCCAACGTCAGATAGTTTGACTACGGAAAACGAGTGCGGGATCGCTTGACCTCTTGGGAAAGGTCTTTTAATAAAGTAAGAATTAAGCAGTGGCTGGTCGTAGAGCTGCACGGCGGCGAGCGCTCGCACGGACCCCGGAGCATTTCCGTTATTGCTTGTGTTGTGGGGTTGGGTTTGTCACGTTGCGTGTGTTTTTGTTTTCCTTTGTGCTCGTGAATCGGCGGCGTCTGTGAACACGCAGCTCGTTTCTCCTCCTGCGCGTGTTTTGGCTCGTTGCGGTGCGTTTGTCCCCCGTCGGCCACCGTAGCTTTGAGCATCAATGGAGTCAAAAGTGCAAAAAAAAAAAAAAAAAAAAAAGGTTCCCCTGAACAAAACACTGGATGGACTTTGATTGTAACTGCTCCTTGTTGTCGCCTACATGGATGTTATGTCGTGGTTACCCATGCACTGGTAACACAAGTATACATAATGTAGAATAAAGCACCATTGCTGTGGGCGTAGACTGTAAATAAAGATGGAAAAAAATGAACTCTGAAGCCACGACATTTGCCATGACCGTTTTATTTTTTTAATTCCCAGGCGTCATCACCTGCACTTCTGGGCCACCGTATATAGGAGGGAGGGATATTTCTATTGTAAAAATATTGCTTGCAAAATGTATTTCTTGTGGCTGGAAGTTGGTTCCACAGGCGAGGATTGATATGGCCTCTCTTTCTAGTTCCTGTCAGAACTCGTGCTGCAGCATTTAAGATGGAAAATCTTTTTTTTAATTTTTCATTTGAGCACAATATCGGAAATTTTTTTTTTTTTTTTCATTCTATTGTGAAAATCAAAAGAACAGTTTGTCTGGATTTTTTTTGAATGCGACAGATTTATATATCAGCTATTTTCTTTTTTCAGTTGTAATCCAATTTTTTTTTTTTTTAGAGTATTATGCCACATTGAGTAAAAATTTATTTCATAGACTTCGAGACTAAAGAAATTTCACAAAGTGCTCTCATTTGAACAACACCTAAAACAAGTTAGAATATTACGACTTTATTCTCGGAAATGTCGATTTTATCCTCATAAATTTACAATTTTAATCTCGTAAATTGAGATTTTAATCTTGTGGCCATCTCAATGTGGCCCTAATACTGTGTTGTACTTAACAGCCTCTTTCTGGTTCATCATATGTCTTATCAACTTTTTAACCATTTTAATACTTATATTTGGGACTCTGGAGGCCCTACCAGTCGCCAAAGTGTGGAAAAAGTATACTCAGTCATGTTTTCGTGGTTCCCCTTCAGTGCCGGCCCTGAGTAATTTGGTGCCCTAGGCAAGATTTTAGCTAGCGCCCCCTTGCATCGCAACTTTAACAAAGATAAACTGTGACACATAAAACCAAAGGCTTACAACCACCCTATTACAAAGGGGATGGACAACTAAAAGCATTTTAACTGACATACAAGCAGGAAAGACACCTGTAAATTAACACCTGAACAGGCCTAACGTTAAGTTTCCAAACGCCCTTGATGAATTTAAGGTGGAGTAACATTAACACACGTCGACTCAGCTATTTATTGATTATTAAACAATGTTGCTATCGTCCGAAGTAAGCTAGCAAGCTAACACTCTGCTCCAACAACGGTAACTACGATGCATTAAACTATTAATTTCATGAACTTCATCACATTGACATTACTGTACCTCTATCTTTTTAGTTTTTTGGACATAATTCCGATACAGTGTCCTTAATCTTTTTCTTCGTCTCTGGGTCACTGTCCGGTCAGATTCAGGCAGCTGGCCTCTTGACCCCGCCCCCCTCACAGAGGGCAGGTACAGAGCGACGGCTCGTTGCACCCAGAAAAAAGGCTTCTGCATTATTTAATAGTCTTTGCTATGACTTTATGTTGCTGTGGGCTTATATAATATTTCGAAATAATAGTAATAATGGCACAAAAAAAGTAGTATTTATAATAAAAAAAAAATATAATATTATTTTTTTTCCTCCGTTTTCGGCGCCCCCTGCGGATGACGGCGCCCCTAGCATTTGCCTATACTGCCTATGCCCAGGGCCGGCTCTGTACAAACACACACATTGTTAAGTAAAGGTCACATAGAGCTCATAACTGACCATTCTGACACGTCCTAATTAAAAATATTTGTTCAGTACGTCCTCCATGACGGGAGCACAGACTCAGCTTGCCGCGCGCCGCTGGTGATCAGCGGTGGTGATCAGCGGTGCTGTCCCTAAGTGTTTTTAACTGATTTACAGTTCGGCACTGTTCGGCTCGATCTATGTAGGACGTCTCTTCCTGTGACGGCACTCTCGCTGTTTTCCACGCACGCTGCCATGTTGATATTGTTAGAGAACTAGTGGAGGGAGGGGGTGAGGAATGGAGCGGAGGGAACAGGAAATGAGCGAGTGAGCGCTGTAAAGAGGACAAATCAGAAACCCCCTGGAAGAAGTGGGTGTGTGTTTGCCTGTGTCTCATTTGCATGTAAAGGGACCATGCACCAAACCGAGCGTTCTGAAAGGGGCGGGTTTAGCAGGGTTATTGAACTGCTATGGTGCTTCATCCTTGTCACAGACATGTTCATTAGGACACCAGGGAACTATTTTAATTGGGGAAATAGGGTATAATATGTCTCCTTTAAAGACATTTTAAAGACTAGACTTTAAAATGTTACTTTTTAGATTCAGCAAAGGAAGCTTGTACTTTTTTGCTCGTCATTTTCTCACACTGTAAACTTACGGGTAAATGACAGTCACGTGTCATCTTTTTTTCTTTTTCTTTCTTTTTGGTTGTCTGTGTGTGAGAGGAATTGTCACGAAGTGAGCACAAAGTGTGAGTTGGCGGAGTATGTAAAGCTTATTTTCTTTTTCTCAAATAAAATGGGGTTTCATTTGAGGTTCCAATGAGGTGTCCTCAGTGATGACCAAAGAATATTGTTCCTAATCTATGGGGAAATTTACAGTACAAAAACTAAACCACAACGTCAGCCCTGTCAGTTACCAGGAACTCACCATCTTCCTGTTTTAACTGCGCCTCCACGATGTTGAGACCAACGTTCGTCTTCCTAATTCTCAAAGGTAGGTTTTTTATTTCTGTTTTCTGAAAATATCCCCAGAACGTTAAAAATGTGTAAAGTCAGGTTTGGACTGTAACGTCGTGTTGGTACGATAGAGTCTGAAGAAGGTTGAAGAGAACTCTCTCAGATCACTCACTTAGTTTACACCGTACAGACAACTGTTATCACAAAACTATTAGTCAGTAACCCTAAATGTTTCCCGTCTAACTTTATGACCAAGTTACGCCTCAAAACGTTTTTGAGGCGTTTTTAGCCGTTTTTGAGGCGTTTTTGAGGCTTTGAAGAAAGAAAAAAAAAATGTTTTCACAGTGGCTCTGACTCGTGCTGCTGAAGTCATCGTGTTCCACGGGGAAACCGCCTTCTTGCCCTCGAGAGCAGACCCAGCGTGGACTCTCGAGACAATTGAGTGGTCAACGTTCGGCAACGACACCCACATTGCCACCTATCGCAAGAGAGTCATGAACTTGAACCGCACGAAGCAGTTTCGCGGAAGACTAAGTCTCAACATCTCCACAGGTGAGCGATAGACACCAGGCACTTCAGTCTAAAGGTCCATTTATACTCCATCTTTGTCCATTTTACATCTGTCCGTCCAAAATGCTGTCTCCATCACTACCCTATGTACTTACATGCAGAGGTGGAAAAATAACTCAAGTATTCTACTCAAGTACCACTGTTTTGATCAAATTGTATCTCAGTACAAGTAAAAGTACTGGTCTAAAAATTTACTCGTGCAAGAAGTACATAGGGACACAAATCTCACATTATTTTTTTTTTTTAAAGGCAAACCTTTACAAATGAAAGTGCTGACAAAATAAAATATGTAAATCAGTCAAAGGTCACAAATGCTTTAACTTTCTCACCTTAATTAGTTCCAGTTCACCTGTCCCTGTCCAGTCACCTTTCCTCGTCATTCACCTGTCCAAAGTACCTAAAGGGGATACATGAGTACAAGTAAAAGTATCTTAGTAGAAAATGACTTTGGTAGAAGTTGAAGTAAAAGGATTGGGTCATGGTGGCTCAGTGGTAAAGCGAGTTGTCTTTCAACTGGAAGGCTGTGGGCTTAATTCCTGGCTCTGCTGGTCTCTGTGTGTACTTGAGCAAGACACTTAACCCCATGTTGCAGTATGTGTATATGGGAGAAAACTGTAGTGTGAAGCAGCTCATCAAGACTAGAAAAGCTCTATATAAATACAGACCATAATACCAACTCTTCTTCTTCTTCTGATTTTATTTGGTAGTCACGAGTAACAAAGATAGTTAGACGAAATGTAGTGATGTGAACTATAACACCTTGAATTCTCTTTTGACTAAAACTCAAACAAAAATGGTATGTGAATGATTAAATATGACAAAGACTAATAAGGACATTTGAAACAAGACTAAATTAAAACATTTTTACAAAATTAACACTAACGACGAGCAGCATTTCTGATATTTCTGTACGTCAACTGCAAATTTGACAACTTTCTTTGTCGGACAGCCCCTGGAATCAAACATGGACTCAATACTGACCACAACACAATACTGAACACAATGGACGTAACGAAAACGTAGTACGGACGAGTTAACATCTTAACATTGTTTTTTTCCCCCAATTTTCCTCCGTGCAGGTGACTTAACAATTTATAATGTGACTGAACAAGACGCCATGGAATACAGTGTGCGCCTCAAGAACACATTGAAAGAAAACTCAATAAACAGTAACCAGCTCACAATTCGACGTAAGTTGGGGTTGCTACCATTCTATAATTTGTCTTTTGAGATGGTTAAAAAGATAGAGATAATTCTTTCTACTTTATCTGGAGTGGGCATTTGGTTAATTCCACGAAACACAGTCCAGTTGCAGATTACTTAAAATCAACGATGGTACGACCACCAATGATATCATTTCACATGCAGTGGATTCCCTTTGATCGGGGCAGCATCAAATTGTGTGGTTGGTCAGTTATTCTTTAGTTTTATTTTTTAGCTTTTAGTTTTGTGCCAATAAATGACATGTTTTCAGAAAAGTCCCTGTGTGGTCGTGGGTAGTTGACTTGATATGCTAAGCTAACTCAACCACAAACACAGACCCTAAATGTCACGCAGGTTTGGCAGAAAAAGAAAGAAACAAGGAAACTTACCCAACTGTTGAGACACAGAATCCAAAAACACCAGGGGAGAAACCTCACCAGACACAGGTGAACCACATCAGGGTGCAGCAGACAATCATGAAGGCGGGACAATAAGACAGGAAGTTAAGGAAGACAAGGGCAGGCACCTATGAAATAAAACAGGAAATCACGCCTGACAAAACAACAAAAACAACCAAGAAATATACGTACACTCTACCAAGTTTTAACAATCTTCATTTTGAGTATTTTGTCGTCAACATGTTAGCGTGAAATTCTGTCGAGGATATAGAATGTAAATTGCACGTCATCATCTCTCCTGCACAGAGCGCCTTCGTGAACCGTCCGTGACACACGTAATTGGCAATTCCACAGATGGACACTGCACTGTGAAGCTGAAATGCTCGTCTCTGGATGAAGGTGTGGACTTCTCCTGGGAGGTGAAGCATCCACTGACCGACGCGTGGTCTTATAAAAAGTCGGAGATCCTCGTACCATTTCTCAACAACACGGAATTCACCTGCACCAGCAGCAGACCCGGGGAGAGGACTTCACGCACTGTCACTCTAAACTGTGGTAAAACCACTTGTGATTATTATTCGCTCGCAAACGTCATGTCGACTTTAATCTCGACATGTCGAGTTTAATCTCGACAAATTTTATTCTCAAAATATTGAATTTAATCTCGACATATCAAGTTTAATCTCAATACATCGACTTTAATCTCGACAAACTTTATTCTTGACAAATTTTATTCTCGAAATATTGAATTTGACCTCGACATGAATCTTTATTCCCGAAACAACAAGTTCAATCTCGAAATGTCGAGTTCAATCTTGAAATGTCGAGTTCAATCTCGAAATATCAAGTTTAATCTTGATATGTCGACTTAATCCCGACATGAAACTTTATTCTCAAAATATCTCTTTAACCTCAACACGTCGACTTTAATCTCGACAAACTTTATTCTCGACAAATTTTATTCTCGAAATATTGAATTTAATCTCGACATGAATCTTTGTTCCCGAAACAACAAGTTTAATCTCGAAATGTCGAGTTCAATCTCGACATGTCGAGTTTAAGCTTGACATATTGAGTTCAATCTCGACATTCATTCTTTATTCTTGAAATATCGAGTTTAATCTTGATATGTCGACTTAATCCCGACATGAAACTTTATTCTCAAAATATCTCGTTTAATCTCGACACGTCGACTTTAAACTCGGAGTTTGTGATTTGCGACTCAAACTTTGAGAGTCAATCCATTGTGAGGAGAAAACTAACTTCAGATTTTGTCTCTTTTGTGTTTTTTTCCCTTGTGTACAGTTGCAGGAAATCCGCCTATCAAGGTGAACTGCAATTGCAGATATGGTGTTTGTACTTCCGTTGCACTGATTGTGGGCTTCTGCACAGCATTCGGGATTCAAAGCAGTGAGAGCAAATAACTTCATTCTTTGACCTAACTCTCTTCCACAGGCATCTCAACTAAGTCACTTAAAATTCGAAGTGACTAAGTGTTATGATGGAGAACAAGCATCAAGCACTCATACAACACAATGAGTATAGGTTGTTGTTTGAGGTAGAGATACATTCATTATGTTTACATGAACAGTTTAATCAAGCTAAGGCTGTAGTCTGACTAAGACAAGCAATCGGACAACTCCGAGTATACATTTGGAGGAAAAAACTATTTATTTCCCACGTACATCTGACTCCACGTCCGTAGGTGGCACTGTGTCTCTCTGTAAGCAAGTGCACATTGAATCAGTTTCCTGTTGACCTTTACGTCACAGAAATGTTCTGTATGTTTCGTACCTGCTTTACCGTCTCCTACTTCTGGTTCAAAAACTGGGGGTGAAAATTTTTTGGTGCATGCGCAGAACGCCAAGTCCAACTCCAGTCCGACTAAGCGTGTACATGTGAGAGTAATCAGACTATGAATCGCGTTATCCAGGTATTAGACAGCCTTTTTCAGCCACACACTGACGTTTGCACGACACAATCTTGCCAAACAAGGCAGCAGTAGACCAGCCGCTGCAGATTTCCTCTGCGGACTCTGGTGCGGGGAGAGTGACTTGTATTTCTGGTGAGAAAACACAGGTCTAACTGTGAGAAATGTGTATAAAACATATGATTGAGGTATCACACTTACGCAGGTGTGGATTTTATTAGATGAGCCTTTTATTTAGCAGCAAAAATCTGGTTTCCCTGTTTTCAGTGAGGGTGAGCGTCCAGCTTTTGGGCTTTTTTGGAAGTAGACGAGACAACATTTTTTTGTTCGTCTGTAAATCCACCCTCAACGTCAACCAAACAAATGACAATATCATGAAACTGTCTCATTGTGTCTCAGGTTTTTATATATATATATATATATATATATATGACTGACACAAAGTCTTTTATTACAGAAAAATTCAAAAAAGCACTCAACTACCTTAAAGGTATGTATTCATCGTGATCATCATTCATCACTTTCAGATGGAAATGTCGTTTGTTACACAAAATAATTTCTCCTTTTCCATTTTGTTTTAGGCAAATGTGTCCGAAATGCATTAGAGCAAGATAACCCAGAGACATCGAATCCAGAATGACGACACCATGAACACCATCTATACTTTTTATGAACATTGCACGAAACACAAGAAAATACACACACACACACACATATATATATATATATATATACATATATATATATATACGAAAATACAGTTTACGAGAGTAAATTCTGAGAATATAGTTAAAAATTAAATACACATGACACAAGAACGTGATGTTTTCCTGGTCTGCTGTGGGCTCTGGGCTTTTGTCAAACTTCGGAAAATGTTGCATCTTGGCGAGGCAGCGGGATTCTTGCAAATCTTGCAAAAAGTTTTTGCACAGAGGTCACTTAAATGTCTTGGTAGGGCGATTCAGGGGGCGTCCTCACACGACTGAGCTGGATCTTGTCGTACACTGAATGGGGCTAGATGTGCGGGAGTGGGGGAAAAAAAGGAAAAACGTCAAAAGGCAATAATTCACTTCCAAAACACTTCAGCTGCTTGAGCTGTGGAGCAAAGTTTGCCCTGATACAGTCAGTATTCACAGAATCATCTACTCTGGTCAAGCGGGGGCCGACATAGAGTTAAAAAAAGTGAAAAAAACAACTATTTTAGTAGCCGGTGGGCAATATAAGATATTTATTATGATATTAAAAAGTGCTTGTTTTGATATAAAATGATTCACAATAAAAACATATTTATGATGCACAAAAACGGAGAATTCAATTGAAAATTTAGCAAATATTGACAAGGATAATTGTGATTAAAACAGCTTAAATATATGTAATTTCATGTTGAGTGTAATACCTTTAATAAAGCAATGATTACAACCGAATGTCTTATTACTATTGTAAAAATATTGCCAGCAAATACAATCTGCTTGTCTGAACTGTGGAAGGAAGCCGGAGAACCTGCAAAAAAAGCCACACACACACGGAGAACATGCAACATGCAGCTCTTACTATTGGTCTTACCATTAGTGTGACCTGGTTGGGTCTGTGGTCTCTTATGAAGTCATACACCGATGGTACGTGAGCGGGTTTCTGGAGATTGTACATGAACATTAAATGCATCGATTTCTGGTACGATTCGGGTAGCGACATGCGTCTCAGAGCGCGACAAAGATGATTTTTAACGGAGTGTAAAAGCAAAACCTCAATACTTACATTATCCACTACATAATCAGAGATATCGGCATACTCGGTTTCGATTTCTGCTGTAGATTTAAAGAAGGAGATGAGGTTAAAGGAGAAAGAAACTTTTTCAGGTGCTGAAATAAAAGGGCATAATAATGTAAATAATATATACCTTGAGAAATGTCTTCAGTTTGTCTCCGCTTGCAGACGCAGATAACCGTTATGATGACGACGATGATGATCAGCAGCAAACAAGCTCCTGCTGACACCACGGTCCACAAAGGAAATTTTTCTGCGGGAATAATTCAAATGTCAAAATGGCTCTTCAAAGCTGCTGTCAGTCAAATATCTGTTCAATGTGGAAAATGTCAGGCCGAGCAGTGAGATGAAAGTGAAAATGAAAACAAGGGCTAACGGAGGACTTTGTCTCAACCAAATAGTTGTGGACGATCACAACAAAGGGGTGTGGCTAATTGGCTTTGATCTACACAAAAAAGTTGCTAACACCAAATTAAGTTAATTCAGATTTTAAGAAGCCAGTCATCTGCATATAATTTGCTATCTTTAGTTTGAACTTAATTCATTTAGGCGTAATTATTCAAAGATTGTAAAAACATTTTTTTTTCCATTTTTCCAATCAGGAGCCAGAAGTTGACATAAAAGCGTATATTTTGTATTTATTAGATTCTAAATGCTGGGCTATTTTGATATGTGTACCATCACCTGATTCATCCATCAACTCGACTCACCTCCTTTTGAGATCTCATCTGTGATGTTGTCACACTTCACTGCTTTTTCCGCGAAAGATTGTTCGCCGATACTATTCAAAATGGTGCAGGTGAATATGGTCCCTCCCTCCTGTGGCCTGATGGTGTACTGCAGCCTGGAGCCACTGTAGATCTGGCTCTTTACCGTCCAGTTGTAGGTGATGTTGCTGTCAGACATGGAATTGCAATCCAGCACAACAGTACAGGATTCGTTTGAGGCGCTCCAGCTGGAGTTGAGAGTCAGGATGGGCGGAGTTAGGAGTGCTAACGGAGGCAACAGGGCGAGAGAAAAAGAGGCCATTTGAATTTGTAGTGAATTGACTTTGTACTAGAGCACGATTTCACAGTCAGTCTGATGGGATATGACGTGTTGTGGGGAGATTGGGGGCCGGAATGTTATTAAATGTTGTTATAGATTAAAGCCCGCTGTAGATATATATTATTAACTCTCCATTTGTAGGCTTTTGAAAACAGGACACAGACAAATCTTACATTTTAGCAATCACCATCACTGAACAAAAAGCCTCTCACCATGAACGTGCAGAGTGATGGTGACTGTTGTCCTTTGTACTTCATTTACTTCAGATTTAAAACGGTAAACACCAGAATCTTGAAGAGTCAGACGTCTCACTGTTAGACTCAAGTTTATGCGGTTTAGACTCGTTCGGCCTCTGAATTGAGCTCCTTTTTGACTTTTTTCCAAATCTTCAACAATTTGATCTTTATAAATCCAATCAGCATTGGTGACGCCTTCAGATGGTAAACATGATGAAAGCACCACGGTGTCTCCCACTTGTTTATGGACGACACTAGGACACTCGGACGCCTCCACATCTGAAACACAAAAGCAAACAAAGTAGCAATAAATGACTCCAGTTCATTGGTGTAGTGCCTGCTCATTGTGTGAATTATTGGGTTTCTCTGCTCTCCATGATGTTGTCTATGTACAGTGCCTTGAGATAATGTATGTTATGATTTGGCGCAATACAAATAAAATTGAATTTAATTGAATTTCACTCGTGCTGTTGCCTGTATTTGCACATTGACACAAAGACTCAAACAAATGTTATTTTTTGTTATGTACAACTGCAGTTTTTTTTCTTTCTAAATAAAACTCATTTTAAATTGTTAATACACTATTTTAATATGGAGTCAATTGCAAATAACTGCCAGATACTGAAAGTTATTCTGGAAAAATGGGCAAAAGCGTTTAGTTAACACACTGACTGTAACACCAATGCCAGTAACTCTGGAATAAGGACAATTGAAAGTGTTGAATACACCTACGAGTGTGGCTTTAACACGTGATGTACTCATGCGTGCTACAACATAAAGGCAGAGAATTTCTCTGTGTGTGTGTGGTGACAAAACACAGACAGAATATTACAAGTACAATATAATTTCTTTGTTTTTTTGCCACCTCTTTCCTGTCAACAGTCAGCGCTCGTTTCCTTCGCTTGACATCTCCGCAACCTCAGACACTAATTTTAGGTTCCTGACTCAGCCGTATAGTAAAGTGAGAGGATCCTGAAAACGCTCATATGAGTCAGTGTGTGTTAAAGTCGACCACTTGTTGATAATCGCTACTTTATAACTCTATTTACCACGAACAACATCCTAGGTTCGTCTTGTTTTACATTGTATTTGGAAGTGTTCTCAATGTACTTCTTGAAAGAAGAAACAGCACAAGTGTGAGACACTGACCTCGATGAAAGTGGAAATTAGAATCGTGACTCACTGTTGCTGCTGTCGCCGCTACTCAGGAAATCTATGGCTAAACTGTGTCTGTGGTGCCACAAACCTTTCCACACTGCACTTGTTAGAACAGCATGCAGACCACTTGACTTCAAACACAAGTTCCTGCAGAATATGTGTTAGTTCAACATATTTAACAAATAAATAGGAAGCGCAAAAGCTATTTTTGTTCTAGCTATATTTTTTGTCTTGGTATGGGCAACCAAAGGTGACGCAACTGTCGAATGCGTGCATTCCAAGCAACTCATTTGTTTACGTTGGGCAATTTCCCGGCCGTTTTCACACTTGGCAGCAATCAAATAATGTTTGTTCAAAATTAAATTGAATGAAAAAAAAGTAGTAACTTATTAAAAAAGTAAAAAGGTCTTAAAAAGAGAAGAGGTTTTTGCCTCAGTAAAGGCAACTCAAGATTTCTAAGTTATTGTTATGTTGACTGTGTGTGTATTCCAACTAGCTCATTTATTTAAGTCAGTTCTTCATCGTATTGACACAAAAAGATTGTTGATCGTTTAGAAATAACATTTTGGAAAATAAAATTTAATAAGGGATGTATGCACTCTGAGGTTTTTCACAAATGATTGAAAGTTTAAGCCAGGGACGTATGATCTAGCCTTCAAAGACGCAAAAAGGTGTGACAGCAGTATGTAGTTTCGGAGAGGTGGGGGAATATCTAAGTTTCTAAGATCTAAAGACAAAGTACGGCCTCAAAAACAAAGACTTCTCTAGCTACAGGCAGTTGTATTTAGAGAAGGTCAAATGAAACTATAAAGAAGGTGATTGGTGGTTATTATGGATTCATACAAAGAGAGCAGGGGGGGGAATCAGCATTTTATATAAAAGCAAAATGGGAAGCAGAACTATAAATCCAAATACAAGAATGAAAATGTACCTGACTTGCTACGAGTATTACTCGTAGCAAGTAAGAAAGAAGTCACAAGAAACTGGCTCAGTAGTATGAATACTCCAAAACGGGAACAGTGGTTGGAAATTGTCCCGGAAATCCTCGTTATGGATAAATTGACTATTACTTTAACTTGAATTGTTTTGCCTACATGCATGTGAAAACTCAATCAAAATTTAAGTTGTTAAGAGTGTTACCAAAGAAAGTTTTTGTGCACGTTACACATGCACTTGGGTTCAAGTAACCTAAAATAAAGTTACTTAAGCTATATTTTGTCTCAGTGAATGCAATTCAAGACAAACTACTGTCAACAACTAAATTATTTCTAAGTTGGGCAATCAAAAACAAAAGGAAACATGGGTGATAACATTTGGAATGCTAACCGACACATTTTTGTAACACATCTGTACATTAAAGACACTTCTGCAAACAAACTCCCCACTCCCAGTTATGTAAAAAAAGAGACACAAATATCGAATGTTTTGAATTAAAGCATCAAAGCAACACAAACCCTACAAAATTGACACTTTACCCAGCTTCAGATTCCAATGAATGCTGCACATTGCCGGTGAGTTTTAACTGTTTGAGTGTGTTTAAGTGTACAAGCCTTGTCTTCAGTTATTCTATGTCGATGTCTCAGTTAAAAAAGCTTTAAAGGCACAGCATTAGTGCCACGTAAAGTAAAGGCACAGTAGTCGTTAAACAAGGCAAAACGTGTCAGTGCAATCTTACGAATAATCACTTCACAGCAAAAGTCAGTAACGAACGTACCATGGAGGCAAAACCAAAGGAGCAGCAGGGGAAGCAGCAGCTCGGCGTGAGAGGCCAAGAAGCAGGTCAAGCGGTGGAGGCGACCACCAACCATCTCTGTGAGAGGAGAGAGGAACCACGTCTGCTTCCTCTTCTGCTCGATCAAACTGTGACAAGTCAGCAGCTGAAATTAAAAAAAAAAAAAAAAAAGAGAGAGAAACAAGGAGGAGGGGGAGGAGGGGGAGGAGGAGGCGGTTTCGGTCAGCAAAGAAGCAGACGGAGTTGCCTGGCCTCGTTTACTAGTGTGAGCACATCAGTAACTGTGGTGCCAAAGAAGATCCTTCAGGTTAAGGAATTGACCCCGGGTTCTCTGAAAACAAATGTTGACAAAGAACATGAGGTTATATTAGACATAATAGCTGTAAGAAAACATACATTAAAATGTGAACAATACACACTAAGAGCAGAAGGAAAGTGTTTCAAAACAAAGCCATGCTAAATCAGAAGGTTTTGCGTTTAGATTTATATTGAAATATTTGCGGGTAACGCGAGTGCAGTGAGTGCGGCGTTGCTGCTGCAGAGGTGGGTGGTCTGTGCACGGCCTGCGGAGAAACACTGTGTCACTTCCTACTAATGTTTGTCAAGCGTTCACATGAAAGCAGTGAGGTTTCAGGCAGCGTCACACTCAAAGACCCTGAAAAAAGAACGAAACCAACAATCCCCTTTCTTTATTTTGACAGTCCGCCTGTTCAGCCATCAACAGATTTCCAGTAGTTTAAGTTATTCAACTGATATTGACTATAACTTTACAAAACTGCCTGTTGTCTAGAAATCATATTTTTACAGTGTCATTAACCAACATTTAATGAGTTCTCTGTAGATTCTGTCAGCATTTTTATTCTCTGACTATCTACTACCTACTATTGGAAAGAAAATTGGATGATAGAGCAGGGCCAGGTCAAGCCTTTATAGGGCCCTTTAAAGGGGCCCAACCACCATCTCAGAGTAGCTGGTGCTTGACTATTATTGCTACTAGTGAAACTAGTTTGCATTAATTTTAGTTGTGTTAGTTATGCAAATTATTTTTCTTTTCTACTTTAGAGGGAAGTAAAATCACAAAAGTGGCTGGGTACTAATTTGCACTTTTGTATTTAAAGTCAAACCTATAAACTGAAACCAACAACATTATTAAAATATTGAAATAGATCTAAAAAATAACTAGATTTCTTTAATCCTAAGGGCCGGCTCTAATATTACTCACACTCGTAGCGCTAAGCACAAAAAATGTGCTTTTTAAGAGCAAGCTGTAGTGGAGAGTGGTAAATAATGATCACTTCCAAGGCAAAAGCCCAGATTGATGCCCAGATATAATAAATATGTGTATTATGCGTTAATGGAAGTGAGATCAAAAACAGCAGTTTAAATGGGACATTTTTTGCACTTAATGGTATGAGTGTAACACTTGTTTGTACACAGTGTAATGTAGCTTTAATGTAGGAGCTGAGCTGGAAAAAACAAGATTAAATGAAATACACAATCTTATTTTCATAACCAAAATTATGAAAGGGCCACCCCTGGAGATCAGGGAGCCCCCAATCAGCCGCTTAGTTCGCTAATGGGTCAGCATGGGCCGGGTTCTCTGAAAACAATGTTTTCAGTAGTAGGGTATGATCATTTCTTAATTGATTATCTGTTGATGTGATTTTTGTTGCAGAATTTGATATGGGCCAGAAAAACATGTTGTTTTTCAAATGACAGTGAAGTCTGCATAAGGAAAACCACAAGATTGAAAGGAAATGTCAAAAACATGTGACGCTTTTCCCAACGAACCCACACTCCCTCACACTGGCCGTTGCCATAACTTCACACCATGTGGTTTTTAATTCTGATAACTGAGTACTTTTTTTTTAATGACACGGAAATCTCCCTGTAGTCTCTGAGATCACTTCCCCCAAACTAAAAAAAAATGATAAACCAAAGAGCAATGATGAAATTGTTTATAAAACCACATGGTATTTAACAATATTTCAAAAATAAAGCTACAGAAACTTTTATTTTTTTGTTGGCTTTTTTCATCTTTACCACTTTTAGGATATATTTTAAAATAGTCCGAGACTCTTGCTGACCATTTAGGGAGATTCTTGGTAAAACTTACCCTTACACATTCGCTGGCATTAATTTTGAAAGAGGAAATGAATCACCAAAGAAACAGAACTGTAAAAATGCACCCGCACTCTTTAAACACTGTAGACAATCTCACAAACAACAACCAGACAAGTTTAAATGTATTTATTTCACACTAATGCATTGTAACAACTCCCTAGTTTTGGATAGGAACCTAGATTAAAAATGAGTTTACATAGATTCTTGCATTATTTAAGAATCCGAAAGGTGAAAATGTGTTTGGTTCTTCCCAAAATGAAGCAAAAAAGATTTTCATAACAAGAGTTTAAACAGTCAAATTCATTCTGAGCAGCCGAGTACAGGAACTGAAAGGGAAACATACGCAGAGCGCCATCAAGTGGCAAAAAAAAAACTACATATGCAAATGTGGTAACATTATATATACATATACATATAAATATATATATATTTACATATATATATACACACACACATATATACACACATATACATATATACACACACACACACATATATACATATACATATATACACATGTACATATATACATAAATATATAAATATACACAGACATTTGGAGAGCTAAAAGAATACATTTTTAAAGTAAACATAATTAAAAACTCAGTAAATAAAAACAAAAAATTCCATATTTTCAACTTTCATAATTTGAGGCTACAAAACACAGCAGAGAACTTTAAAAGCTTTGATGTATGACCATGTGCGGCCTATATGCAGAGCCTTCCCAGTTTACCACCGGGCCGCGCCCCACATTTTGGGAATCACCGCTACATACGGTGCAATGTAAAATGAAAAGCATAAATATGCGTCATAACTCAAACACTCACACGAAAACCAAAAATGACGACGTATACTAACTTTGGCACAAAAAAGTCTTTAACATTAAAGGAATAATTCATGTTTTTTGAACTGCTGCTTCTATCATTGACTTCAAATGCATTGCTTTGTGATTTCTGTGTTTGAAATCCTTTATCCGGATTGACCGAAGTGACACAAACTTCCCACAAGAGGCAGCGGTAGACCAGCAGCTCCAGTGTCCCTGTAAGCTAAAAACACAGATTTTCTCTATGGACTTTGGTGCAGGAGCGTGAGCAGTTTATAAACTTCACTTTCCAGTCAGAAAAGCTCGTCTTACAGAAGATAAAGTGACAAACATATTCTTAGGACTTAAGCAGGTGCATATTTCATTAAGTGACCTCCTTTTTAAATGGCCAAAATCAGTTTTTGCCTCTTTCCAGGACTAGGACTCATGTTGATTTATCAATATGAAATGGGGTTCGAAAGAGTAATTGTTAAAGTTTCATTACCTTACAACCACATTACAGAAACAAACCATTATTCCGTTATTTTTTCCAGGTTTGAAAATGAGCAAATCCATGTTCACTAAAACAAACAACAAAGAAAGACAAGTCCTGCAAATTAGAGTTTCCATCCATCCAGTTATTTGTTGCTCTCATTCCACACGTAATACGTTTCCAGCATTTTCAGAGACTCTTAGCATTTCGTAGACAGAGCCATCACCTACAAACGAGTGGTAACAAAGTCATTGTTTGTGGTCAGAAATCGTGTGAAAGAAAGTGAAATGGATGGAGGACTGACCGTGGAGAAGAGAGCAGTACACGTGTTGTTGGGTTTCATCCTGGTTGACCGACTGTGACTGATTCATCCTGTCATTTAAATATGTTTATTAATGGTATGAATACATATATATATATATATATAAAAAATGCAAATGAAGTGTATTTTTGCTTTTAATAAATAGAAGAGTCACACCAACCTGTTGCGATATCCACCTGTAAAAACAGGTTTTGGATTAATTTAAATTTTATTGAAACTAACTTCACAGTCATGTACCTTCAGGCCCATTCACACGGATACAGAGAGCGACAAAGTCTTTCGACCGTACTTCGCTTTAATTTCGACCGTCATTGTGCGCCTAAGCAGTTGAGCAATGCCACCGGAAATCGTGGGGGCAGTAGAGAGTCAATGGTCCAGTGATCAGTCAGGAAAACGACGGAGAGGAAACCTACAGTTGCAGCGAAACAACTGTAAAACATCCTCTCCAGAGTCGTCGAAAGTCACGGTGGACATACGGAAATATTGACAATCCCTCTCACTATCGACCTCTCTCATCAACAATCCCAAATCCTCATTAATGGGATGGCTTACATTTAATGGTCTTACATTCCACCGCCACGAAATCCGCTTGTATATTTCGGATCAAACCCACTTCTAGAGGAAGTATTGTGTGAGTGAAACGTTCAGTGAAGGTAGTGACGAAGACAACGTTTTGGACCGACGGACGTGTAAATGGGCCTTGAGTTGAGAAAAATCACGTCATATTCATACATTTTTGGTAAAACTGACCTATTAATAGAGTAGAAGTAGCCACTGATTCATAATTCTGTGTGAATCTGGACTCGTCGCCATGATCACGTTCGGCTCAGATGAAAATGAGGACGACTCACCTTTCGACTGCGAGCAGAAAACAAGCGGGAGCAGCAGGAGAATGATCAGCAAACTCCCGATGATCAGCCCACTCATCAGTGGGAGAAGAAGAAGACTGGGAGAGCTGTCCTCTGCAGTCACAATACAATACAGTAACAGTAACAAGGTCAATCATCTGTTTTGAACACTTTCCACAGGGGTGTGTGCGTGTGTGTGGGTTTTCTCGGGGTTCTCTGGTTTCCTCCCACAGTTTAAGGACATTCAGATTTGGGAATTAGCAAATTGGACACTCTAAATTGAGTGTCCAATTTGTCCAGTTGTGCGAGAGTGGATGGTTGGTGACAGCTTTCCAGGGTGTACCCCACCTATCCACCTATCCACCTATCCACCTATCGTCCTATGTCAGCTGGGATTGGCACCAGCGCTCCCCGTGACCCTCATGTGGAGGATAAAGCGGTAGAACATGGATGATGGAAGGTCCAGTGTGTAAGAATTAGTGACATCTAATGGTGAGACTGCAGATTGCGACGGAGGCCTCCTCGGGCTGATTGCGTGCCATCAGCTACCAGAGCTCTAGCGAACATGTCGTCAGTTTTGTCAACCATGTTCCCATTTAGAGGGGAGATGATAGCTGATAAAGTACAGCACATATGAGTGGACACCAGTGTGAGTGACAGCTCGTATCGTCCAATAGGAGACTGGTTCCGGTTAAGGAGGCCTCAAAACGGAAGATCAGATTCCTACGGGTCACGACTGGTGGGATTCACTCTCCGTCCAAATGTGACACAAAACGGTGGCTTCGGTTTTCTTTCTGTGTGTGACGAAACATTTCTACAACCATACTGTATTTATGGGTACCATGTTCAATTTCTGCCAGTAAATCCACCTAAATGTTACACACTGGACCTTTAAACATAGAATTATAGAATTAAAAGTAATTTTCTCTACACACCTGTCATGTTGGCGTTGCCATTACACTTCACCGTTATCAAGGCAGATTGTTCACTGATAAAGTTAAATATGGTGCAGGTGAATGTGGTTTCGGCCTCCCGCGGCCAGATGGTGAACTGCAGCCTGGAGCCGTTGAGAGTCTGGTTCTTCACAGTCCAGTTGTAGGTGACTTCGCTGCCAGACGGCGAGTTGCAATCCAGCAAAACTGTGCAGGACTCAGATGAGGTGTTCCACGTGGAGGCGACAGTGAGGACGGGCGGAGTTAGGTACGCTAATGAGTTACAGAGCAAAAGACAGCAACAAGGTGTCAATTTCATTCGGACACTTTCATTCTGTAAATAATGTCAAATGACGGAACCACAGTTTGGACACATCTGTGCTTTAGGAATAAATACGAAAAAGCACATACTCTCATCAGATCAACAATTTCAAAGCAAAGAGTAAACTTTCATAGGATTTACATGTTTCAAATATGCACCTTGATCAGGATTTCAATTTAATTATATACATTTTTGGCAAAGAAAATAGTGAAAATTTTAACTATTAACTTTTGGAGTCATATCATTCAGGCAAAAACTTTTAAATTCCATTTGCTGTATTAAAAAGTTTGAAGAAGAGGATTCTCACCGTGAACGTGCAGAGTGATGGTGACGTTGTTTACTTCGGAGTAAAAACGGTAAACACCAGAATCTTGAAGAGTCAGACGTCTCACTGTTAGACTAAAGTTTGCACAGTTTAGACTCGTTCTGCCTTTGAACTGATAACGTTCAAATCCTTTTCGATCTTCATCCAATTCTGCAACAATCTCATCTTTATATGTCCAAAGAGCATTGGTGACGCCTTGAGGTGGTAAACACGAAGAAAACTCCACGGTGTCTCCCACTCGTTTGTGGACGACACTCGGACACTCGAACGCCTCCGTATCTGAAACAAAAACGCCAATGAGGACAGGAAGACACTTTGGGCACTTGTTTGGCTCTTTATGTCACTGTTATACAGCCTTTTCTGACTGGAAACTGGAATTTGCCAATCGTTCACTGCCCTGAACCAAAGTCCAGAGAGAAAATGAGCATTTTTTTGGCTAACTTGGGTCGACCAGAATGAAGGACGAAGTCTCAAAATTATTAATTTGACCTTGAACAACAACTCCTGTGCGCTGTGATGCAAAATTGGCAAATGTTCTCTACGGAGTTTGGTGCATGGAGAAAATGATTGACACCTCAGTTTCATGCCAAATAAGACGGTGAAAGAAAAAAAAATAACAAACTGAATGATACTTACATTTTCAGACGTTTTCATGCATGATATCTCAGTGTGACTAAACAGGAAACTCTCAATCTGAGATACCTCTCAAAATATTGGTGTGAACCAATTTTTTTTTTTTTATCAGTGACAGAACAGCATCCCATGTCACATTTTAATGACATTAAACTTTTACTTAACAGTACAAGCTTGATCTACACACACAACTCACCTAATCTCATCAATATTGAGAATAACAAACGTACCATGGAAGAAGGAACAAGAAATCAACAGCAGCAGCATAGACGTGCAGGCAAAGAGACTTAAACAGCGAGGGCGAGCCATCAGTCATGTTTGAAGGGGAGACGTTGGGTGTCCTCTTCTTGTTTATCATCTTCTTCTTGTCATTTATTTATCTCTGCTTACGATTGAGAAATCGTTTCTAAGAAATGCCAGCGAATTATCTTGCGTTTCCTGTTTCACACGTCACAGAGTGAAGATTAAATGACATGCCCCGCTATACCGCCTATCGCAGACGTGAACTCCACGAGCATAAACGACGCACTGGCAAATGACAAAGGAACTGGGGACACTATATAGGCGAGAGGGAATCAAGGGCAGGTGCGAGTGATTACTTAAGGATTACCAGGTGAAGTGCATGAGGGAATTTAGGGGAGATGTGTCAAAACAACTGAAGGAACCACGCGACAGGAAGACATGACATTTACCAAAATAAAAGGGGAAGTGAAAATCACAAAATCAAGTGAAAATGGGGGGGTGGGGGGGTGGGTCGACCAGAATGATCGAGGGTGGGGGTGTGTGATTTCAAAATAAAACCGAAGAATCTATATTCTTATGTCCTTTTTATTACAAATTACTACAAATATTACAAATATCATTTACAAATGAAGCCGCACCAAAGCAGTTTGGTTTTTTTAAAGTTACGCTGTACAAAACAAATTAATTTGTCAGATTCTCCTTAAAAACAAAAACAAAACACGGTGACTTAACTTAAACAGAACTTTAACAAACCTAAACCGCCTTTAGAAATGCAGGTTTAATAGGGAAAATAACAAGGGAAATACACATCTATGACACTACAGCTGTTGGACGGGCTGCAATTTGCACTTAGGCCACCAGGGGGACAAATCGGATTCAGATTTTCTCCGGAAACAGTGCCACTGCGTTCTTTACTCCATCTAAAAAAGAAGAATGTCTGAGATATGAATCACTCAATCAGCTTTTTTTTTTTTTTTAAAACTGCTTCCATTCTTTCCCGCCACGTTATACCGTACCATGTCCAGATCTTTTGAAACCTTTGATCGTTTCGTAGACACAAGTGTCGCCTGGAAGAAAAGGAAAATCGAGACATGACTGAGGCTGCACTTTGAACCGACAAAAAGCTTTGACAACCTTGTGTGAGCGCTCCATCCATCCGTCCTCTACCACTTTATCCCCCACATGAGGATCACAGGAAACCCGGAGAACCTGGAGAACTTGCAAAGTCCAGAAACTGCAGAAAGACCCTTGTTTTCCGACTGGTTCGCGAACGCGGGTTTGCAAGAACTCCATTTGAGCGATATAGAGTTTGAGCTTTGGCTAGCACCTGTGTTGGTATAATAAGTCTTGGTTGCCACTTGGAAAGTTGAACGTTTCTCAACTTCTACTTTGCACTATGACAGGTAAGTGATGTAACGCCTTCAGCGTGTGCGTGGTGTTTGCAGTGAGAAGTCAATCAAAGAAATAATAAAATTAGGGGTACGATTGTGAGTGTGAGTGGACGTGCTGTGGATGATTTCTTAGTCCAAGAACTAACAGTGATATTGGAACAAGAAATGAAGAAAGCTGACCTTCAAGGAGAGAGGAATATATGTGCTGCTGGGTTGGATTGACCGGTTGGTCCTGCTCAGTGCTGCACCTGAAACGTCGAGGATCACTATACATTACAGTGTCAGCATCAGAAATAGTATGGCATGTGCGGTCAAAATGAGCAGAGAGTAACTTGCACCAACCTGTTCCTGCTTGTATCTGTGAAGAAAAACACATTTGTCATTATGGGTTGTGTCTACTGCAACATGGCTACGATCAGATTACCAGCTACGTTGTTCAGACGAACCTTTGACAGTCAAGATAAATGCATAAACGGAAGTAGTGACTCAAATCTGACGTCAGTGTCCACACAGTCCTGAGGAAAAACGTCAGATCTGAATCACATCAACGCAAAACCTCAGTTTGGTAATCCGACCATAGCCTATGTTTAACTTGTCTTCAGTGTCATGATTTTCCAAAAACATTTCTGTTACTTTAACGTAATATTCTCACCGGGGAACCTTAGGAGGCGATACAGCAACATCAGGAGGACCATCAGTACAACTCCAGAGACTAACCCAGCAAACAGTGCTGCAACTACTGAGGACGTCTCAGGGTTGGGCCCTGTGGAAACCATGTAGTTAAAATGATCATATGCACATTGATATTGATATTTAATGTGATGTAAAATCATGTACATCCACCAGGAACTGTACACAATTTATATGTAATGTATATGGTTAGATTTTACATTATACGCACTGTTCGTGGTGAGGTTGATGGTGTTCCCAAACTCTCCTGCTAGGGACAAAGTTAAGCCAAGTTTAATGTTAAGAAGGGTGAAGTATCTATCTATCTATCAGACTGTCTGTTTGTCTATCCAGCCGTCCATCCATTCATTCCATACATTGTTTCCGGGCGTGTCTCCGCCTGTGAATAAAGGTCAAAGCCAAAAACAAACTAACCTTGAGCCCAGGTCCGTTTACTCAACTCAGAGTAATACATGGGTTCTCCTCTTCCAGCTCGACACACGTATGACGTGGTGTTTGACGTCGGCATGTCAACGACGTAGGAATTTTCTTCATTTCCATTTCCAGGCATCATATTGTATTGAATTTCATATCTTCCATGTTGAAGAACCTCATACCAGTAGAACCTCCATCCCGCAGATGGATATTCCATCTGACAGGTTAGCATAATTGGTGCTCCAGCACTCTGCCATATTGGAGCCACAGTGAGGACTGGTATTGGCACATCTATTGGAAAGACATACATCGATTTTTTATCACACTCTCGACCTTCAAAAGCAAAGGTGGAATCGACGATCTAACCACACCCCCATTGGGACGTCCTACAGGCGTGCCAGAGGAGAAAACAAACAGTGCTGTGGTTGTAGCCGTTGTAGTGCAACTCCACGTTAGCTTCTCCCACTAACCGGGTTAGTTAGTTAACTCAAGGCAGCCCGTGGACAAGTGGAAAGGGGACTTGGCTTGTAACTGGAGGGTTGCTGGTACAAATCCCCACCCGGCCAAAAGGGCTGGGGTACCTCTGAGCAAGCTACCCAACCCCCATTGCTCCCCGGGCGCTACTCAGTGTGGCAGCCCACTGCTCCTAATTCTAGGATGGGTCAAATGCAGAGGAATAATTTCCCTAAGGGGATTAAAAAAATAACCCTAAGCTTCTGCCAATTATAGTAACCAAGGCAACTGTTGAACACATCGACCAAACTTGAACCCCCTCCCTCTTCACTGAAAGCACCAGTGTGGAGATGTTTTGTCTCAAAATGGCTGACCCATCTGTGCTCAAACACAGAAAAAAAGATGGAGAATCAAATTGAATGGAGAATTTGGAGACTCATGACACCCCTACTGTCTATCTACCTGTCTATGTGCTTGTACGGCTGTAGCACAGCACAACAAAGGCCTGATATAAAATGCACTGCATCTTACAGTTGTGTATCTCCAGTTTGAAAGGATCACTCCACTCTGTTGTAAAACCTTTGCTCTGGCCTCTGCACTTGTAGAATCCACTGTGGGACGCTTCTGCCTCCATGGGGTAACTGTCCGAATCTGGAGGTGACACTGAGCTGCTTGTTTGCCAGGAGTACGTCCACTCTGCGTCCCCGCCACCCTGAATCACACACGTCAGTGTGATCATCTCTTGTTCGTATAACTTTGGCCACTCTGGTGTCAGGGTCACGACGGGCGTCTGTGCCAGTGCTTCTACTGGAGTAGAAGCAAGAGAAAAACGGATTTAAAAATGCATGGAAATGTTGATTAATCAGAATATGAAATACTCTATTAGGGCCATACTCTATTAGAGTGTTAGGGCCATGTATGAAGAAAACATTTTCTTTTGCCATGACGAGACTTCAAAAAAGTTACACTAACACACCAAGAGCACAAAAATGTCTTCATAAAAAATTAAGTTATAAAAATTGGATTTTTTTTATTATTGTTTTAAACCAACATCAGTCTGTTCCATATATATATCAAATATTAATTATTTTTTAAAAAAAAACAACCTTTAACCCTTAGATTGATGCACCTTCTTTTTATGGTCTAAAAAACAGAATGCATTAATTATTTTCAATATACTTCATGCAAACTGGATTATGTCTGGTTTGATCATTGCAGCCTGGTATATGTGAAAGATTAGCAGAAGCAGTTTATATGCAGTATTTCTTTATATATATATATATATATATGTGTGTATATTTCATGCAATACTCACGGTTAACACAGATAGAGCACCAAAATGTGCTCATAAAAAGGGAAGCTATAAAAATTGTATAAATTATTATTAAATTAATATCAGTCCTCATCATACATATCAAATATTAATGAATTTTTTTAAATGTTTTTAACCCTTAAAGTTTTTTTTCTTCCAGAAGTTTTTGTCAAGATGCATCAAAAATAGTGATTTGAATGGGTTTCAACAAGGACATTTTTGTGCGTAGGCGTGTTAGTGTGAGTATTGCATGAAAAAAGTTGAGAACACTGAAAAATGCACATACATGGGCATATATATATTTTGGAAATTAAAAGCCGAAAACACAAAAAAGTCTAGGTGTGTTTTAGGGCTAATCTCAACATGTCAAGTTTAAACTAAGTTCGAATAAAGGTGGACACAGGGAGAACCTGCAAAACTCCACACAGAAAAGATCCTAGAGCGGGAATTGAACCCAGCATCTTCTTGCTGTAAGGCACCAGTGCTAAGCACTACGACACTGTGACATTTCTTGTTGTAGGTGGTCACAATTTGCGAGTGATTCATTTAATTCTGCATTTCAGAATTATAATAAGAAAAACAAATAAAATCTACATACGAATCATCGTCAACCAAACCTCGTCTTTTCTATAACTGCTGGCCGAAATCATGTCAGAAGGTCAAAGATCACATATAAGTAAATGGCGTCATGGTTTTGTTGTTGTAAACTAACATTAATGCTAGACAACTTTCCTTCATCTGAACCATTTAAAAGCAAGTAAAAGTTGATGTTAACACTCACGGCATGAGCCCAGCACACACAGCAAAATGTGTCTCATCCTGGCCAAAGACTGAAACTTGCAGCACGTACAGAAACACTGACCTGACAACACATTTCATATCAGCGAGGATCTGACTTAACCTCCCCTCCTTTCCTCCCCTCGTGCTATATTTTTCTAACAGCGCTCTCAAGGACATAGGCAGCGGATATAAGGTTAAAAAGAGATCATGTCATACTTTATTGGTTATCAGTTACTCATTGGAACTCAAGTTCCTTCCTGCTGATATGATCATCCTGATCATATCACCAGGAAGGAACTTGAGTTTGAAATCACCGTGCTAGCCTATAGACTATAAAATAAATATGAGCTATAAAAATGAAGGCAGGCATGCACATTGTTGGTGCAGTCAATGTTTTGAAGATGTATTTACAAACCAAAAAAATAATAATAATAATAATTAAAAACATGTGCACAAAACCTAAACACCTAAAATTCAAATTGTATTCAATAATCAAGCAAAAACTGTTTTGTTATTTGCTGCAGCTGTAAAAGAGACACACACAATCATTTATAGATAAAAACAAGAGGAAGCGACTCTGTTTCACGGTGTTTTCCATCACGACGTGCATCTGCTCATGAACCTGGAACAAAATCAAAATGAAATAAAACCAATGGTGAGAAAACAAACAGAGTTGACAAAAAAACAATATGACAGTAATTACAGAAAACTATAAAAAAAATGTTATATGTATATTATACCAGATACTTTGAAGGGATATGTGTTTTTGGGAAAGTTACATACATACATACATACATACATACATACATACATACATGCATGCATACATGCATGCTTGCATACATGCATACACATATGCATACATACCTATGGTTGGAAGTGGATTCATATTCATATAGTCACACCGCCCCCTCGGATGATTGTGTTGCCCTGTTAAGAAAATCATATATTCACCTTTTAAGTCTCAAAATGTCCGTCTTTTTTGCTTATTTTAACCATAAAAAGGGCCAGAAAATGTCCTGTGACTAAATGCTTTTGCCCATTTTTCCAGAATAACTTTCAATATCTGGCAGTTTTTTTTTTTTGTTTTTACTATTCACTGCATGTTAAAATGGTGTACTAACAATTTAAAATGAAGAAAAAACACTGTAGTTATACACGAACATCAGATTTCTCCAATGTCCAAAAACTGTGCAGGTGTTTTTCCAACTCTCTTCCTGAAATTACCGCAACAATCACATCGGCTTTGACGTGCAACTTCTCAGCTTTCAGAAACTGCTGGAATTTTTCCGACAGCACAAACCGTTGCGTAACTATAGCGATACGTTTCTCCTGCGATGCGCTCGGTGTTAAAGGGTTAAAAACACACACTTTCTTTTTGATCCACAAAAAGGAATTATTGATTGCTCTAAAAACGAATCAGAGGTGGAACTCTACCTTCTCTGGTGTTTTCAGAGCGTCGGAGTGAGTCGTAGACACAAACCTCTCCTACACATCGGTGAGAAACGGTCAGAAACTGAGAGCGGAACGACAACAACAACAACAACAACAACAACAACACGTGAGGATTTGACACGAAAACATTGTACTGAAAACTGACCTTGGAGGAGCACCGAATAGAGATGCTGTTGGTTTTCTTCATGGTTGGCTGTTGGCTGGTCTGTGGCAGTGCTGGGGTCCTCCCTCCTGCAAAGTGCATTTCAACAGTAGCGCGTTTTAGTCGTAAACCGTCGACTGCATGACACGTAGAATTGAAAGTGCAGGTCGGTGTGATGCTGCTGCAAACCTGTTACAGCACAGACCTGTGAAAGAACAGAGGAATGTTTGTGTTAAATCCGCCGATGAATAACATTAGGCATATATTAACTGGATATAGTTGCACTGTATTCCTCAGAATGCACTGACTTGTTGGTTTTAGGTCGCAACGATACTGCAGCAGCAGCAGCAGCAGAATAATCAGCAATGTTCCACAAATCAGTAAAATGATGGGGAATGACAAGCTTTCCTTCACGTTCTCTGCAAATGTAAAAGAACACACTGCACTGACCCTCAGTCAGTGCGTTTATGTGCAGGTTAAAAGCCTGATTGTAGTCGGTCTAAGACAACAATTCAGTTTTCTTAACCCTTTGACACCGAGCGTATTGCACAAGCGCAATTTGCATCACCGTAGTTACGCAACGGTTTGTGCCGTCGGACAAATTCCAGCGGTTTCCGAAAGCTGAGAAGTGGCACGTCAAAGCCAACGAGTGGTTATTACGGTAATTTCACTCGCGCTGTTGCAGGAAGTCTGCGAAATCAGCGTCTTTGTCACCAGAAGGAGAGAGTTGGAAGAAAAAAAACGCCTGGACATAGGTTTCCATTTTGAGACAAAAACTCAAACAAATGTGATTTCACATTTGTTAAACTGTTCATATTTCAGAGATACAGCGCCACCTACGGAGGCGGAGTCAGATGTATGCGGCCAATATCTCCTCCGCGTGCATTCTCGGACTCTGCCGGTCTTAGTTATTAAACTGTGCACGTGCAACACACTGAGAACCCGATATTGCATCAATTAAAGGGCGGCGACGTGAAAAAGAGAAACACGAACCCTTCACCGACATCCAGCTCTGCGCTGACACGGATCCCTTGTGCCGACACTTGTAGAAACCTTCGTCTGACTTCGACACTGCTGGGATTTTCAGCTCACGGGAATCACTTTGGATGAGTTTGTCGTTGCGATAGAAAGCCACGGCGGAGGAGGGAGTGTTTCCTGTGTTTGATGTGCAGCGAAGAGTCACAGAATCTCCCTGGGACACAGGATGGGCAGGGCTTACCAGGATAATGTCACAGTATTCATCTGTAAAACAGACATCGCACATTTAGAAACATCTTAACGTCACGAGTATTGGAGGAAATCTCTTGGGGAGAGTGGTTTTTTTATTGGACTTTTTGTTGAGACCAATAGAGCTCTGATCGCTAAACTCGGTACCAAAAGAACGCCGTTTTGGCAGGAAGTCAAATCCAAGAGCATTTTAGCTGAGTCGTGTTATGGGAGAAGAATATTTGTGACACAGTTGGAGAATTATGTCTTTGAAATATAGCTTGACAGCACAAACGTGGTGTCAACAGATAATCGAGCTTGAGATATTGGTGTCGGACACAAAAAGTGCTATCGTGCCATCCCTTATCTTCACCAGCTGTTGTCCACAGTAGGATGAGGGACAGTTTATCAGGAAATTGAAGATGTCGGAACACTCCAGTTTCCATACTTGTGAAAAGCACCAGGGGGCAGTATGAGGGTCAGCTATATTAAGGCTGTCAAGTTCTGCTATGTTATATCATACTGCCACTGCAAATACAGCCCTTTGACTTAGAAATAGCTTGTAAATGTGGTTATTTATCGCAAGCAAAGAAATTCTGTCATGTAAGCAATGTTTCCTTAAGATGAGTCTCCCTCGACATGATCCGGCCGACTATAAGAATGTATACCTTAGAACAGGGGTGTCAAACATACGGCCCGGGGGGAAGAACCGGCCCGCCAGAGGGTCCAATCCGGCCCACAGGATGAATTTGTTAAAATTTCACACTAATCTAAACGTAATGTCAAATGCTCCAGATACCCGTGACTAAATGTTTGTGCCTTTATAGATCCAGTGTGCTGTGTAAATAGTAAATTTAGGCATGATATTGTTGAAATTGCACTTATATTTCTCAAGAAATTTCATGTTTTGTAAAATTAAATGTAAAACAAAGGAGAAAAAACTAAGGAGTTCTTGTTGTTCATAGGTTATTATTCTATTATTTTACTATTTTTACTGGTCCGGCCCCCTTGAGATCAAATTGTGATGAATGTGGCCCCTGAACAAAAATGAGTTTGACACCCCTGCCTTAGAACCAAGGTAGTGAAACTGAGTCCCACGACACCTGAGACCTGACACCCTTTATCAGCTCATCATAAAGTCATACCCGAAACAGTGATGTTGACTGCATTGCTGAACTCTCCCGATGCCGACTCACACCAGTGCACTGCACTTCCACGCCGTAACTGTAGCGTGGTACATATGGCTCCTCTCATTGTCCTCGCAGAACAATCGTGTAGGGTGCTTTCCGGAGATGTCCTCACCCTCCACTGATCAGAGTTTCCTTGACAGATCAGTATGACCTCCTCATAGCGAAAGTGCTGCACACTGTTGATCGCCATTGTTAAAGACACTGCTGACTGAACATCTAGGGGGAAGAAATGACAATTTTTTGTAACATATTCCTAAGTTTCCAAATTGAAGGTACGCACTGAAAAGTGGCTAAAGTTTATTGAGTGGTTGTCTGCTCGGCCTTCATCTGAAAAACAGGCTCTGTGAAACCAAAACCTAGCGTTTATCCTGCTGATTGACTAGGTTTTTCGAGACTTACACACTAACACAACGTTGCTGCTGCCTCCGTCTGCCTTGGCATTACATGAATCACTTGAACACAGCATTACAGGCAGTGGAGTCAGCCCCCAATCTCCCTAACCATCACAATGACTCCGAAGCTGTACAACTCGGGTAAAAATCAGCTATAAAGGTCACACACTACAGCTTTAACTAGTCAACGTGAATGGGAAAGACAGCGGTAAGTAAAGAGAGAGTGGTTCTCTAACGGCCAATAACGTAATAACGGCCAACAACGTAATAATTTAAATGTAATAAAACCAATAACGTAATAAATTGCCAATGTAATAAAGTTGTTGAGCCAATAACGTAATAACTTATTACGTTATTGGCTGGTTATTACGTTATTGGCCTTGCATAAAGGCCATAAAATAAAAAAATCCTTTGATAATGTAATAACTGAGCCAATAATGTAATAACTGAGGTATTACTTTATTTTATTTTCAATTTCTGGAGAGAAAGTGCCACAATTAGCCTTAATATTGCATCTTGCAACAGATATCCGACCTTATAGATACCCCTCCACCCTCAAACCCCCCTCCACAGGAGGCCTAAAGGAGCAATTAGGAATCATTTTGGATTTATCTGTCACTCTTAGGGTTCCATTATAGTACCCTGTGTATCCAACTCTGTAACCATACAGACGCTTTGACGGGGTGGTACGTTGCAGTTTTCAGTATGGTATTGCAATTCACCGCCAGAGCGCTAGTGGCTGCGGGAATGAGTCGTTAACTGATCAATCGTTTTATTGGCCGTTTTTACATTATTGGCCGTTATTACGTTATCAAAGCCAACGAGAACAACATTCTCACCTCCAGACCAGACAAACTTTACTTCACTGTACTGGGTGAAATACACTGGGTTTGCTCTTCCAGCTTTGCACATGTATCCCACTGTGTTTGTCTGTCCATGGATAATGAAGACATTCTGTTTGGTCCCGTTGGTGCTGCCAGGCAGATGCTCGTACACGTAGCTGCTGCCATACACTTGGGGAACAGCCTTGTACCAGTAGAACTTCCAGCCTGTAGATGGAAATGGGACCATGCAGGTCAGAGTCACCGAGGCTCCAGGACTCAGCCACGATGGTGTCACGTTGAGGACGGCCTGAGTTTGACCCTCTGGCAAGGGATTTCCTTTGGACAAAGATTTATTTATTTTTATTTAAATGTACAACTCGCACAACTCAATCAGTAAGTTAGTCAACTTCACCAGTAAATACTGAATCAGTAAATCATTGAACTTTCAGAGCCCACTGAACCCTTCAAGGTTCAGTGTTTAACCTTTAACTCACCTGTTTTCTCAACCACTACTTCATTGCTTACGTCTGTGAAGAACACCGGGGTTCCTCTTCCTCCCCTGCAACTGTACGCGCCTTCTTCAGTTACGACGGCGTGCTGTCTGTCCATTACTCTCTCAGTGTGGGAGTAGGGGTCAACTCTGGATAAATAGTACGTCCAGCCAGTGGAATTGGACACATCACAGGCGAGTTTCTTCCCCCCGCTCACCGATTCTGATGTTAGAGTGGCCTGGGGTTTCTTTTCTGTAGGTTTAAACAAACATCTGATATTATTTACATCCCAGATGTAAATATCTACATCAGAGGTGAACAGATTGAGACTGTCAGCGAGTTCAAATATTTTGGTGTGCTACTTGATCCAAATTTGAGTTTCAAGAAACATATCAAAAAGATGACAAAAACTATCAAATACAACTTGGCTAACTTCAGGCAGATTAGATCCTCCCTATCCACAGAGGTTGCAAAAATATTTCTGCATGCTCTTATTTTATCTCACATCTCCTATTGTATCACTTGTTGGGGGCAGGCTAGTCAAACAACAATCGGGCCCTGTATAAACAGGGACTGAAAATATTTGACAAAAAGACACTTAGGTACCATCACTGTGACATACTACACAGGCACAATCTTCTATCTTTTGAAAATTTCAGATTTTTGTCAAACGTATGCACAGTCTACAAAATCCTAAAAGGCTTGGCTCCCATCTGTCTGCAAAGGTTTGTTTGTTACCGTGGCTCTGTAAGGTCCACTAGAACAGCATCTGTACATAGCTGCACTGTTCCCTTTCGCTACTCAGCATTTGGACAGGCAGCCTTTTCTGTTAAAGCTGTCACACAATGGAACACCATTCCAGATAATATAAAAAAACTGACCTGCTTGGTGGGTTTAAAGCTAAAATAAAAAAAAAAGCCCTAAAACTCTCACAACAATGCACCCACTAATTTGCCAGTGGCTATTTGTGTGAGTGTATGTATGTGTGTGTGTGTGTGTGTGTGTGTGCGCACCTGTGAGGGGCACTTCCTACATTGCTGTATGTTCTTACTTGTTGTGTAATGTTTTATCTGTGCTGTATTTATTTGTCCTTCTACATGACATTACCTGCTGAGTGATATTTGATGTTTAATCTGTGTTGTATTTATCTTTAGGTAGGGACTGCAGATGTAAATTAGCCCAGGGCTAACTCTGGTGTAATGCGTCAAATGGTGACATTTATGTTTTTAGTTGCACATGGTCCCTTTCAAATAAAATCACATCAAATCAAAATCAAAATTTCAGGGGTAGTTTTTCTTTTAAAACAAACCGACTGGGCTTTATAGAAGATATTCAAAAATGATTTTTGCTAAGTCATTCAATTTTTATACCAATTTGTTTTCTTAAATTTGTCCTCGCAATCTCAATATTAAATGTAAAATCGTACTTATCCTTTTCACGCAATATTAACTTTTTTTGTGTGTATAATGATTTTTAATAATGCTGCAATTGTGTAAATAAACCTCTCATCTCATCGTGTTGTAATTTTAAGTTATATTATGTGTATTTAAATGTGTCTGGTATCACATCGTACGGTATCATCTCATTGTAGTTCACCTCATTTTATCTCATCTTCAGCAATCTATTTCTCATGTTGTATCTCATCTCCTACCATCTTAATCAGTTAGTCATCTTCTATATTGTACCTTGAGTAATAAATGTGTCTAACTTACGAATCACTTTCAGTTTAAAGGGCAAGCTCCACTGTGTTGAGTATTTCTCTCTACACCAGTATGGTCCACTGTCAGACTGTGTGACCCTGCTGAGAACATATTGTCTCTGCATGGACTGAAATCTTTTCCTGGGATTTTCCCTGGGTGTCCTCCATTCCACTTCCAACTCCCATTCAGGGTCTCCATTATCTTCTTCGATATTGCACGCGAGTATGACGGTCTCGCCACTGAAGGTCTCAGACCACATGGTCGTCACTGTGGTCCGAGGGTAATCTGTGGACACCAATAATACCCAGTGAGAATACATCACATACAATATATTTAAATGTGGTATTAACATCAAGATCTGATTGTTATCCATTTATGGTACTTACAGAAAACGCATTTTAATGCCAGATGTGAAGCTGGCCAAAGAGTATACAGATAAACATACCTACCTACCTACCTAACTAAGCTGGTTCTTTCTTTAGCTTTCTAGTTAGCTTAGCTCGCTCTCGTACTTTAAAAGCTATTCTCCATTCAGCTAATGTCTTATTTTTGTTCAAAATTTGTTCAAACTTGGGTCGGGAAGTTAAAACTTGTGCCACAGGATGTAAATGTGGCCTGGGACTACAGATGGTCACAAATCTGGGTTTTAAGTTGTTTTTTTTCTCTAGAGATTTTAAATTGGACCGTCAAATTGGTGCCCGTGCATTTAAAAAAAAAAAAATGCTTTATAAATAAAGTTGGACTGGATTGGATTGGATATTTTGTGTATAAAAAATAAACTAAGCCAAACTCAAACTTTCATGCAAAAAATAACTAGGTGAATACATTGAAGGAAAAAAAACCCCATAAACACTGATACAATATGAGCAGTTTTCTTACATTATTTGCATAGATACAGAAAATATACACAATGAACTTTTAATTAATAGTGATAAATATAAATGAAATTAAAAAAACCTAAAAAAAATCATTACCTCCAATTTTCCCGTAGATCGTTCCCAGCACTAAAATAAAGATTAATAAAGATTAAGATTTTAACAGTTGTGATCAGTCTGACAAATCAAAATCAATCAATTCTAAATCATGGGAAACTAGATCATTTCTGATAGTAGAGATATAGGATGAAATTTGAAATCAGTTCCTTAAAGTAGCTGTGCACATTAAAGTAGAATCAGGATCGGTTGTGAAAATGAACGATGTACTTACAGAATAATGAGCTCACACAGAGCAACACAGTGTGTCCCATCTTCACTTCCCCAACAATGTAATGCTGTTGCTGGGGAAGTTCAATTGAATATATAAATACAGTATGATGGCAGATTTTATTCCCCTCCTCCAAAACCTCTCAGTCGAGCCTGTCATTTCCTTCGCTGTCAAAATAAACTGAGGTGAATGCAATGACCCTGACCACAAATTTTAATTTTCTCTTCCTGCCAGCAGAAATAAATAGATCATCTTGTGCAAGAGTTTCACTGCCCTTGCATCCACACTGCCTTCAGGTTGTCAGTAATTCACGCATCTAATTTTTGTCCTGGTAAAAATGCCACAATTTTCTGTCTAATTTGACCCATGTCACAACTTTACAAAAGTACAAATAATGGGGTTTTTTTGCCTCAAGAACTTAGCTTGGGTGAACCCAACTGAATCTGCCGGCCATTTGGTTTCACTCTGCAGACAAGTCTGGCAAGGACAACGTTTCGGCCCAATCCAGAATATCCAAATAAACATTTTTCGATCCTCTGGCGCTCTAGAGGCGGGGTTAACGCAATCTAGCAGCTTTTGTAACGTCGTGTCTTGCATTTTGAGCCACGCATACATCCTCTGGATCTTTGGTCTGACTGGTTGTCAGTCAATCCAATTGCGTACAGAGACGCTATACAGTTGATGAAATTAGCAACCCCCCATGAAAATGTCATTTTTTTAAAAAAAGATGACAATTATTAGCCCGCCTGATGCTAATTTGTATGCTAATGCTAATTGTGTATGCTAATGATAATTGTGTATGCTTTTTTGCTGGACAACAGCCTGCAGTTTGTTTGTTTGTTTTTGTTTGTTTGGAATCCCAGCCCTTTCTTCTTTGGCAAATCTCTCAAACTCCTCCAGATTAACGGGGCTAATAATTTTGACCCATGGTAGTTTTAGTTTTTTGTGGAATAATTTCATTCCTGTGTGCAAAGTCAAATCATGGAAGCATCCAAAAATAAACCTAGGATGTTTGAAAAGCTGTGTTAAAAAGGATTTGCTCTGTTTAACAGCTCTGTTGGTCACGCTTCTTGGAAGTGGGAAATGACTACACCCTTTCTAGACCCATACTCAATTGGGAATGAGATGAAGTCGGGTGTTAGCCAGGCTACGAGAACTAATGGCATCCTAGCACTCGATAAGTTTTGAATGCTTCATTCCCACACCTTTAGTCTCATGAAATAAGTGTTTTTTTCTAAAAACATCACTGGTTTAGAAGAGAACGCAGCAGGAAAAGCTACGAGTGAAAGAAAACAAGTCGGACATCAAACATCTGCCGTTTCCATCTTCTTGAATGTACGAATAAGCATTTATTGGTGAAGTTGCAGTCGAATATACCTCATCTCACTCTACCCTTCACAAGTGTTCAGTTTGTCCGTTATGGGCTACTGTAAAAATGTAGTGGTCCAAACTGGCCACTTCCATAGCACTGACTCTGCTCCTGATATAAAAGAATAATTCGCAGATTGTACACTTTAAAAAAAAAAAAAAAAAAAAAAAAAAAAAAAAACAACATTTAACATTAGTCACCAGCAATTGTAAAAGTGTGTGGGGGGGCTGAGAAAGTCCCAGAGACTGGCGACAAGAATGAAGGACTTAATCAGGAAGTCATCATGCACCAATATAATCATCAGCATGTGTGAAAGGATGCAGACCTAAAAACAGAGATGCATGACCACATTCAGCTTAGCGGTGTATAGGGACATGGTGTCAGTTATGAGATCATCTGTGTCAAGTCCCTCACTATGGCAAGGCTTTAGTGTGCAAAACTCCCCACTTGATAAGGCTGCTAATTTTCAGGATTCCACTCGTCACACTTCTGCTCTCTTTTTCTTCTTTCTTTTATTTAGAAGATTGATGCGATGTTTACAGCCAGGTGAAAAACCTTTGCACACAAACAAAATACCATTTTAATAAATGAAACCAAGATAAACACACTCAGTGAAACACCTGAGAATTAAGTTCTCAATACCAAGAAATAAACCTTGTAAATAAGTAGTAAATAATCTAGCAATATCTTAATAAACAAGTTAAATACAGAAATCACATGCAATATGGCAGTATGGAATTGGACTTGACCTCATGATTTTAACTATGAAATGAATTAATCATCTTTTAATACATAACATTTAAATTGCATTCAGCTCAGATGATTTTAAGAGGCATTCGTTTTAACTGTATTTAACTACCATGAAATCATTTTTAACTATATTTCCCAACATAGTTTTACCCACTTACATGTATAGTTCACAATCAGATCATTAAAATGACTTGCAAACAATGGACTACGACGATGCAACAAGCTCACCGGCTGTGTCTTCCTTGAAAGATTTGTTTTGCACAGTCTTGGTGTTTCAGTCCAATCCACCAGATCTCATTCCTCCTCTCATACTGCTTGCTTCCACTGCTGCTCTGTAGTGATTCTGTGTGTGTGTGTGTGACTCCAAACTCACTTGATTAGTGAATCACCTTCACCTGTTGCACTCAGGCTGGGAGAGGCTCCAACCTGGTGTATCCAGGCTGGAGGGGCGTGGCCCACAGTTCAGCTCAACAATATGTGAGGCGTAAATGTGAGTCAAACATTCCTATTAAGCCTTTAAAGAGTGCAGCAACTGTTTTTTTTGTATGTAGAAAATACATGGATTTTGAAGTGTGTGGCGCATTCTTTTTGTACTGTTTGGAATAAAACATGCCAACTGCGAGAAAGACTCTTGACAGTAACGCACCCAAAAGTGTTTCCTTCACCTTCTTTTTACCAAAGATTTTTATTGAAAGAAAGAAGCGATTATAATGAAATAATAATCAACAAGCTTTGTACATCATGAGCCTCGTCCAGTGATGACCTACAGACCAACAGAGGGTTCCACACGGTAGAGTAGGTCAAGAAGGTCATCGGTTCGAATCCTGGTTCGACTGAGGGCCTTTGTCTATGTGGACTTTGCATGTTCTCCCTGTGTGCGTTTGGGTTCTGGCGACCAGTCCAGCATGTACCAAACCAATCCTGGTGTAACAGGCCATAGTATACCGCCAGTCCAGAATAAACTGGGGTTAAAGCGACCTATGCTAGATTATACCCCGGGTAAATTAGTAAAATAGAGTACAAATTAGCCTAAAGAGATTTTGATTGTATTTACAGAGTATATTCACTCACTTATATTTATAAACAGCAACAGGAACATGTATTTAAATAACCAACCTAACAAAATATAAGAAGTCATTAACTACTTTAGTAAGTTTCATACATTTATCCAAACCAATCTTTTATGGTCTTTTATGGTCCAAGAAGCTTTTTTATGTTGAGCTTAATGAGCTGGACTTGAAGTTTCAAGTCAATCTGAGTTGCAGTTTTCAATGTTCACCAATTTTGCCTTTTTTTTTTCCTGGGAACCTAATGTACACATTTCACAGTTTGAGCAGTCGCATAAATACTACTAATAACAACAACAGCAATAATAATAATGATCATCAAGCAAAATAAAACAGGACATTTTAAGAAATCAAATAAGAAACAAAAATGAATCAAGAAATTAAACACAGGTTGATTCCGTCATCAGCTCTCATGCCATCATGTAGTCGTTTTTCACGTCAGGTGTCCTTTTTTTTGTTCTCTTGGCGAAGCGCTTGTATTTGTGGACCTGAAAACAAGGACAATCACTGCAAATGGAGAAATAGTCCCTTGATGCTTTCACTCGATAAAAATGAGACACCAACAGTGTTGGATTTCCACAAGCCAAATTGCTAATATCTGTACCTGCATCTGGATTTACATAGTTGCAGTCAAGCTCCTCCTCTTCATTATGTTGGCATCTTGCAAGAAAAAATCAATTAAAATACATAAAGCCATGTATAAACTTTACCTGACTTCATATTTAATTTCCCAAAAACAAAATCTCAAATAACAATATTTAACCAGCAGAAAATGCGAACATTTAAGTTGTATTTCCAGATTACAAAATAAATCCCTGTATAAATTGTCTGTAATGTTCATTGTCCCCCATAAACATAATGATCTTTCATTTTTACAGGACTAAAAATAGGGCCCACGTACAGTACCTTCACAGCCCACTAGGGCACACACCACTCAACAGAAAGAGTACCAAACAACAACAATTTTATTTTGTAGCGAAAAATACAGCAACATTGACGGAAGTTAGCTGAACTGCCTCTACACTGCCCCTACTGGTCATGTTAGTATTGCATCTTTCAAGTCACGGAGCAAGATACATTCAAACTTCTTACACAGTGGCATGCTGATGCAGGGTATTAACATAGTTTTAATGTGAAGTCATAATCATACAATGCTTCCTCTGTTCTATTTCTCTTTTCTAAGTTCTAGGTATTAGCATTAACAAGTAAGCATATCTCTACAAAAATAGTAGTACTTCCCTAGCAGCTGCTTTTGGGTATGATTACCATAAAAACATCCCCTTTGCTTGGCCTTGACCTCATCATTTTTGTGCCTAACCCTCTAAAATGTGATAATTTCCGAGTTCCATGTTTAACATGACCTTTTTCCACCCCTTAGCCTTAAACATGACCTTTAGAAGCCTAGTCCTGTGCCTATCCCCAACTCTAAAATCATGAAAATGTCCAAGTAGTTTGTGTGCTTATCCCTAATCCAGTAGTTTTGACCAGGTACTTTTGTGCCTATCCCTAAAATTTTACCTGACACTGACAGAGTGACCGTGTTGCTCTGTTTCGTGAACTTCGTCGAGTTTCGACCGGTGCACTGATAAACGCCACCCGAGTCCGGCGTTATGGTTAGCGAGTGCGAGTTGTTTGGACTGAAGGAGGTCATTTGTTGACCGTTCCATGTGAATTTGTATTGCCAGTCATCGTCATTTCCATTTCTCAGGCTACAATTGAAGGTAAGAAATTCTCCAGAATAAAACTGCCGTGAGTTGGGTTCAAGGGTCAGCTCGATGTCTATATACAAACACAATACACAGTTGGAGAAGGTACAAGTCAGAATTGTTCACATTAAAGCAACATAGGAGATACTAAATAGAAGTTCAATCACCTTCAGCGTGTCCACAGTAGAGGAGTATATTGAGCACTAAAGTGAGACGTTATAAAACACAGTAAAACATCAAATACAGTCGAGAAGAATTGTAAGACACACAAATCTGATTTCATAAAAAATGTTCATCAAGATACGGAAGAGTTTTAGGGCCCAGCACACGCCACGATAAAGCGGTAGAAAATGGATGGATGGATGGATTCTGAGATTAAAGTCAGAATTCTGACTTAAATCTTGAATTCTGACTTTTCTTTCATCTCAGCATTCTGGCTTTTTTTCTCAGAATTCATGCTGTTTTATGTATTTATTTATTTATTGGCCCTAATACTACTTCCGTATCAAGACAACTGCTTGAGAACTAATGTAGGAAAAAGTTTACTGGCAACATTTCAACCTCAAGACTACTTCTCATACAAAACAAAACCACACAACAGAAGTGTAGTAACACCTCCGGCCAATCCCTCTACGAAACAGTTTGAAACCAGGTCAAGACCAATGTTTGCATCTGCATCAGTATATATTCAAGCCACTATGAGGACATTTAATTTGTTTGTTGTTAGTGTTAGCAACATTGAGGTTTCTTTCAAAAGATATTACATTATGCAGCAGGTTCACCTTGTGGTAACTTGAGTAAAGTTTTTGGGTGACTAAAATTCCCATTAAATTTCACATTAACACAAATTACATGTAATACTGGGGTAAAAACAGTCTCTGATGTACCTTACATCATATTATATTTGGGCAAATAAGAGGTGAATCCAGTATTAAAGCGTTATTATGTATGTATTTTTGTAATAAATCTAATCAATGATAGAGATATTTTTTAGACAAAAACTCACACCCACATCTGTAAAGCAATAATAATTAGACATTTTATAATGAACTCACAGAATAAAAACAGCGCACGGAGCAGAGTGTGCCCCATCTTCACACCCAACACCAAACAACTAAACCTGCAACGGGGGATGATGTGTTGATTTTTCCTATACGTGAGAAAAGGTCTTCTACTCAGGTTCCTTCCCTTTTTTTATTGTACAGAAACTACACTTTGAAAAAACATTTTGACGCCCTTGTACTTCCTGTCCATACAACAGCAATAGCAGGCGCCACATGGTCTCTGCACAGCGCACACTGTAGTTAGAGCAAATTTTGTGTTGCATGCTACGTGTTATAGTAGTGAATGCAATCGTTGAAATTATAATATTAATACAATACAGATTTGCAATATAGTATGTTTTTGTAATAGGTGTAGGCACCCACATGCGGCCCCACCACTTAATTTCATGTGAAAACATGGCCCACGACCTCGAGGTGGTAGAATATCGACAGAATATAGAAGATATATTATCTTCTATATTCTGTCTGTTTGCTAGCAAACAGTTATAGTAAGACATTCGATCACATACAACATTCAAGTACATAAATAAATAACTAAGCTTGTTTTTGGTGTTTTAATTGCAGTTGTCTACGTCATTATTTACGTCATTTTAAATAATTGTCTCCGTTTCTGATCTTAATAGGTTCATTATGGATCATAAATATGTTTTTATTGTCAAGTTTACGTCGTTCCATAGCGATACAAGCACTTTTACTAAAAGTAGTAGTAAAACTACTAATACTGAACAGTTGTAGTAGAACTTTTTGTTCTCTAGACCGACTTCCTCTTGACCAGACTGAACGCGTTTTCTCTGGCAGCTCACGCACAGAGCTGTAATACTTTTCATTTGATAATGTCATTCAGATAGGTGCAGTTCATTTTAAAGATGCAGTTTTATTTATTCATTTAGTTTGTTTTTTATTTTTGGGTGCTCAACGTTTTCAGTGCACCCACGGGATTGGCGCCTATGCCTATAATTATTGTACGCAGTCAATGTGTTACTTCTGCTTTTGGTTTTGAGAACGCAGGACATTCAAGTAAATGAACCAAACTGATCAGTCACATGTTTTGGGCTCGTTTGGCACTTTTATTTGCAGTTTCTCTTGATTTCATAATTTCCATGAGTGGTTGAAGAGATGGGGCCCGGACTACAAAATCTCCTCCTTCACCTGCACTCTGAGCTTCCTCCTCGCCTTTCCAAACAAATCCGGTGTCTGTGTCATTGTAAAAGCGTTGAAAGTAGTTATTAGTCGTGGTGAGTGAAGATTAGATCATTAAGTTGCTGTATGGCTTATGGTGTTTGTTACCAAGTAGGCGAGCGAAGCCATTTTGTTTCACCTTTCCTTTCTCCTGTTTGGTTTGTTATTTCGGCCTTGTTCCTCTTTGAAATTAATAAAACTGCTACACTTGGTTGAACAGACTTTGGATTTATTTGGCTTTATTTGGAAAGAGGAGGTGGAAGACACACACACATAGGTTACACCTGGTTTCCCTAGGCCAGGGACATAACAGTAATATTATATTGTAAAAAGTTACAATTTGTATCAATACAAAAAATAGAAATAAAAAAAACAGCTACTATTCATGCAATGTTAAAAAAAAAATTGAGCTTTTTCCACAAGTAGAATGTGTTTTTAAATGAGAGAAATATTTGCTAAAAAGCTATGTGATTATGTTGCGCTGTTGCTGCTTCAACATGAATGCAATTATATACATTTGCCATTCGGGGAATCAATCCCTATGCTGATGACTCACTGCTCTCTGTGGAACTTCAACAAAAATCTAATAAAGGCATTGAAAACTGCACTCGTGGCGCATGAGCTGTTTATTTGTTTATTATGTCTATATGTACATAGTTCATGGAAAATATGTTTAAATAAAATCTTTTTTTGTATTTGAGGAGATGGAAGATAAAACAAAACTTTGTTAACTGCCGTGTCACCAAGAAAAGACAGAACTTGACTTCTCATTTCCTTTTTGCAGCCAAGGCACACAGAGACGTGTTGCTGTGACGGACATATTTAGACAGTAGTGACACCAACAAGCGACCGGAACTGTAATGTGAGAGGCTTTTAGTGACAAACAGACACAATAAAATGATAGAAATAAATAAAACAACACACCAGCTATGTCATAGTACCAAATAATTCCTTCCTCACTCTGATGCCGCAGAAGTTAATACAACTAAAATAAAACAGTCCATTAAATTGAAAAGAAATATGGATTTCCATGTATTTAAAGGGTGTTAGATACATTTTGGTGTTAACAAAACCTGTAACATAAGTCTCATTGTTTTTAGCTATTGTCGTGCAGACATGTTGCATATACGTAAATGGCTACAGTCATGTAATGTAAAAATGTAATATACAGTAGAACAGTGTTTATGAATTTACCACCAGAGGAGGTTTGCGTACCACAGTTTGAGAACCATTTCTCAAAGGACTAAAAATATGTTACTTCTCATGTTTGTAATGTGCACAGTAGGGGTGGGTCAAATTAATGTGGAACTTACATGGCCCAAAGAAGAGGGAGTTTCATCCACGTTCATCATGTACCAAACTCTGCACTTTTAACTGTTCATGTTAAACTTTTTGTTTCCGTCACTTAGACAGATATCGTGACGTATCTCTACAAGATTGTCTTGCAATATATTGATTATCACAGAATCGTTGTATCGTGATGTCATTGGTATCGAGTATCGTATCGTGACTAATATTTGAATCATCATAACACACGGACTATGTGCACATGACAAGAGAAGAGAGTTTTTCTCGATTTACCTTTGGTCTTTATTACTATTGTAGCTATTTTTACCCAAAAACTATAGTGTGGAGAAACATAAATTCTGACTCAGTTATCACTTGTCGGTGCATTCCCTTTTCAAGTTTGACGTTAACTCCTTAAAGTCAGACTGACTTATGAATACTTATACTTATACTTATGTTCAGTATGTGATATGTATGTAATTTCAGTATTTCAAATGTTCCTTCTGCATGCGGACGCATGCTAAACTCCTGTATAATGTACTATTTTTGTCTCTTTTGCGCATTTCCAATAGTAACGGTGCAAAAGAGAACCTCTTCTGGTCCAGTGCTTGGGTTTATTACTGATCTGGAAGCAAAGGGGAAGAAAAAAACAAAACAAACTGAGGATGTTGTCTTTCATTTTAGTACCATGTACACAGCATTTTGCCAAGGATATTACCACTAGATTTTCCAGGGTTAATTTCAGAATATACAGTTTCCTCGGCCACAGCAGGAGTTGATTTTCCTATGAATGGAGACATGAGCAGATTGAAATGTCTATTATTATGCAGATAATTTTCCATGTAAAATCTTTAAAAACAAATCACAGATTATGAAATTAAATGTTGTCTAACATGTTTAGAAATAATAACACTAATAACTAATCTGACCTAATGGTAAGAACTACAAATATAGTTAATCAATGTGATGAAAAATAAGGTTTGTTTAATTTGACTACAACTATTATCAGTTAATTGTATTACTTTTCTCTATTTACTATTTGTTGTTATTAGTGATTTGTTGATTCAAATGTTGTATTTAGTCATTTAATTTCACAATTATTCTGCTCGTGTGTGTATGTATGGGGGGGTCCAGAGGTTAATTGGACAATTTAAATGAAATGAGAGGTCATAAACTCGCAGCCCAAGGGCCACATGTGGCCCCCTGATCAACTTCAAGTTGTGAATTTTTTCTGTATTTCTGTCTGGGTTATTTTTTGGTTTTATAGAATTATTTTTACGTTATAAATATATATTCTTTTGTTTACTATGTATCGTTCCATGTCGAAATTCCAAACTCTACTTTTGAATCAATCAGTTGATCGCTAAACACAGCAAATATCAACAAATATTTTCCCATGAATGATTATTATATTAGACACAAATGTTTATAACAACAACTATTTATAAGAACAACATATGTGAGTTGGTGTAGAGTTTAATTACTTGTGTTGTTTTTTTTGTCTTTACTGCATGACTGCACTTGGGCGTACATCTGATCATCATCTACAACAGAAACCACATGTCAGGTTATACGGATGATTGATGGATGGATGAATGAATGGGTGATTAGATGAATGGATGGATGGTACCTGCATGTGATCGTATCTTCAAATTCGAGTAAACACACCCTTTGTCTGGTTTACTTTTCTCTCCTGTTAAATGGAAAATATTAATGAATAATATAATATAATATAAATGATGAACATTTTTCTTTCCATTCTCTATGAATTAGATGTGGTTCATATGTACTTACCATTGATTTCATGGCGTTTTTTAATCTCAATCAAAGAATATACAACACCCCTGGCTTCATCTGAAACACATACATTTTTTAGAATATAATCATTATAATCATTAACAATCTCCATAAATTATACATTTTTGGGGTAATCATTTCTAATCACAGGTTTAACACAAAAAGAAATAACTTCATCATCTACTGTGTCCACACGCAGTTTCACTGTTTCATAGTGACAAGCATCATCTATGGGTTAAAGTCAAGCCAAGGTCAAAATAATCACTTTAATTATATTTATGTGTATGTGTATGTATGTATATATACATATATGTGTGTATATATATATACATACATATATACATATATATATATGACCAACCATGTTGAGGAGATGCATATTCACTGCTCTGGGTTTCTTTAGTTTCTGTAAAAAAAACAACAACACGCACACACATTTGCTTTCACATGGTTTTTGCTTGGCAAGTTATTGTACTGCTATGGCGCCTGGGTCGGGTCATGGTGGGAAATATTTCAGACCAAACTTTTTGCATTAAGCATTGCAAGATAAGGCAAAAAAGATAGCGAGGAAATGCAAAAGTTATTGTGAGGGAATACAAAAAATACTGCAAAAGAGTGCAAAAATATTGCAAAGGAAACGCAAATGTATTGTGTGGGAAACAGTTATTGCAAGTGCACACAAACTGTTATTGCAAGGGAAAGCAAAAAGTATTGCAAGGAGGGAACGGAAAATGTTTCACAAGGGAATGCAAATAGTATTGTGAAGGAAAGGAAAAAAGCTAATGTGATCGAACGCAAAAGTTGTGTGTAAAAGTAATTCCCGGCATGACCTGACCCGGGCTCCCTATAATGGTGATGTAGTACATGAAACGACATTAAAAAAGAAAAACATCTCACCTTTAGACTTTCTGTAGCAAAAGACCAGCAGCAGCAGCAGCAGAGGAATTATTACTAAAACTCCACAAACCAATCCACCAATCAGAGGCAAATGACCTGGAGAGCTTTCTGGTTTGGACAAAGCTGTAACAAAATAATCATTGTTATTTGTTTGATGATATTGTCACATAAAAAAAGCTTAAATCATACCTACATTTGACTGAAATCCAACTCTGTGGTGAAGTCAGAGTCTGCTGAGAATATTTTCCTTCACATCTGTAAAAGCCTTCATGTGACTCTGACAGCGCAGGGATCGTCAGCTCCCATCTCGTGTCATTCTGGACGACTTTGTCGTTTTGATAGAAGACAACATTAGCAACAAAGTTCCCCGTCTTCAGCTTGCAGCGAAGAGTAACAGCTGCTCCTTCAGCCACAGGATGTGCCGGACTCTCAAGTAGAATACCTTTGACTAAACAACCAAAAGGAAGAATGTGAAGTTTTATTTGCACCATTTTTAACAAACATTCTTCAAGTTCAAGCCCAAGTCGAGTCACCAAAGGTCATCGAGGATGAGCTTAAATAATGTTGCAAGGTTTTAACCTTTGCTCATTGGTTTAATCTCAGTTTCTAAGAAAAAAATTCATAATTCTGACTTTAATCTCAAAATTCTGCGGAGAAAAAAAACAGAATTCTGAGAAAAAAACGTGTCCGTCTTCAGCGACTTATATTCAGAATATAAACAATACACAGAATTAATAAAGGGGAAACTCACGTGATGTACTGATGTTGACAGCGCTGCTGAATTGTCCTGACTTAGACTCGCACCAGTACACTGCATGTTGCTCATTTAACTTAGTGATGCATGTTGATCCATTCAGTGTCCCAAAACTGGAGCATCGCTGACTCATAAAACCGTCTTTAAACTTCACCACTGTCCACTGTGTGGACGAGTTTCCCTCACAGGTCAGTGACACAGAGTCTGACCTGAAGTGTTGAACTTTGTCAGGACTCACTCTGAGAGACGGTGGTGACTGAAACTCTGAAAAACAAATATCATTTATAACTTTTTTTTTCAGAAGTCAGAATTGAAAAACAAATCAGAATACTGACTTTAATCTCAGAATCTCTAAGAAAAAAAAATCAGAATTTTGAGATTTAAATCAGAATTTGGGAATTTTTTATTCAGAATTCAGAATTGAAAAAAATCCAAATTCTGACTTTAATCTCAAAATTCTGTGAAAAAGTCAGAATTCTGATTTTTTTTCTATTCTGACATTTTTGTTTGTTTTTAAGTAAAGTCAGATGTGGCCCTACTATCCTCAACCACAACAGAAACATAAAAAAAATATTTTGATAATTACCAATGCTGTTATTTAGGACAGCTCTGTTTTTAGGTGGTGGTCTAATACATTTGTTAAGAACTGTATGTTATGGTGAAATTAAATCATTAATGCCAAAAACATGTTGCCTATCCCAGCTTTAACTAATTGGTCCACTATCAACCAGACACAGATGACATTGTTGAGGTCGGAATGAAACAAAAACATGAATAAAAATGTAAATGATCATTGGAACAAGGAGAAGAGGGAAAGCAAATACACAAGTACGCAAACTGACCTCTGGACCAGACAAATTTGGGATTACTGTAAAACGTGTAATGCACTGGGTCTCCTCTTCCTGCTCTGCATGCATACCCTGCTGTATTTGTGTGATTGTAGACGACATAGGAATCCTGTGTGGTCCCGTTTGTGCTTCCAGGGAGCAGCTCATATCCGTAGAGGTATGCTTTATCTATGTCAGGAATAAGCTTGTACCAGTAGAACCTCAAGCCTGCAGACGGATGTTCAGCAGCACAGTTCAGATTAACCGATGCCCCGGGATTTGGCCACAATGACGACACAGAGAGTTTAGGTGAACCTGTTGGAAGATTAAAAAACTGATTTGAAGGTTTTTGTCTATCCATCTCCAAATATAAATCATATGATGCAAATATTATATATTTTAAGTGTGGTTATCAAAATGAATTTAAACCCCCAAACGATACGATACTTCATGGGAGAAGAATATTTGTTACACAGTTACACAGTTTGCCCTTTAATCTCATTGTTTGACAGAGAAAATTAGCAATTTTATTTTGTGGGAAGAAGAGATTTTAACAACTTAACAAAACACACACCAACCAAGACCTATGTCAGCTTAGGTCTACCTTGCCACTCTATCTCACAGTTTGACAGACTTGTCCAACAGAAAACTGAAGTTAAAAACCATTTACTCTCCCACACCAATGTCCATAGAGAAAATCAGCAATTTTAGCTGCTGCTCTACTTCTGCTTCAAGTGGTCAGTTTGTGTCACTGAGATAAATCCAAACACAGGAGTTTAAACACAGAAGTCACAAAATAACACATTAGAACTTACTAATGGAGGCAGCATTGGATCAGAAACTCCTGTGGGCTGTGATGTAAAATCACTGCTTTTCTCTATGGGCTTTGGTGTGGGAGAGGGAGATTTAATTAATTTAATTTCCCAGCCTCTATCACAGTGAGACAAAGTGGCAAACACATTCTTAAGCAGATGTAGATTTGATTCGTGAGACTTGTTCTTTTCTTTAATGATTTCATTTTCAGTGAGGGTGATTATCTCTGTCCCTCTCCCAAGCGATCCCTTATTAATGCATTATCTTACACTTAAATAAAAACAATTTTATATCCAGCAAAACAAAAACATACCAATTACTGTCAGTGTGAAAGCTTTACTCCACCGCGTTTGGCCATATGTACTTCTGGCCCTACACATGTAGTCTGATGATGTTGTAGCATAGACAACTACATGTTCCGTTTTCTTTTCTGGAAGAACAACTTGCTGTTTCATCCACTCATACCCCCACATGACGTTTTCTCCACCCTTCATCTCACACGTGAGCCTGGTCTTCTCTCGGTAGAAAACCTCAGGCCAATTGTGGTTCAGCTTCACAACAGGTGTGATGGCAACTTGCAATTGAAGCAGCAGAAAAGGTCAAATACACATACGTGTCGACAGCTAAAAACGCAGTGTCTCACTTTTAATTTTTTCATTTAAAATAAAAAAGTTTGCTCATACCAAATGTGTCACTCTGCTTGGTGTAGTAACGTGGAGTTCCTCGTCCTCCTGCGCACCGGTAAAGTCCTTCCTGTGAGACACTGATTCTGTCATTCGAGTGGAAAACGACGCCCCCTGCAGTCAGAGGTTGGGCGTTTGTGCCACTGTACCAGGAATATTCCCAGCCAGATGTTGATGGGCTCACAGAGCAGGTCAACATCACAGTGCCCACTGTTGAACTGTTGCCTTCCAAAATCACTGCCTTAGGTTTGTACGCTGTTCAATTTGGAATAAAAGTATATAAATGGACATAATTATTCTCATAGAAAAAAAAATTATTATTTTGTGGCTTTATAACCAGCTGCAGAACAAGTTTATATATAAACATTTTAAAATCGTCAAGCAAAACACAAAATGTTGAAATATCTCTAATCTCTAATATTTTAGGGGGGTTTTAAAGTTAGAAAAAAACAAGAAAATGTTTCTTTTTCAAATCATTTGCTTTAACTAAAAAGAAATGAAATCACTGAGCGTCATCATTTACCTCAAGACAGATGAAGTTGCCAAAGTCGCACTTACTGCTAAAAAATATCAATTACTTTTATTATTATTATTATTATTATTACTAAAATTATTGACGTTTCACAATCAAAAAAGTGTACAATTTATGTCCTTTGTTCATTTTTAACATGTTGTACTTCAATTTCCCCTCCATTATAATTTCTCATTTCCATTTTAAGCTTTAAATACACATAGATGAAATAAAGGTGTAAATATAGACACTTACCTGAAAATGTTAGATGAACCTTATTACTTTCCTCCTCATTTCTTAAGAGTTTATTTTGACCAGTGCAAGAGTAGTGTCCTGTTTGTATGAAGTATGTCTGATATTTCTTATTTGATCTGTACTTGGTTAGACGTTGACCTTCTCTGTTGTAAGAATACAACCAGTCCGTCTCTTCTCCTTCCTTCACGTCACATATGAGGGTGACAGACTCGCTTTCGAAAAATACTGACGAGTTTGGTTCAACATTCAGAACAACTACAACAAAAGAAGCAAATGTTTTAAAAATTGAAATACAATTAAAAAACCAGTAGAACAAATCCACACGCTAAAGAAACTTGTTCTTTTATTAGGGTTTGAGCACAAGGAGCGTAGAACCCCGTTGAAACTCAAGGAGTTATTCTTCTTCTTCTCCCTCTCAAAAAACAACTTTATTTGTAGTTTAGAATCTCAAGAAAGAAACAGAATAAATAAATTATTAAGTGCGTGTTCGGTCTAAACCTAACATAACATGTACTGTCATGATAAATTCAACTATTTTACCCACAAAGTAAAATAAGATGGTGAAATTTGCTAATCTTTTGGAAAAAGAATAAAGAAAGAAATAATCTCGGCAGGCTTGTTTTGCAATAGAAATTTAAGAAGCAAAAATCCAACTTTGTTTTAAGATAATACAGCTCATTTTAAGTGAATTTAATCTCATTTAAGGGAATATTTCTCACATGAGAGAATTTCTTTGCTTGTGATAAGAACAACTTTGTTAGATTTTGGCCAGTTTTGTACACTTTCTTGTTTTTCCTCGTTTTAGTGCACATTACAGTCTGAAAGTTAACAAAGTTTTCAATATTCTAGCCAAGCAACATTTGCCAGATTAAAACAATAAAATTGAATGGAGCATTTGTCTTATTTTGTCTTAAACCAATTCTCTTCAAGAAGTTCAAAACTTAACATTTTGACATTAAATTTGAGTATGTAAAGGTTAAACCTCATCTGTGTCACAGAACTGCTCTTTGACTGAGATTACTAGATTACCACTGCTCATTCTTCACAGAATCAACTATTTTATGAATCCAAAATCAGTATTGGAGCCCACATTGATACAGATAGTGTATCAAAAGATCAATAAATCAGCACTAATAAAAGAAAAGGTTGAGACTTACCTTCAGCTTGTCCACAGTACAAGAGAAGATTCAGTGCTTCAAGTGAAAAATAGAAAGTCAGACATGATTAAACTGACAAAGAAACAATGAAAACTAAAGCGTAAGTGAGCGACTCGGAAAAATAAAGTGACTTACAGAATAATCCCAGCACGCAGACCAAAGTCTGTTCCATCCTAACGTCCAAAAACCGACGCTCTGTTAATCTCCTGATGGAAATTTCTCCTCAAACTTGAACGTGTACAAAGAGAAAACAAGAAGCTTTGAGAAACAAAAGTGCAGTATCATTTCAATATCTAAAAATTGGACTTCTTCTTCTTCTTCTGAGCTGATCTGGGCTGTGAGCGCTTCCTTCCCTTTTGCACAAAACGAACACGTCTTGAGCAGTTTGACCAGCACTAATGCACAGGCTCATTCACTTCACTTTTACCACACAAGTTTCAAGTCCAGATGAGTCCATTTGGATCACTCATGAACCTCTAATATTGTTTAAAGGCCACATAGACCGGAAGCTCCAATTAACGCTGCGTTTGTGTGTGTGTATCTGCGTCATTACCTCGTTTATGAAACCCTAAAGTTTTAGAACAACAGTTCAGCCACTGCTGAGAAAATAGTGTTGTATTGTTTTCCTGGGCTCTGCGAAGCGGATCGGCACTTCCGTAGTTTGATGTCGTCATCAGAAATCCTCACCACTCCTCTCACCACCGTAGCGCCTCCCGGTGCGGGCACTAGTCCGGGCACATCCGGTTGCGTACATTCAACCGCAGAAGAAGAAGAACTACTCTCGTTGTAGCTGCTGAGATGCAGAGCATCCACCGTGCCAGAGGGGGAGCTGTGTATCTCAGAGCTGGCCTATCTATTACGTCACTTCCAGGTACCTGGCCAATCACAGGACAGTGGGAAAGCTCTCGTTGGCTGGCCAATCCCAACACAGTCCACGTTCTGGGGGTGTGGTTTTGGTCTGAAACAGCGCGGCTGACGAGAGCGTCAGTGAGGAGATATTTTGATCGGCTCGTTTGCAGCGATAAGGAGGTTTTTAACCATGAAAACAAGTTAATATATGTAAGTAGACCTCCATAACTAACATATATGTCTGATACAAGCATTCTATGTCGCCTTTAATTTGGCTTGTTGTATTAGATTAGGTGGGTTTTATTTGGTTGTATGAGTGGCACACCTAAAATAGGGTCACCACAATTTTTTTTTATTTTTATGATTGCAATTATTTTGTGCAAAGTATTGTTTTTTTAATGATTTATTATTTTGGTGGTGCAACACGAATGTTGAGATGGGGAGGGCGGAACCTTTGTTTCCCAAGAGTTGCCCGGGAAATGGTTAGGGGTGTGCAACCGCTGCCGCTCTCAGAGACAACCTGTTATGGGGAAAACAACAACCTGGTCTTCATGTGTCTCTCCTTTACCTGCTTAACACAGGTCAGTGTGTTGGTACACCGCGATTTTGTCATCTGTTGGCATCCTGCGAGAAAAAAAGAAAATTTAAAATCTATTTTCACATAAAACAAAATCTCAAATAACAATATTTAACAATCAGAAAATCCCTGTGTAAATTGTCAGTAACATTTATTGTCCCCTTAGATATAATAATCTTTCATCTTTTTCCCACAATAACCATTTCTTTACAATTATTTTAAACGTAATTACAGATTTAAAAAAATAGGGCCCATGTGCAGTACTGTCACAGCCCACTAGGGTGACTTCCCCAGCTGAACTGCCTCTACACTGCCCCTACTGGTCATGTGAGTATTGCATCTTTCTGGTCACTGAGCAAACGCTGTCGATTAGCGATAGCGTTCGTAACATTTAACAGGAATTTTGACTAAAATATGTCAGTGACAACAACGTTTCTTACTAAGAGAGCGCACAATAAAAGCTAATAGCGGCCTCATGCTTTTGTGGCTTAATAAAAATAAGGAACTTTAGTTTTAAGTTTTCAAGGCAACTTTAGCAATCAAAACATCTGGTACTGATCTGAAACATTTGCATTGTCTTTTAGAACTTGTTTTAGCAGTTGGCCCTGAGGGAATTAACATGGCATAAGATGAAAAATGGGTAAAATACCAGGCGACAGTCTACCGGAAATATCACAATCACAAGTCACAATCACATTAGTCTATGTAGGAGCCTAAATTGAAAATACCATACCAGTCCCAATGTTTCCAGAGCCTCCAACTGTTTCATAGATACAAACGTCACCTACAAATACAGCACAGGGTGTAAATGTTATTCTCACAAATGTAATAACCGGACAAAGAAAAGGGGACTGTCCTCCAACGAAAGATAAGTATGTGTCGTATGCAGGAATTACGACCCATAAATAACAGCCTTGGATGTGTCGATGTCGAGTAGCTTCGTTGAGGTTTCCAATGTGTGGGGATTAGGAGCGTGATTGGTTATGAATTTAGAATATTAATAATTAATTAATTATGGAATAATTAATTTCTTATAAAAAGTTGAGTCAAATCCTCACACGTGGCAACAACATGTTGGGGATCAACTATAGTGGCAATAATTTGATTGATAAAAATAAAGTAATAAAATATTTTGGAAAATTAATTAAATGTTAATTAATTCTAGAACGGGGCACCACCCTGAAAACAGGGAAAAGACAATCAATATATGCCTTTAAAATCAGCCTTAAATAATCACTGTAATTGACTATGATATCAAAGATATCCCAATTTAACAGTATCGAAGGTATGAATCCGAGCACAGACCCTCTCAACCCCCATTTGTCATAGTATTCATGTACAAAAGACATAGAGCATTCCTTCAGGTTAATAAAAGTAACAATTTATTTAATCAAACATTGAAATTAATTAAACAATCATGTTCACTAAAAGTAAACATTATTGAGAACGAAAATCTATTGGTTGAATCAACAAATATCACTTGCTAAGCTACAACAACACAGGCTATATACAACATAAACACCAATGTGTGTGTGTGTGTGTGTGTGTGTGTGTGTGTGTGTGTGTGTGTGTGTGAGTGTAACATGAGACAAAGATAAGACAGGGGAGTGACGCGGTTGGCCGAGCAAAGCCACTCCCACTTCCAACACCAAAGTGGAGAAAGCATGCGCAGTAGCAGTGACGGTAGACGCACGCTTCCACCAAAGATGGCACCAGAAACACATTAACACGAGGTCGCAGACCTTGGGTCGAACATGTGATAGCATGGCTGTAGAGACATGCGTTCGACGCAAGATGGCGCCTATGAGGAGACTCTCATTCATGAATGAAAGAGAGTGAGTGAGTGAGTGAGTGAGAAAGAGAGAGAGGTGTGTTTCAAAGCACAGTGTGTTCAGTGAATGAAACAAAAGTATCGTGTACGTGAGAGTTTATGTCAGTTTAAACCACACAGACTTGACACAGGCAAAGCCAGGCCAGTCTGTGAATCTTAACGTTTATGCCGACATTCTCTCACCACGTGATTTGTCTCTGCGCTCACAGCGGGAGAAGACAAGTCACGGCAGGGTGAGCGGTGAGCTCTACTTTCAGCGGCACATTTAAACATACAGGGCGATCAAAGAAAACTATCTCACTGCGTGATCGCATGGCATGAGAGGAGAATTAATAACGTGTAAACAAATACAAACAGTTAACAACAGTAAAACAAATACGAACGTGTGTCACAACCGAACAAGGACTTGAACCCAATAGCACGACTCGAAGACAACTTCCAAAAATATTCCAATTTATTGGACAAAGTAACAAATGAAAATCACTCTCAAAGGAGGAAAAGTAACAACAGAAAATCACTCTATCGAGGAATCACTAAATAAGCAAAAGGCAAAAATAACAAATTATAATCACTCACTGGGAGGAGACAAAAGGTTCGGGCAAGGTGCCAAATCAAAATCACTCTTCACGAGGAAAAAACTCTGATGACTCAAAAAGGGACAAAACAAAGTAGCAACTAAGAAACTCAAAAACTTTACAAACAATTGACGTGGCGTGGATTGGCGTGGGTTCTCTGGCATGACAGACAAGACGAACTGGCACAGGGCAGAGGGAAGCACAGGCTATATCTAAACTCAAAGTAATGGGGAACAGGTGGAAACAATCAGGGCGGGGAAGATAATCAGACTGGCGGGAAAACTACAGGGGAAGGGCAAGTTATCTGAAACAAGAGGAAAGAGAGATGTCAAAATAAAACAGGAAGTCACAAGACAACAAATAGAAGGCAAAACTAAACATAACTTAACACAACTTTCTAGATATGACAACGTGTGGGTGCGCAGTCCAACACGTTCAACACAAAGGAAAGTTTACAAAACACAGAACCTTAACCTTACTCTGCCCAGAACACTTTGCCTCTTACTGTGAGCTGATAACACGTTTTGCGGTCCGTCGGGTCCGGTCCAGTTCGTTGGAGTCGCGGAGTGTGGATGGGCCGTGGTGTGGGTCACAGCGGACAGCTGCTGATTCTATGCAGGATGGAGGACAGCAGTTTGTGCTTCAAGTCCGGAGAGAGATGTCGGCCCAGGTGCGGACATCGTGGGTCGGAGGATGGCAGCTGGCGGCTGCAGCGTCTCCATTTCAGTTCTGGAAGGATGCGTGGTTAGACGCGAATCAAGTTTCTCACTCGGGCAGTGAGGCCAATGAGATTCACTGACCCTATGGAACGCTGACCAGTCGTAAAACCAAGAATGTCTCAAATGGTGGACTGAGACTTTGTTGAAAACTCAAATCAGGCTTTTGAAACTGCAAGTAGGCCTTACCCATGGAGAACAATAGAATAATGGATTACAGTAGACTTCTCGGCCCCAACACCAAGTAGGAGAGCGAAGCCATTTTGTTTCACCTTTCCTTTCTCCTGTTTTAAGTTAGGAGCTGAGGTAAGTTATTTGTCATTTATTATCTGTTTTCTTTTTTTAGGTAAGATTAGGTTTAAAAGGAGACGTTTTGCTTTATAATTTCGGCCTTGTTCCTCTCTGAAATTAATAAAACTGCTACACTTGGTTGAACAGACTTTTGATTTATTTGGAAAGAGGAGCTGGAAGACACACACACACACACACACATAGGTAACCCCTGGTTTCCCTAGGCCAGGGACATAACAGTAATATTATATTGTAAAAAGTTACAATTTGTATCAATAAAAAATATAGAAATAAAAAAACAGCTATTATTCATGCAATGTTAAAAAACAGGTAGAATGAGAGAAATATTTGCTAAAAAGCTATGTGATTGTGTTGCGCTGTTGCTGCTTCAACATGAATGCAATTGTATACATTTGCCATTCGGGGAATCAATCCCTATGCTGATGACTCACTGCTCTCCGTGGAACTTCACCAAAAATCTAATAAAGGCATTGAAAACTGCCTAGTGGCGCATGAGCTGTTTATTTGTTTATTATGTCTATATGTACATAGTTCATGGAAAATATGTTTAAAGAAAATCTGATTTTGTTAAAGACTTGAATCCTTTTTTTGTATTTGAGGAGCCCACACAACAGAGTAGAAGATAAAACAAAACTTTGTTAACGGCCGTGTCTCCAAGAAAAGACAGAACTTGACTTCTCATTTCCTTTTTGCAGCCAAGGCACACAGAGACGTGTTGCTGTGACGGACATATTTAGACAGTAGTGACACCAACAAGTACCGGAACTGTAATGTGAGAGGCTTTTAGTGACAAACAGACACAATAAAATGATAGAAATAAATAAAACAACACACCAGCTATGTAATAGTACCAAATAATTCCTTCCTCACTCTGATGCCCCAGAAGTTAATACAACTAAAATAAAACAGTCCATTAAATTGAAAAGAAATATGGATTTCCATGTATTTAAAGGGTGTTAGATACATTTTGGTGTAAAACCTGTAACATAAGTCTCATTGTTTTTAGCTATTGTCGTGCAGACATGTTGCATATACGTAAATGGCTACAGTCATGTAATGTAGAACAGTGTTTACGAATTTACCACCAGAGGAGGTTTGCGTACCACAGTTTGAGAACCATTTCTCAAAGGATTAAAAATATGTTCTTTCTCATGTTTCTAATGTGCACAGTAGGGGTGGGTCAAATTAATGTGGGACTTACGTGGCCCAAAGAAGAGGGAGTTTCATCCACGTTCATCACGTACCAAACTCTGCACTTTTAACTGTTCATGTTAAACTTTTTGTTTCCGTCACTTAGACAGATATCGTGACGTATCTCTACAAGATTGTCTTGCAACATATTGATTATCCCAGAATCGTTGTATCGTGATGTCATTGGTATCGAGTATCGTATCGTGCCTCTAATATTTGAATTATCGTAAAACACAGACTATGTGCACATGACAAGAGAAGAGAGTTTTTCTCGATTTACCTTTGGTCTTTATTACTATTGTAGCTATTTTTACCCAAAAACTATAGAGTGGAGAAACATAAATCCTGACTCAGTTATCACTTGTCGGTGCATTTCCTTTTCAAGTTTGACGTTAACTCCTTAAAGTCAGACTGACTTATGAATACTTATACTTATTCATGCTTAGGTTCAGTATGTGATATGTATGTAATTTCAGTATTTCAAATGTTCCTTCTGCATGCGGACGCATGCTAAACTCCTGTATAATGTACTATTTTTGTCTCTTTTGCGCATTTCCAATAGTAACGGTGCAAAAGAGAACTTCTTCTGTTCCAGTGCTTGGGTTGATTACTGATCTGGAAGCAAAGGGGAAGAAAAAAACAAAACAAACTAAGGATGTTGTCTTTCATTTTAGTACCATGTACACAGCATTTTGCCAAGGATATTACCACTAGATTTTCCAGGGTTAATTTCAGAATATACAGTTTCCTCGGCCACAGCAGGAGTTGATTTTCCTGTGAATGGAGACATGAGCAGATTGAAATGTCACTGTTATTATGCAGATGATTTTCCATGTAAAATCTTTAAAAACAAATCACAGATTATGAAATTAAATGTTGTCTAACATGTTTGGAAATAATAACACTAATAACTAATCTGACCTAATGGTAAGAACTACAAATATAGTTAATCAGTGTGATGAAAAATAAGGTTTGTTTAATTTGACTACAACTATAATCAGTTAATTTAATTACTTTTCTCTATCGATTTGTTGATTCAAATGTTGTATTTAGTCATTTAATTTCACAATTATTCTGCTCGTGTGTGTATGTATGGGCGGGTCCAGAGGTTAATTGGACAATTTAAATGAAATAAGAGGTCATAAACTTGCTGCCCGAGGGCCACATGTGGCCCCCTGATCATTTTCATGCGGCCCAACACCAGATATCAAGTAGTGAATGATTTCTGGCTGGGTTTTATTTTGGTTTTATAGAATTATTTTTACGTTATAAATATATATTCTTTTGTTTACTATGTATCGTTCCATGTCGAACTCCAAACTCTACTTTTGAATCAATCAGTCGATCGCTAAACACATCAAATATCAACAATTATATTCCCATGAATGATTATTATATTAGACACAAATGTTTATGACAACAACTATTTATAAGAACAACAGCTGTGAGTTGGTGTAGAGTTTAATTACTTTTGTTGTTTTTTTTGTCTTTACTGCATGACTGCACTTGGGCGTACATCTGATCATCATCTACAACGGAAACCACATGTCAGGTTATACGGATGATTGATGGATGGATGAATGAATGGGTGATTAGATGAATGGATGGATGGTACCTGCATCTGATCGTATCTTCAAATCCGAGTAAACACACCCTTTGTCTGGTTTACTTTTCTCTCCTGTTAAATGGAAAATATGAATGACTAATATAATATAATATAAATGATGAACATTTTTCTTTCCATTCTCTATGAATTGGATGTGGTTCATATGTACTTACCATTGATTTCATGGCGTTTTTTAATCTCAATCAAAGAATATACAACACCCCTGGCTTCATCTGAAACACATACAATTTTTAGAATATAATCATTATAATCATTAACAATCTCCATAAATTATACATTTTTGGGGTAATAATTTCTAATCACAGGTTTAACACAAAAAGAAAAAACTTTACCATCTTCTGTGTCCACACGCGGTTTCACTGTTTCATAGTGACAAGCATCATCTATGGGTTAAAGTCAAGCCAAGGTCAAAATAATCACTTTAATTATATTTATGTGTATGTGTATATATATATATATATATATTTAAAGACTTGTTACACTTAAAGACCAAATGACAAATAAATCAGGCCAACCATGTTGAGGAGATGCATATTCGCTGCTCTGGGTTTCTTTATTTTCTGTAAAAAAAAAAAAAAAACACGCACACACACTATCATTTGCTGTCACATGGTTTTTGCTTGGCAAGTTATTGTACTGCTATGGTGCCTGGGTCGGGTCATGGTGGGAAATATTTCAGACCAAACCTTTTGCATTCCCTCGGGGAACACAAGGGAACACAAAAAGCATTGCAAGATAAGGCAAAAAAGATAGCGAGGAAATGCAAAAGTTATTGTGAGGGAACACAAAACATACTGCAAAAGAGCGCAAAAATATTGCAACGGAATCCAAATAGTATTGTGAGGGAACAAGATGCAAGGGATGGAACACAAAAAATTTGCAAGGGAACCCATAAAATACTGCGAGGGAACTCAAAAATATTGTGTGGGAACTCAAAGAGTATTGCGATGGAACGCAAAAGTTATTGCATGGAGGGAACAGAAAAGTTTTTGCGATGGAACGCAAAAAGCTATTTTGCAACAGAACACAAAAAATATACAAATAATAATACAAAAAATAATACTGCGAGGTAATGCAAAACGTAGTGCAAGCGAAAACAAAAAATGTAGCGAGGAACTGCAAAGTTATTGCGAGGAAACACAAAAAGTATTGCATGAGGGAACGCAAAAAAAATTTGCGAGGGACGGCAAAGTGTTTCGTAAGGGAACAAAATGTTTTGCAAGAGGGAATGGAAAAATTTTGCAATGGAACTCACATGTTTTCTACTCACAGGTTTAACACAAAAACGAAAACACTTTACCATCTTCTGTGTCCTCACGGTGTTTGACTGTTTCATAGTGACTAGCATCACCTATAGGTTAAAGTGAAGCCAAGGTCAAACTAATCAATAGCATACATATATTTAAGCTAATGACAAATAAATCAGGATAAAGGCCAACCGTGGAGAGGAGATGCATATTCGCTGCTTTGGGTTTCTTTAGTTTCTGTATACAAAAAACACATTTGCTATCACATGGTTTTTGTTTGGCAGGTTATTGTACTGCTATGGAGGTTGGGGCGGGTCATGGTGGGAAATATTTCAGACCGAAATTCGCTCGAACGCAATGTGTATTGCAAGGGAACACAAAAAGCATTGTGAGGTAACAGGAAAAATATTGCAAGGAAATGCAAACGTTATTCTGAGGGAACCCCGAAAAATACTGCGAGGGTACTCAAAAATATTGTGTGGGGAAAGCAAATAATTATTGCGAGTTAATGCAAAAAGTTATTGCAAAAGAACGCAAAAAATTATTGCGAGTTATTGCAAAATGTTATTGCAAGGGAACGCAAAAAGTTATTGCGAAGGAAAGCAGAAAATATTGCTAGGGACCGCAAAAGGTTATTGCAAGGGAACGCAACAAATAATACTGCAAAGTAACACAAGCAGTATTGCAAAGGAACAAAAAAATATTGCAAGGAAACGCAAAAGTATTGTGTAGGAAAGCAAAAAGCTATTGCGCGTTAATACAAAAAATATTGCAAGGGAGCGCACAAAGTTATTGCAATGGAATGAAAAAAGTTATTGTGCGAGTTAATGCAAAATGTTATTAAAAAGTAATGCAAAGATAATTGCAAGGAGGGAACGTAAAAAAAAAAAAGCAAGGGAAAGCAAAAGTTATTGCGAGGGAACGCAGAAAAATTGCAAGGAAATGCAAATGTATTGTGTGGGAAAGCAAACAGTTATTGCAAGTTAACACAAACTGTTATTGCAAGGGAAAGCAAAAAGTATTGCAAGGAGGGAACGGACAATGTTTCACAAGGGAATGCAAATAGTATTGTGAAGGAAAGGAAAAAGCTAATGTGATCGAACGCAAAAGTTGTGTCTAAAAGGAATTCCCAGCATGACCTGACCCGGGCTCCTTGTAATGGTGATGTAGTACATGAAAACAACATTAAAAAAGAAAAACATCTCACCTTTAGACATTCTGTAGCAAAAGACCAGCAGCAGCAGCAGCAGCAGAGGAATTATTACTAAAACTCCACAAACCAATCCAACAATCAGAGGCATATGACCTGGAGAGTGTTCTGGTTTGGACAAAGCTGTAACAATATAATCCGTGTTATTTGTGTGATGATATTGTCACATAAAAAAAGCTTAAATCATACCTACATTTAACTGAAATCCAACTCTGTGGTGAAGTCAGAGTCTGCTGAGAATATTTTCCTTCACATCTGTAAAAGCCTTCATGTGACTCTGACACCGCAGGGATCGTCAGCTCCCATCTCGTGTCATTTTGGACGACTTTGTCGTTTTTATAGAAGAAAACATCAGCAACAAAGTTCCCCGTCTTCAGCTTGCAGCGAAGAGTAACAGCTGCTCCTTCAGCCACAGGATGTGCCGGACTCTCAAGTAGAATACCTTCGCCTGTACAACCAAAAGGAAGAATGTGAAGTTTTATTTGCACCATTTTTAACAAACGTTCTTCAAGTTCAAGCCAAAGTCGAGTCACCAAAGGTCATCGAGGATGAGCTTAAATAATGTTGCAAGGTTTTATCCTTTGCTCATTTGTTTAATCTCAGTTTCTAAGAAAAAAGGCATAATTCTGACTTTAATCTCAAAATTCTGCGGAGAAAAAAAAACAGAATTCTGACAAAAAACAGCGTCAGCGACTTATATTCAGAATATAAACAATACACAGAATTAATAAAGGGGAAACTCACGTGATGTACTGATGTTGACAGCGCTACTGAATTGTCCTGACTTAGACTCGCACCAGTACACTGCATGTTGATCATTTAACTCAGTGATGCATGTTGATCCAGTCAGTGTCCCAAAGCCGGAGCATCGCTGACTCATAAAACCGTCTTGACGAAACTTCACCACTGTCCACTGTGTGGACGAGTTTCCCTCACAGGTCAGTGACACAGAGTCTGACCTGAAGTGTTGAACTTTGTCAGGACTCACTCTGAGAGACGGTGGTGACTGAAACTCTGAAAAACAAATATCATTTAGAACTTTTTCTCAGAATTACAATCTGACTATTTTCAATTCTGACTTTTTCTATTGAAAAAAATCAAAATTCTGACTTTAATCTCAAAATTCTGTGAAAAAGTCAGAATTCTGAGATTTTTTGTTTGTTTTTAAGTAAAGTCAGATGTGGCCCTACTATCCTCAACCACAACAGAAACATAAAAAAAATATTTTGATAATTACCAATGCTGTTAATTTAGGGCGGCTCTGTCTTTAGGTGGTGGTCTAATACATTTGTTAAGAACTGTATGTTATGGTGAAATGAAATCATTAATGCCAAAAACATGTTGCCTATCCCAGCTTTAACTAATTGGTCCACTATCAACCAGACACAGATGACATTGTTGAGGTCGGAATGAAACAAAAACATAAATAAAAATGTAAATGATCATTGGAACAAGGAGAAGAGGGAAAGCAAATAAACAAGTACGCAAACTGACCTCTGGACCAGACAAACTTGGGATTACTGTAAGACGTGTAATGCACTGGGTCTCCTCTTCCTGCTCTGCATGTATACCCTGCTGTATTTGTGTGATTATAGACGACATAGGAATCCTTTGTGGTCCCGTTTGTGCTTCCAGGGAGCAGCTCATAGTCGTATATGTATTCTCGGGCTATGTTAGGAATAAGCTTGTACCAGTAGAACCTCCAGCCTGCAGATGGATGTTCAGCAGCACAGTTCAGATTAACTGACGCTCCGTGATTTGGCCACAATGACGACACAGAGAGTTTAGGTAAATCTGTTGGAAGATTAAAAAACTGATTTGAAGGTTTTTGTCTATTCATCTCCAAATATAAATCATATGATGCAAATATTATATATTTTAAGTGTGGTTATCAAAATGAACTTAAACCCCCAAACGATACGATACTTCATGGGAGAAGAATATTTGTTACACAGTTGAAAGGACTAAAATGACTGTATCCGACTGATATCGGTATTGGCAGGTACTTCGGTTTATATCGGTATCGTGACATCCCTACTGAAAACATAGCTGCTCGCAGATTGATACCATTCATCACCAAAAATAATCTATGTCAAATGTGTTTGCCCTTTAATCTCATTGTTTGACAGAGAAAATTAGCAATTTTATCTTGTGGGAAGAAGAGATTTTAACAACTTAACAAAACACGCACCAACCAAGACCTATGTTAGCTTAGGTCTACCTTGCCCCTCTATCTCACAGTTTGACAGACTTGTCCAACAGAAAACTGAAGTTAAAAACCATTTACTCTCCCACACCAATGTCCATAGAGAAAATCAGCAATTTTAGCTGCTGCTCTACTTCAAGTGGTCAGTTTGTGTCACTGAGGTAAATCCAAACACAGGAGTTTAAACACAGAAGTCACAAAATAACACATTAGAATGTACTAATGGAGGCAGCAGTGGATCAGAAACTCCTGTGTGCTGTGATGTAAAATCACTGCTTTTCTCTATGGGCTTTGGTGTGGGAGAGGGAGATTTAATGAATTTAATTTCCCAGCCTCTATCACAGTGAGACAAAGTGGCAAACACATTCTTAAGCAGATGTAGATTTGATTCGTGAGACTTGTTCTTTTCTTTAATGATTTCATTTTCAGTGAGGGTGATTATCTCTGTCCCTCTCCCAAACGATCCCTTATTAATGCATTATCTTACACTTAAATAAAAACAATTTTATATCCAGCAAAACAAAAACATACCAATTACTGTCAGTGTGAAAGCTTTACTCCACCGTGTTTGGCCATATATACTTCTGGCCCTACACATGTAGTCTGATGTTGTAGCATGGACAACTACATGTTCCTTTTTGTTTTCTGGAAGAACAACTTGCTGTTTCATCCACTCATACTCCCACATGACGTTTTCACCACCCTTCATCTCACACGTGAGCCTGGTCTTCTCTCTGTAGAAAACCTCAGGCCAGTTGTGGTTCAGCTTCACAACAGGTGTGATGGCAACTTGCAATTGAAGCAGCAGAAAAGGTCAAATACACACACGTGTCAACAGCTAAAAACGCAGTGTTTCACTTTGAATTTTTTCATTTAAAATAAAAAAGTTTGCTCATACCAAATGTGTCACTCTGCTTGGTGTAGTAACGTGGAGTTCCTCGTCCTCCTACGCACCAGTAAAGTCCTTCCTGTGAGACACTGATTCTGTCATTCGAGTGGAAAATGGCGCCCCCTGCAGTCAGACGTTGGGCGTTTGTGCCACTGTACCAGGAATATTCCCAGCCAGGTGTTGATGGGCTCACAGAGCAGGTCAACATCACAGCGCCCACTGTTGAACTGTTGCCTTCCAAAATCACTGCCTTAGGTGTGTACACTGTTCAATTTGGAATAAAAGTATATAAATGGACATAATTATTCTCATAGGATAAAAAAATATTATTTTGTGGCTTTATAACCAGCTGCAGAACAAGTTTATATGTAAACACTTTTAAAATCGTCAAGCAAAAACACAAAATCTTGAAATATCTCTTAATTTTAGGGGGGTTTTAAAGTTAGAAAAAAACAAGAAAATGTTTATTTTTCAAATCATTTGCTTTAACTAAAAAGAAACGAAATCACAGACTGAACGTCATCATTTACCTCGAGACAGATGAAGTTGCCAAAGTCGCACTTACTGTTAAAAAATATCAATTACTTTTATTATTACTAAAATTATTGACGTTTCACAATCAAAAAAGTGTACAATTCATTGTCCTTTGTTAATTTTTAACATATTTTGTACTTCAATTTCCCCTCCATTATAATTTCTCATTTCCATTTTAAGCTTTAAATACACTTAGATAAAATAAATGTGTTAAATATAGACACTTACCTGAAAGTGTTAGATGAACCTTATTACTTTCCTCCTGATTACAAGTGCAAGAGTAGTGTCCTGTTCGTATGTATGTCTGAATTTTCTTATTTGAACTGTACTCGGTTAGATGTTGACCGTCTCTGTTGAATAAATACCACCAGTCTGTCTCTTGTCCTTCCTTCCCGTCACATATGAGGGTGACAGACTCTCCAAGGAAAAATACTGACCAGTTTGGTTCAACAGTCAGAACAACTAAAACAAAAGAAGCAAATGTTTTAAAAATTGAAATACAATTAAAAAACCAGTAGAACAAATCCACACGCTAAAGAAACTTGTTCTTTTATTAGGGTTTGAGCACAAGGAGCGTAGAACCCTGTTGAAACTCAAGGAGTTATTCTTCTTCTTCTTTCTCGAAAAAAAACCCAACTTTATTTGTAGTTTAGAATCTCAAGAAAGAAACAGAATAAATAAATAATAAGTGCGTGTTCGGTCTAAATCTAACATAACATGTACTGTCATGATAAGTTCAACTATATAAGTATAATAAGATGGGGAAATTTGCTAATCTTTTGAAAAAAGAAAGAAGAAAGAAAAAAGAAATAATCCTGGCAGGCTTGTTTTGCAATAGAAAAATAATCTCCATTTAAGAAACAACTTTGTCTTAATAACATATTACATCTTATTTTAAGTGAATTTAATCTCATTTAAGTGAATATTTCTCACATAACAGAATTTCTTTGCTTGTGATAAGAACAACTTTGTTAGATTTTGGCCAGTTTTGTACACTTTGTTGTTGTTTTTCCTCGTTTTAGTGCACATTACAGTCTGAAAGTTAACAAACTAGTTTTCAATATTCTAGCCAAGCAACATTTGCCAGATTAAAACAATAAAATTGAATGGAGCATTTGTCTTATTTTGTCTTAAACCAATTCTCTTCAAGAAGTTCAAAACTTAACATTTTGACATCAAATTTGAGTATGTAAAGGTTAAACCTCATCTGTCACAGAACTGCTCTTTGACTGAGATTACTAGATTACCACTGCTCATCATTTGCAGAATCAACTATTTTATGAATCCAAAATCAGTATTGGAGCCCACATTGATACAGTTAGTGTATCAAAAGATCAATAAATCAGCACTAATAAAAGAAAAGGTTGAGACTTACCTTGAGCTTGTCCACAGTACAAGAGAAGATTCAGTGCTTCAAGTGAAAAATAGAAAGTCAGACATGATCAAACTGACAAAAAAAAACGATGAAAACTGAAGAGTAAATGAGTGACTCGGAAAAGATAGTGACTCACAGAATAATCCCAGCACGCAGAGCAAAGTCTGTTCCATCCTCACGTCCAAGAAACCGACGCTCTGTTAATCTCCTTGTGGAAATTTCTTCTCAAACTTGAACGTGTACAAAAAGAAACCAAGAAGCTTTGAGAAACAGAAGTGCAGTATCATTTCAATATCTAAAAGCTGGACTTCTTCTTCTTCTGAGCTTATCTGGGCTGTGAGCACTTCCTTCCCTTTTGCACAAAACAAACATGTTTTGAGCAGATTTGACCGCAGTAACGCACAGGCGTGTTCACTTCACTTTTACCACACAAGTTTCCAGTCCAGATGAGTCCGTTTGGATATCTCATGAACCTCTAATATTGTTTAATTTGGCTTGTTGTATTAGATTAGGTGGGATTTAATTGGTTGTATGCATTAGTGTGGACTGTGGTGAAACCACAGCTCTACATGGGGAGTAGACGTCACACAAACAGGATGTTCTGCACAGACACACCCACATGTCACAGAGAAGCAACTGTTTCTTAATCTATAAATTGTATAAAAGCAGATTTGCTAATAACAACATGTTGTGGTTTGACTTCATCCACATAAATGTCATGTGACAAAAGTGGGCGACGAGGCCATTAAAAACGGGTCAGAACTAGAAAGTGCAAGTTTATTTTTAAACGACAAGGTATTTCAAAGTGCTTTACACTAAACAGCAGTGGCGATAATCATATTTTTATATAACCTTCAACACCTAAGCCTCAAAATGTCCTTTTTTGCTCATTTTAACCATAAAAAGGGCCAGAAAATGTCCTGTGAGTAAGGGCTTTTGCCTAATAACAATGCCAATATCGGGCAGTTATTTACAATTTACTGCATGTAAAAAAGTTTTTAGAAAATCCACAGTACTTGTACACGAACACCGGATTTTGCGTGTCAAATTTGAAATTTCAACATCTTCGCAGCCAATTTAGAGTGTCCAATTTCCCCAAATCTGCATGTTATTGGACTGTGGGAGGAAACCAGAGAACCTGGAGAAAACCTATTGCGGATGACGGACCGTCTTGCGCGATTTTCAGATTCCCGTAGCAGCCTCCGCATGCAAACCACTTGAAGCTCAGCTTCATCTGGTTGTAGCGACTGTCAAATACGTCACTTCCACGGAAACTCAGCTTCTCTGTGGAGTCAGTGGAGCAGTGGGCGGACACTGGGCTTCTGATGGCTGATGATTGGAGGAAGGGTGTGACTGTCCCACTCGTTCTTCTCCTGCATCTACGGTAATATCACAAAAACAAATGGTAAGCTAATGGCGTGTTGTCCCCAAGGACCAGGATTGGTCAACACTGTTCTAAAATAATGTTCCTCTCACTTTATTTGTGTTTTTCTTGTACATTCTTATGTATTTACTTTTTCTGGAGTGCCACAGATGGACAAGGAACCATATATGGTACCTTCAAGTCTTGTTCTATCCTCCAATAACAAGGGTTCTCAATCCTGGTCCTGGGGACCCACTGCCCTGTATGTTTTAGAAGTTTCCTTGCTCCAACACACCTGATTCAAAAGCTCAGCTCATCAGCAAACACTGGAGAAGCCTGATAACTATCCATTTATTTGATTCAGGTAGTGGTCCCCAGGACCAGGATTGAGAACCCCTGCTCTAGGGTTTAAGTATTTCAATGAGTTAAGGGTTAAGGCCATGTTATCATTTGGTTTTCTTTCTATTCTTATACATATGTAAGGATAGGAAGTGACAGAAAATGGCAGTGTTACACCCCTCGGTGTAGGTACAGCCTGCCGGAAATAATCAGAATTAGTAATAGTAGCAATGATTCTGTAATGTTTTCATCACACAGGCTTCTGTCAGACTTCCTCTCCCCAGTCCTGTTCTCTATTATAGAGAAACAGCTTTGACGGGTGGTTTCTTAAGAAACCAGAAGAAAAGTACAAATGATTTAAGAGTCTATGGTGACATCTGTGTACCATGATGCAGCGGTACACTATGTGTAACACTATAGAGATATAAAAAAAATGTACTAGCTCTAGTGCCGTGGTTCTCCAACTGTGGTACATAAGCTTCCTCTGGTGGTACTTGAGGGAAATGCTTTTCTACCAGGAGATTCTCACTCCATCTTAATCTAATAATCTAGTATATGTGAGGAAGAGGAGGATGATGAGAGAGCAGATGATCTTATTGGGAATAAATCTGCCTCCTGTGAAAAGTCTGTAGCCAACTTTGCTCGGCCTTTTTACGCCACTGTGTTTTTAACGTTGGTGATCATGGTGTTACTGAGAGAGCTCAGTGTTTTCTCAGGTGGTACTTGGGAGACTATTTGTGCTTTTCTAAAAGTAAATGTTTACCTCCCTCTTGTTGTGGGAAAAGTTGGAGTCAGTCACAAATGATACACATTTTGAAAAGATTTTAAGGTGAAGAAATAATGAAAAAATACAACAAAGGAAAAGGAAACTACCCCCAACTGGGTGAAGCAGCGGAAGGACATTTTTAGACTATGACTGCAGTTATGTCGGTGAAGGTTCTCAGTCATCCAGATCGTAATCTTCTTCAGTAGTGAGCTGTGGGCTACTGGACTCTGATCCAAGAGGCTTCTTTAGTTCTGACTAACAAGTGGGAAGAACCAGGTACTTAACCCTTGAGGCCGATACCGGTCTAGAGAGTCGTTCGGTTGAACAATTCAGATCGTTCACCAAGGAGCCATCGATGAGTCTGACTTTCACACACACACACACATAAACACACTGTATATAGTTACATTTAGTAGATATTGTTTCAATCTTTGATGCCTTTTTAATAATAATAATTGAAGTCCGTCAAGCAAACTGTTGTACTGTTATGCCATTAAAAGACAGACGGTTCCCTGCATTTATAGTTAATAAAGCCATAAAATCTAATAATGATTTTTCATTGCATTTTCATGCTTTGAGAATTATTTCAGTCATTTCCACTTGTGTGTGGCGCAAAACATGCCAACTGCGAGAAAGACTCTTGACAATAATGCACCCAAAAGTGTTTCCTTCTCCTTTTTTTTTTTAAACAAAGATTTTTATTAAAAGAAAAAGATGAGATGATAATGAAATAATTAATCAACAAGCTTTGTACATCAGGAGCCTTGTTCCAGTGATGACCTACAGACCAACAGAGGGTCCACACGGTAGAGTAGGTCAAGAAGGTCGTAGGTTCGATTCCTGGTTCAACTGAGGGCCTTTGTCTGTGTGGACTTTGCATGTTCTCCCTGTGTGTGTTTGGGTTCTTTATGGGTTCTCCAGTTTCATCCCGCACTCCACAAACATGCAGTGGTTAATTTTACACTGAGTACCAAGCCAATCCCGGCTGACATTAAAAAAGAAAATTGTTCATGGAGGTCTTTTATGGTTAACGTTGAGCGTCATCTGGTCAATTTGGCTAATTGCTGATTTGCCTATCCATGCTAATATTTCTACATGCACCTGAATCTAGATTTTCATAGTTGCAGTCAAGCTCCTCCCCTTTATGATGTTGGCGTCCTGTGAGAAAAAAAGAAAATTTAAAATATATTTTCACATAAAACAAAATCTCAAATAACAATATTTAACAATCAGAAAATCACTGCGTAAATTGTCCGTAACAATTATTGTCCCCTTAGATATAATAATCTTTCATCTTTTTCCCACAATAACCATTTCTTTACAATTATTTTAAACGTAATTACAGATATAAAAAAATAGGGCCCACGTGCAGTACCGTCACAGCCCAGTAGGGTGACTTCCCCAGCTGAGCTGCCTCTACACTGGCCCTACTTGTCATGTTAGTATTGCATCTTTCAGGTCACTGAGCAAACGCTGTCGATTAGCGATAGCGTTCGTAACATTTAACTAGAATTTTGACTAAAATATGTCAGTGACAACAACGTTTCTTACTAAGAGAGCGCACGATAAAAGCATCACAATTTCTGACACTGCTTTGATGCATTCGCGCTATTAGTGGGCTCATGCTTTTGTGGCTAAATAAAAATAAGAAACTTAAGACTTTTTAAGGACGCTTTAGCGATCAAAACATCTGGTACTGACCAAAAACATTTGCATTGTCTTTTAGAACTTGTTTTAGTAGTTGGCCCTGAGGGAATTAACATGGCATAAGATAAAAAATGGGTAAAATTTCAGGCGACAGTCTACCGAAAATATCACAATCACAAGTCACAATCACATTAGTCTATGTAGGAGCCTAAATTGAAAATACCCTACCAGTCCCAGTGTTTCCAGAGCCTCCAACTGTTTCATAGATACAAACGTCACCTACAAATACAGCACAGGGTGTAAATGTTATTCTCACAAATGTAATAACCGGACAAAGAAAATGGGACTGTCCTCCAACGAAAGATAAGTATGTGTCGTATGCAGGAATTACGACCCATAAATAACAGCAGGTACCTTGGATGTGTCGACGTTGAGTAGCTTCGTTGAGGTTTCCAATGGCAGTTCGCTTAGTGGTTAAAGCACTGTACTTTCATGTGATTGACACAGATTTAAATCCCACATTAAGGCCCTGGTATATTGTGCAACCGAGATTATGGAACCGCGTGCAAGGAGCTCGTTTGGTGCGAGTGGACAGCAAATGAATTTCGGAAAAATGTCGGTGCCAAAAAAAAACATAATTACGTTTCAGTTGGAGGACAGGTTGAAGAAAATGGCTGTGAAAACATTGGAAGCCTGACCGTGAAGAAGAGTCGAGTACACCTGCTGTTGATTTTCACCTTGATTGACAGTTTGGTCTGTGGCAAATGTCTGACTGTTGAAAATATGCATTCAAAAATAAGTATGTAATATAAAAATCTTATTACAGTATGTATATATCTGCCGCAGTATTAGGAATTGCTGTGATGATGGAGACAAAACAATGGAGTGCCTTTACCAACCTGTTACCATTTGAGTCTGTGGGGAAAAATATACAGTAATTATTATATATTACATGGTTTTGTGTAAAGTTGAAGCACTGCTCCATGTTACTCATCTAAAAAATAATGCCCTGTATTACTTTAAAAAGAAAAACATCCCACCTTTAGACTTTCTGTAGCAAAAAAACAGCAGCAGAGGAATTATTACTAAAACTCCACAAACCAATCCACCAATCAGAGGCAAATGACCTGGAGAACTTTCTGGTTTGGACCATGCTGTAACAAAATAATCACTGTTATTTGTGTGATGATATTGTCACATAAAAAAAGCTTAAATCATACCCACATTTGACTGAAATCCAACTCTGTGGTGAAGTCAGAGTCTGCTGAGAATATTTTCCTTCACATCTGTAAAAGCCTTCATGTGACTCTGACACCGCAGGGATCGTCAGCTCCCATCTCGTGTCATTCTGGACGACTTTGTCGTTTTGATAGAAGACAACATTAGCAACAAAGTTCCCCGTCTTCAGCTTGCAGCGAAGAGTAACAGCTGCTCCTTCAGCCACAGGATGTGCCGGACTCTCAAGTAGAATACCTTTGACTAAACAACCAAAAGGAAGAATGTGAAGTTTTATTTGCACCATTTTTAACAAACGTTCTTCAAGTTCAAGCCCAAGTCGAGTCACCAAAGGTCATCGAGGATGAGCTTAAATGATGTTGCAAGGTTTTAACCTTTGCTCATTGGTTTAATCTCAGTTTCTAAGAAAAAAGTCATAATTCTGACTTTAATCTCAAAATTCTGCGGAGAAAAAAAACAGAATTCTGAGAAAAAACTGTGTCCGTCTTCAGCGACTTATATTCAGAATATAAACAATACACAGAATTAATAAAGGGGAAACTTACGTGATGTACTGATGTTGACAGCGCTGCTGAATTGTCCTGACTTAGACTCGCACCAGTACACTGCATGTTGCTCATTTAACTTAGTGATGCATGTTGATCCATTCAGTGTCCCAAAGCTGGAGCATCGCTGACTCATAAAACCGTCTTTAAACTTCACCACTGTCCACTGTGTGGACGAGTTTCCCTCACAGGTCAGTGACACAGAGTCTGACTTGAAGTGTTGAACTTTGTCAGGACTCACTCTGAGAGACGGTGGTGACTGAAACTCTGAAAAACAAATATCATTTATAACATTTTCTCAGAATTACAATCTGATTATTTTCAATTCTGACTTTTTCCATTCTGCTTTTTTTTCAGAATTCAGAATTGAAAAAAATCCAAATTCTGATTTTAATCTCAAAATTCTGTGAAAAAGTCAGAATTCTGATTTTTTTTTCTGTTCTGACATTTTTTGTTTGTTTTTAAGTAAAGTCAGATGTGGCCCTACTATCCTCAACCACAACAGAAACATAAAAAAATGATTCTTTTTTTTTAAATGTAAATGATCATTGGAACAAGAAGAAGAGGGAAAGCAAATAAACAAGTACGCAAACTGACCTCTGGACCAGACAAATTTGGGATTACTGTAAAATGTGTAATTCACTGGGTCTCCTCTTCCTGCTCTGCATGTATACCCTGCTGTATTTGTGTGATTATAGACGACATAGGAATCCTGTGTGGTCCCGTTTGTGCTTCCAGGGAGCAGCTCATAGTCATAGAAGTCTGCTTTATCAGGAATAAGCTTGTACCAGTAGAACCTCCAGCCTGCAGATGGATGTTCAGCAGCACAGTTCAGATTAACTGACGCTCCGGGATTTGGCCACAATGACGACACAGAGAGTTTAGGTGAACCTGTCGGAAGATTAAAAAACTGATTTGAAGGTTTTTGTCAATCCATCTCCAAATATAAATCATATCATGCAAATATTATATATTTTAAGTGTGGTTATCAAAATGAACTTAAACCCCCAAACGATACGATACTTCATGGGAGAAGAATATTTGTTACACAGTTGAAAGGACTAAAATGACTGTATCCGACTGATATCGGTATTGGCAGGTACTTCGGTTTATATCGGTATCGTGACATCCCTACTGAAAACATAGCTGCTCGCAGATTGATACCATTCATCACCAAAAATAATCTACGTCAAATGTGTTTGCCCTTTAATCTCATTGTTTGACAGAGAAAATTAGCAATTTTATCTTGTGGGAAGAAGAGATTTTAACAATTTAACAAAACACGCACCAACCAAGACCTATGTTAGCTTAGGTCTACCTTGCCACTCTATCTCACAGTTTGACAGACTTGTCCAACAGAAAACTGAAGTTAAAAACCATTTACTCTCCCACACCAATGTCCATAGAGAAAATCAGCAATTTTAGCTGCTGCTCTACTTCTGCTTCAAGTGGTCAGTTTGTGTCACTGAGGTAAATCCAAACACAGGAGTTTAAACACAGAAGTCACAAAATAACACATTAGAACTTACTAATGGAGGCAGCAGTGGATCAGAAACTCCTGTGTGCTGTGATGTAAAATCACTGCTTTTCTCTATGGGCTTTGGTGTGGGAGAGGGAGATTAAATGAATTTAATTTCCCAGCCTCTATCACAGTGAGACAACGTGGCAAACACATTCTTAAGCAGATGTAGATTTGATTCGTGAGACTTGTTCTTTTCTTTAATGATTTCATTTTCAGTGAGGGTGATTATCCCTTATTAATGCATTATTTTACACTTAAATAAAAACAATTTTATATCCAGCAAAACAAAAACATACCAATTACTGTCAGTGTGAAAGCTTTACTCCACCGCGTTTGGCCATATGTACTTCTGGCCCTACACATGTAGTCTGATGATGTTGTAGCATTGACAACTTCATGTTCCGTTTTATTTTCTGGAAGATCAACTTGCTGTTTCATCCACTCATACTCCCATATGACGTTTTCTCCACCCTTCATCTCACACGTGAGCCTGGTCTTCTCTCCGTAGAAAACCTCAGGCCAGTTGTGGTTCAGCTTCACAACAGGTGTGATTGCAACTTGCAATTAAAGCAGCAGAAAAGGTCAAATACACATACGTGTCGACAGCTAAAAACGCAGTGTTTCACTTTGAATTTTTTCATTTAAAATAAAAAAGTTTGCTCATACCAAATGTGTCACTCTGCTTGGTGTAGTAACGTGGAGTTCCTCGTCCTCCTGCGCACCAGTAAAGTCCTTCCTGTGAGACACTGATTCTGTCATTCGAGTGGAAAATGGCGCCCCCTGCAGTCAGAGGTTGGGCGTTTGTGCCACTGTACCAGGAATATTCCCAGCCAGGTGTTGATGGGCTCACAGAGCAGGTCAACATCACAGCGCCCACTGTTGAACTGTTGCCTTCCAAAATCACTGCCTTAGGTCTGTACGCTGTTCAATTTGGAATAAAAGTATATAAATGGACATAATTATTCTCATAGAAAAAAAAAAAATTATTTTGTGGCTTTATAACCAGCTGCAGAACAAGTTTATATGTAAACACTTTTAAAATCGTCAAGCAAAAACACAAAATCTTGAAATATCTCTTAATTTTAGGGGGGTTTTAAAGTTAGAAAAAAACAAGAAAATGTTTATTTTTCAAATCATTTGCTTTAACTAAAAAGAAACAAAATCACAGACTGAACGTCATCATTTACCTCGAGACAGATGAAGTTGCCAAAGTCGCACTTACTGTTAAAAAATATCAATTACTTTTATTATTATTATTATTATTATTACTAAAATGATTGACGTTTCACAATCAAAAAAGTGTACAAATCATTGTCCTTTGTTAATTTTTAACATATTTTGTACTTTAATTTCCCCTCCATTATAATTTCTCATTTCCATTTTAAGCTTTAAATACACATAGATGAAATAAAGGTGTAAATATAGACACTTACCTAAAACTGTTAGATGAACCTTATTACTTTCCTCCTGATTTTCTGATTGTTTATTATGAACAGTGCAAGAGTAGTGTCCTGTTAGTATGTATTGTGTGTTTATCTGATATTTCTTAATGTAACTGTACCCGGTTAGACGTTGACCGTCTCTGTTGAATAAATACCACCAGTCGGTCTCTTGTCCCTCCTTCACGTCACATATGAGGGTGACAGACTCTCCATAGAAAAATACTGACCAGTTTGGTTCAACGGTCAGAACAACTAAAACAAAAGAAACAAATGTTTTAAAAATTGAAATACAATTAAAAAACCAGTAGAACAAATCCACACGCTAAAGAAACTTGTTCTTTTATTAGGGTTTGAGCACAAGGAGCGTAGAACCCTGTTGAAACTCAAGGAGTTATTCTTCTTCTTCTTCCTCGAAAAAAACCCAACTTTATTTTTAGTTTAGAATCTCAAGAAAGAAACAGAATAAATAAAGAATAAGTGCGTGTTCGGTCTAAATCTAACATAACATGTACTGTCATGATAAGTTCAACTATATAAGTAAAATAAGATGGGGAAATTTGCTAATCTTTTGAAAAAAGAAAGAAAGAAAGAAATAATCTTGGCAGGCTTGTTTTGCAATAGAAAAAAAATCTCCATTTAAGAAACAACTTTGTCTTAATAACATATTACATCTTATTTTAAGTGAATTTAATCTCATTTAAGTGAATATTTCTCACATAACAGAATTTCTTTGCTTGTGATAAGAACAACTTTGTTAGATTTTGGCCAGTTTTGTACACTTTCTTGTTGTTTTTCCTCGTTTTAGGGCACATTACAGTCTGAAAGTTAACAAACTAGTTTTCAATATTCTAGCCAAGCAACATTTGCCAGATTAAAACAATAAAATTGAATGGAGCATTTGTCTTATTTTGTCTTAATCCAATTCTCTTCAAGAAGTTCAAAACTTAACATTTTGACATCAAATTTGAGTATTCCATTAACATTATTCTTCGCAGAATCAACTATTTTATGAATCCAAAATCAGTATTGGAGCCCACATTGATACAGATAGTGTATCCAAAGATCAATAAATCGGCAATAATAAAAGAAAAGGTTGAGACTTACCTTCAGCTTGTCCACAGTACAAGAGAAGATTCAGTGCTTCAAGTGAAAAATAGAAAGTCAGACATGATCAAACTGACAAAGAAACGATGAAAACTAAAGCGTAAGTGAGCGACTTGGAAAAATTAAGTGACTCACAGAATAATCCCAGCACGCAGAGCAAAGTCTGTTCCATCCTAACGTCCAAAAACCGATGCTCTGTTAATCTCCTGATGGAAATTTCTCCTCAAACTTGAACGTGTACAAAGAGAAAACAAGAAGCTTTGAGAAACAGAAGTGCAGTATCATTTCAATATCTAAAAGCTGGACTTCTTCTTCTTCTGAGCTTATCTGGGCTGTGAGCACTTCCTTCCCTTTTGCACAAAACAAACACGTCTTGAGCAGATTTGACCGCAGTAACGCACAGGCGTGTTCACTTCACTTTTACCACACAAGTTTCCAGTCCAGATGAGTCCGTTTGGATCTCTCATGAACCTCTAATATTGTTTAATTTGGCTTGTTGTATTAGATTAGGTGGGATTTAATTGGTTGTATGCATTAGTGTGGACTGTGGTGAAACCACAGCTCTACATGGGGAGTAGACGTCACACAAACAGGATGTTCTGCACAGACACACCCACATGTCACAGAGAAGCAACTGTTTCTTAATCTATAAATTGTATAAAAGCAGATTTGCTAATAACAACATGTTGTGGTTTGACTTCATCCACATAAATGTCATGTGACAAAAGTGGGCGACGAGGCCATTAAAAACGGGTCAGAACTAGAAAGTGCAAGTTTATTTTTAAACGACAAGGTATTTCAAAGTGCTTTACACTAAAAAGCAGTGGCGATAATCATATTTTTATATAACCTTCAACACCTAAGCCTCAAAATGTCCTTTTTTGCTCATTGTAACCATAAAAAGGGCCAGAAAATGTCCTGTGAGTAAGGGCTTTTGCCTAATAACAATGCCAATATCGGGCAGTTATTTACAATTTACTGCATGTTAAAAAAGTTTTTAGAAAATCCACAGTACTTGTACACGAACACCGGATTTTGCGTGTCAAATTTGAAATTTCAACATCTTCGCAGCCAATTTAGAGTGTCCAATTTCCCCAAATCTGCATGTTATAGGACTGTGGGAGGAAACCAGAGAACCTGGAGAAAACCTATTGCGGATGACGGACAGTCTTGCATGATTTTCGGATTCCCGTAGCAGCCTCCGCTTGCAAACCACTTGAAGCTCAGCTTCATCTGGTTGTAGCGACTGTCAAATACGTCACTTCCACGGAAGCTCAGCTTCTCTGGGGAGTCAGTGGAGCAGTGGGCGGACACTGGGCTTCTGCGTGATGATTGGAGGAAGTGTCTGACTGTCCCACTCGTTCTTCTCCTGCATCTACGGTAATATCACAAAAACAAATGGTAAGCTAATGGCGTGTTGTCCCTGAGGACCAGGATTGGTCAACACTGTTCTAAAATAATGTTCCTCTCACTTTATTTGTGTTTTTCTTGTACATTCTTATGTATTTACTTTTTCTGGATTGCCACAGATGGACAAGGAACCATATATGGTACCTTCAAGTCTTGTTCTATCCTCCAATAACAAGGGTTCTCAATCCTGGTCCTAGGGACACACTGCCCTGTATGTTTTAGAAGTTTCCTTGCTCCAACACACCTGATTCAAAAGCTCAGCTCATCAGCAAACACTGGAGAAGACTGATAACGATCCATTTATTTGATTCAGGTAGTGGTCCCCAGGACCAGGATTGAGAACCCCTGCTCTAGGGTTTAAGTATTTCAATGAGTTAAGGGTTAAGGCCATGTTATCATTTGGTTTTCTTTCTATTCTTATACATATGTAAGGATAGGAAGTGACAGAAACTGGCAGTGTTACACCCCTCAGTGTAGGTACAGCCTGCCGGAAATAATCAGAATTAGTAATAGTAACAATGATTTTGTAATGTTTTCATCACACAGGCTTGTGTCAGACTTCCTCTCCCCAGTCCTGTTCTCTATTATAGAGAAACAGCTTTGACGGGTGGTTTCTTAAGAAACCAGAAGAAAAGTACAAATGATTTAAGAGTCTATGGTGACATCTGTGTACCATGATGCAGTGGTACACTATGTGTAACACTATAGAGATATAAAAAAAATGTACTAGCTCTAGTGCCGTGGTTCTCCAACTGTGGTACATAAGCTTCCTCTGGTGGTACTTGAGGGAAATGCTTTTCTACCAGGAGATTCTCACTCCATCTTAATCTAATAATCTAGTATATGTGAGGAAGAGGAGGATGATGAGAGAGCAGATGATCTTATTGGGAATAAATCTGCCTCCTGTGAAAAGTCTGTAGCCAACTTTGCTCGGCCTTTTTACGCCACTGTGTTTTTAACGTTGATGATCATGGTGTTACTGAGAGAGCTCAGTGTTTTCTCAGGTGGTACTTGGGAGACTCTATATGTGCTTTTCTAAAAGTAAATGTTAACCTCCCTCTTGTTGTGGGAAAAGTTGGAGTCAGTCACAAGTTATACACATTTTGAAAAGATTTTAAGGTGAAGAAATAATGAAAAAATACAACAAAGGAAAAGGAAACTACCCCCAACTGGGTGAAGCAGCGGAAGGACATTTTTAGACTATGACTGCAGTTATGTCGGTGAAGGTTCTCAGTCATCCAGATCGTAATCTTCTTCAGTAGTGAGCTGTGGGCTACTGGACTCTTATCCAAGAGGCTTCTTTAGTTCTGACTAACTAGTGGGAAGAACCAGGTACTTAACCCTTGAGGCCGATACCGGTCTAGAGAGTCGTTCGGTTGAACAATTCAGATCGTTCACCAAGGAGCCATCGATGAGTCTGACTTTCACACACACACACACATAAACACACTGTATATAGTTACATTTAGTAGATATTGTTTCAATCTTTGATGCCTTTTTAATAATAATAATTGAAGTCCGTCAAGCAAACTGTTGTACTGTTATGCCATTAAAAGACAGACGGTTCCCTGCATTTATAGTTAATAAAGCCATAAAATCTAATAATGATTTTTCATTGCATTTTCATGCTTTGAGAATTATTTCAGTCATTTCCACTTGTGTGTGGCGCAAAACATGCCAACTGCGAGAAAGACTCTTGACAATAATGCACCCAAAAGTGTTTCCTTCTCCTTTTTTTTTTAAACAAAGATTTTTATTAAAAGAAAAAGATGAGATGATAATGAAATAATTAATCAACAAGCTTTGTACATCAGGAGCCTTGTTCCAGTGATGACCTACAGACCAACAGAGGGTCCACACGGTAGAGTAGGTCAAGAAGGTCGTAGGTTCGATTCCTGGTTCAACTGAGGGCCTTTGTCTGTGTGGACTTTGCATGTTCTCCCTGTGTGTGTTTGGGTTCTTTATGGGTTCTCCAGTTTCATCCCGCACTCCACAAACATGCAGTGGTTAATTTTACACTGAGTACCAAGCCAACCCCGGCTGACATTAAAAAAGAAAATTGTTCATGGAGGTCTTTTATGGTTAACTTTGAGCGTCATCTGGTCAATTTGGCTAATTGCTGATTTGCCTATCCATGCTAATATTTCTACATGCACCTGAATCTAGATTTTCATAGTTGCAGTCAAGCTCCTCCCCTTTATGATGTTGGCGTCCTGCGAGAAAAAAAGAAAATTTAAAATATATTTTCACATAAAACAAAATCTCAAATAACAATATTTAACAATCAGAAAATCCCTGTGTAAATTGTCCGTAACATTTATTGTCCCCTTAGATATAATAATCTTTCATCTTTTTCCCACAATAACCATTTCTTTACAATTATTTTAAACGTAATTACAGATAAAAAAAAAAGGGCCCACGTGCAGTACTGTAACAGCCCACTAGGGTGACTTCCCCAGCTGAACTGCCTCTACACTGCCCCTACTGGTCATGTTAGTATTGCATCTTTCAGGTCACTGAGCAAACGCTGTCGATTAGTGATAGCGTTCGTAACATTTAACAGGAATTTTGACTAAAATATGTCAGTGACAACGTTTCTTACTAAGAGAGCGCACGATAAAAGCTATTAGCGGCTTCATGCTTTCGTGGCTAAATAGAGTAAGAAACTTAAGTTTTAACTTTTTAAGGCAACTTTCGGGATCAAAACATCTGGTACTGATCTGAAACATTTGCATTGTCTTTTAGAACTTGTTTTAGTAGTTGGCCCTGAGGGAATTAACATGGCATAAGATGAAAAATGGGTAAAATTTCAGGCGACAGTCTACCGGAAATATCACAATGACAAGTCACAATCACATTAGTCTATGTGGGTGCCTAAATTGAAAATACCGTACCAGTCCCAGTGTTTCCAGAGCCTCCAACTGTTTCATAGATACAAACGTCACCTACAAATACAGCACAGGGTGTAAATGTTATTCTCACAAATGTAATAACCGGACAAAGAAAATGGGACTGTCCTCCAACGAAAGATAAGTATGTGTCGTATGCATGAATTACGACCCATAAATAACAGCAGGTACCTCGGATGTGTCGACGTCGAGTAGCTTCGTTGAGGTTTCCAATGGCAGTTCGCTTAGTGGTTAAAGCACTGTACTTTCATGTGATTGACACAGATTCAAATCCCGCATTAAGGCCCTGGTATATTGTGCAACCCAGATTATGGAACCGCGCGCAAGCAGCTCGTTTGGTGCAAGTGGACAGCAAATGCGCGAATGAATTTCGGAAAAATGTCGGTGCCAAAAAAAAACATAATTACGTTTCAGTTGGAGGACAGGTTGAAGAAAATGGCTGTGAAAACATTGGAAGCCTGACCGTGAAGAAGAGTCGAGTACACCTGCTGTTGATTTTCACCTTGATTGACAGTTTGGTCTGTGGCAAATGTCTGACTGTTGAAAATATGCATTCAAAAATAAGTATGTAATATAAAAATCTTATTACAGTATGTATATATCTATTAGTATTAGAAATTGCTGTGATGATGGAGACAAAACAATGGAGTGCCTTTACCAACCTGTTACCATTTGAGTCTGTGGGGAAAAATATACAGTAATTATTATATATTACATGGTTTTGTGTAAAGTTGAAGCACTGCTCCATGTTACTCATCTAAAAAATAATGCCCTGTATTACTTTAAAAAGAAAAACATCCCACCTTTAGACTTTCTGTAGCAAAAAAACAGCAGCAGAGGAATTATTACTAAAACTCCACAAACCAATCCACCAATCAGAGGCAAATGACCGCGAGAACTTTCTGGTTTGGACCATGCTGTAACAAAATAATCACTGTTATTTGTGTGATGATATTGTCACATAAAAAAAGCTTAAATCATACCCACATTTGACTGAAATCCAACTCTGTGGTGAAGTCAGGGTCTGCTGAGAATATTTTCCTTCACATCTGTAAAAGCCTTCATGTGACTCTGACACCGCAGGGATCGTCAGCTCCCATCTCGTGTCATTCTGGACGACTTTGTCGTTTTGATAGAAGACAACATTAGCAACAAAGTTCCCCATCTTCAGCTTGCAGCGAAGAGTAACAGCTGCTCCTTCAGCCACAGGATGTGCCGGACTCTCAAGTAGAATACCTTTGACTAAACAACCAAAAGGAAGAATGTGAAGTTTTATTTGCACCATTTTTAACAAACGTTCTTCAAGTTCAAGCCCAAGTCGAGTCACCAAAGGTCATCGAGGATGAGCTTAAATGATGTTGCAAGGTTTTAACCTTTGCTCATTGGTTTAATCTCAGTTTCTAAGAAAAAAGTCATAATTCTGACTTTAATCTCAAAATTCTGCGGAGAAAAAAAACAGAATTCTGAGAAAAAACTGTGTCCGTCTTCAGCGACTTATATTCAGAATATAAACAATACACAGAATTAATAAAGGGGAAACTTACGTGATGTACTGATGTTGACAGCGCTGCTGAATTGTCCTGACTTAGACTCGCACCAGTACACTGCATGTTGCTCATTTAACTTAGTGATGCATGTTGATCCATTCAGTGTCCCAAAGCTGGAGCATCGCTGACTCATAAAACCGTCTTTAAACTTCACCACTGTCCACTGTGTGGACGAGTTTCCCTCACAGGTCAGTGACACAGAGTCTGACTTGAAGTGTTGAACTTTGTCAGGACTCACTCTGAGAGACGGTGGTGACTGAAACTCTGAAAAACAAATATCATTTATAACATTTTCTCAATATTACAATCTGACTATTTTCAATTCTGACTTTTTCTATTCTGCTTTTTTTTCAGAATTCAGAATTGAAAAAAATCCAAATTCTGATTTTAATCTCAAAATTCTGTGAAAAAGTCAGAATTCTGATTTTTTTTTTCTGTTCTGACATTTTTTGTTTGTTTTTAAGTAAAGTCAGATGTGGCCCTACTATCCTCAACCACAACAGAAACATAAAAAAATGATTCTTTTTTTTTAAATGTAAATGATCATTGGAACAAGGAGAAGAGGGAAAGCAAATAAACAAGTACGCAAACTGACCTCTGGACCAGACAAATTTGGGATCACTGTAAAACGTGTAATGCACTGGGTCTCCTCTTCCTGCTCTGCATGCATACCCTGCTGTATTTGTGTGATTATAGACGACATAGGAATCCTGTGTGGTCCCGTTTGTGCTTCCAGGGAGCAGCTCATAGTCATAGAAGTCTGCTTTATCAGGAATAAGCTTGTACCAGTAGAACCTCCAGCCTGCAGATGGATGTTCAGCAGCACAGTTCAGATTAACTGACGCTCCGGGATTTGGCCACAATAATGACACAGAGAGTTTAGGTGAATCTGTTGGAAGATTAAAAAACTGATTTGAAGGTTTTTGTCTATCCATCTCCAAATATAAATCATATGATGCAAATATTATATATTTTAAGTGTGGTTATCAAAATGAACTTAAACCCCCAAACGATACGATACTTCATGGGAAAAGAATATTTGTTACACAGTTGAAAGGACTAAAATGACTGTATCCGACTGATATCGGTATTGGCAGGTACTTCAGTTTATATCGGTAATATATCTGCTCGCAGATTGATACCATTTATCACCAAAAATAATCTATCTCTATCTCTGTTTGCCCTTTAATCTCATTGTGTGACAGAAAATTAGCAATTTTATCTTGTGGGAATAAGAGATTTTAACAATTTAACAAAACAAGCACCAACCAAGACCTATGTTAGCTTAGGTCTACCTTGCCACTCTATCTCACAGTTTGACAGACTTGTCCAACAGAAAACTGAAGTTAAAAACCATTTACTCTCCCACACCAATGTCCATAGAGAAAATCAGCAATTTTAGCTGCTGCTCTACTTCTGCTTCAAGTGGTCAGTTTGTGTCAAACTGAGGTCAGTTTGTGTCACTGAGGTAAATCCAAACACAGGAGTTTAAACACAGAAGTCACAAAATAACACATTAGAACTTACTAATGGAGGCAGCAGTGGATCAGAAACTCCTGTGTGCTGTGATGTAAAATCACTGCTTTTCTCTATGGGCTTTGGTGTGGGAGAGGGAGATTCAGTCATCATCTACCGCTTTATCCTCAACCAGAGGGTCGCGGGGGGTGCTGTGCCAATCTCAGCTACATCGGGCGATAGGCGGGGTACACCCTGGACAGATCGCCAGTCCATCGCAGGGCCACACACAGATAGAGACAAACAACCATTCACTCTCACACTCACTCCTATGGTCAATTTGGAGTGTCCAATTTACCTATCCCCACATTGCATGTTTTTGGACTGTGGGAGGAAGCCGGAGTACCCGGAGAGAACCCACGCACACACGGGGAGAACATGCAAACTCCATGCAGAAAGGCCCTTGTTCCAACCGGGGCTCGAACCCGGGTCTTCTCGCTGCAAGGCGAGAGTGCTAACCACTACACCACCGTGTGGCCCGAGAGGGAGATTAAATGAATTTAATTTCCCAGCCTCTATCACAGTGAGACAACGTGGCAAACACATTCTTAAGCAGATGTAGATTTGATTCGTGAGACTTGTTCTTTTCTTTAATGATTTCATTTTCAGTGAGGGTGATTATCTCTGTCCCTCTCCCGAGAGATCCCTTATAAATGCATTATCTTACACTTAAATAAAAACAATTTTATATCCAGCAAAACAAAAACATACCAATTACTGTCAGTGTGAAAGCTTTACTCCACCATGTTTGGCCATATGTACTTCTGGCCCTACACATGTAGTCTGATGATGTTGTAGCATTGACAACTACATGTTCCTTTTTCTTTTCTGGAAGAACAACTTGCTGTTTCATCCACCCATACTCCCACATGATGTTTTCTCCACCCTTCTTGTTGTTTTTCCTCGTTTTAGTGCACATTACAGTCTGAAAGTTAACAAACTAGTTTTCAATATTCTAGCCAAGCAACATTTGCCAGATTAAAACAATAAAATTGAATGGAGCATTTGTCGTATTTTGTCTTAAACCAATTCTCTTCAAGAAGTTCAAAACTTAACATTTTGACATCAAATTTGAGTATGTAAAGGTTAAACCTCATCTGTGTCACAGAACTGCTCTTTGACTGAGATTACTAGATTACCATTGCTCATTATTCGCAGAATCAACTATTTTATGAATCCAAAATCAGCACTAATAAAAGAAAAGGTTGAGACTTACCTTTAGCTTTACAGAAAAATCCCAGCACGCAGAGCAAAGTCTGTTCCATCCTCACGTTCAAAAACCGACGCTCTGCTAATCTCCTTTTAGGAACAGAAGTGCAGTATCATTTCAACATCTACAGGCTGGACTTCTTCTTCTGACCTAATCTAATTTGGGCTGTGAGCGCTTCCTTCCCTTTTGCACAGAACTAACACGTCTTGAGCAGATTTGACCGCAGTAACGCACAGGCGTGTTCACGTCACCTTTACCACACAAGTTTCCAGTCCAGATGAGTCCGTTTGGATCACTCATGAACCTCTAATATTGTTTAATTTGGCTTGTTTTATTAGATTAGGTGGGTTTCATTTGGTTGTATGCATTAGTGTGGACTGTGGTGAAACCACATCTCTACATGGGGAGTAGACATCACACAAACAGGATGTCCGGGTTTAGGTGTGAAATTTCACCATTTAACACCTAAGCCTCAAGTGGCAGATTTCCACCTGCTCTACTCGCCTCGCCTGGTACCAGGTACTATTTTTAGTACCTGGTACCAGGCGAGGTTCCAAGCGTGCTCCCACACACAAATCAAGCCGAACAGCGCCGAACTGTAGATCACTTAAAACTACTTAACAATGCTAGCAACTTGGGTTAATCTCCAACAACTACCAGGGAAACCGCTATATTTAACAGTGATGACTCCACCCACGTCAAGTAGGTACTTTTTTGTAGTGGAGATGCAACCTAATCGTGCCGTGTCGTGCCGAGGCAAGGCGAGTAGAGCCGGTGGAAATGCGCCAGAAATGTCTGTCTTCATTCCATATATTCAAGGTTTCATTCAATATATTCAGAGTTTCATTCCATATATTCAAGGTTTCATTCAATATATTCAAAGTTTCATTCCATATATTCAAGGATTCATTCCATATATTCAAGGTTTCATTCAATATATTCAGAGTTTCATTCCATATATTCAAGGTTTCATTCAATATATTTAGAGTTTCATTCCATATATTCAAGGTTTCATTCCATATATTCAAAGTTTCATTCCATATATTCAAGGTTTCATTCCATATATTCAAGGTTTCATTCAATATATTCAAAGTTTCATTCCATATATTCAAGGTTTCATTCCATATATTCAAGGTTTCATTCAATATATTCAAAGTTTCATTCCATATATTCAAGGATTCATGCCATATATTCAAGGTGTCATTCCATATATTCGAGGTTTCATTCAATATATTCAAAGTTTCATTCCATATATTCAAGGATTCATTCCATATATTCAAGGATTCATTCCATATATTCAAAGGATTAATTTCCTGAATGGCATGCCATAATATATATACACATACATATATATATATATATATATATATATATATATATATATATACATACCTACATACACATCAATAATCAGCTTACCTGGTTCGGTTTATACTCTGTGCCTACTATTGATGTGGCGTTGTAATTTACCAATTAAGTTAATTATTAATCTTAACCCAAATTGGTATTCATCTTAAATTATGAGACTGTTTTTGGAGGTTATGAACTAATGGTTCATTCAGAACTGATTGTTCTCCTCTGAGAAGGAGAGGAGAGAAGTGGTGCCCCGATTGAAGTTTGACAAACAAAGTGTAATAAGAATGTATTATTCCATAATTAATTAAATGTTAATATTCAAAATTCATAACCAATCCCATATGATGTGATGATGAACTCAATCATCTCTGGTCTTAGAAATAAAGATCAAATTTGCTATTGCTCATTATACTAAGAGAATAATGAGCTCACATCCAAACGACATCAACGCCGGCACTGCACACACCGGTGCCTTTAGTAAGTCACCAGCCAAATTTGAAGCAAGCAAACCGTTGTACTGTTATGCCATTAATAGACAGATGGTTCCCTGCATTATAGTTAATAAAGCCATGAAATCTAATAATGGTTCCAAAGAACTCCCTTTTCATCTACATGTACGTAGAAATACATGGATTTTTCATTGCATTTTCATGCTTCGAGAATTATTTCAGTCATTTCCACTTCTTTAAATTGTGTGGCGCAATCTTTTTGCACTGTTTTGAACAAAACATGGCAACTGCGAGAAAGACTCTTGACAATAATGCACCAAAAGCGTTTCCTTCACCTTTTTCTTTTTTTTTTTAAAACAAAGATTTTTATTGAAAGAAAAAGAAGAGATGATAATTAAATAATTAATCAACAAGCTTTGTACATCATGAGCCTTGTCCAGTGATGACCTACAGACCAACAAAGGGTCCACACGGTAGAGTAGGTCAAGAAGGTCGTCGGTTTGAATCCTGGTTCGAGTGAGGGCCTTTGTCTGTGTGGACTTTGCATGTTCTCCCTGTGTGCGTTTGGGTTCTCTTTGGGTTCTCCGGTTTCCTCCCGCACTCCACAAACATGCAGTGGTTAATTTGACACTCTGAATGTGTGATGGACCCTGTGATGGACTGGCGACCTGTCCAGCGTGTACCAAGCCAATCCCAGCTGACATACATAAACGTTCATGGGGGTCTTTTATGGTCCAAGCAGCTTTTTATGAGCTGGACTTGTGGGTCACATTTTTAAATCAATCTGAGTTGCAGTGTTTCATTTTTAATCTTAAATTACAGCGCCACCATCTGGACAATTTTGCCTTATAGTGGGAAGCTAATGTACACATTTATACGGTTACTTAACCGAGCATAATATTTGCTAATTGCTAATTTGCCTATAACTGCGAATATTTGTACCTACACCTGAATTTAGATTTACATAGTTGCAGTCAAGCTCCTCCCCTCCATCATGTTGGCGTCCTGCGAGAAAAAAAGAACATTTTAAATTTCATTTCCCAAAAACCAAATCTCAAATAACAATATTAAACCAGCAGAAAATGTGAACATTTATCTGCATTTCCAGATTACAATATAAATCAATCATATCATTTATGAATCAAGTAGATACGGTCAAATAAAAAGACTCACTCTACCTCACTCTGTCACAATCACATTAGTCTATGTAGGAGCCTAAATTGAAAATATCGTACCAGTCCCAGTGTTTCGAGAGCCTCCAACTGTTTCATAGATACAAACGTCACCTACAAATACAGCACAGGGTGTAAATGTTATTCTCACAAATGTAATAACCGGACAAAGAAAAGGGGACTGTCCTCCAACGAAAGATGTGCATGTGTCGTATGCAGGAATTACGACCCATAAATAACAGCAGGTACCTTGGATGTGTTGACGTCGAGTAGCTTCGTTGAGGTTTCCAATGGCAGTTCGCTTAGTGGTTAAAGCATTGTACTTTCATGTGATTGACACAGATTCAAATCCCACATTAAGGCCCTGGTATATGCAACCCATATAATGGAACCGCGCGCAAGGAGCCCGTTTGGTGCGAGTGGACACCAAATGCGCAAATGAATTTCGGAAAAATGTCGGTGCGCTATGTGGCCAAAAAAAACCATAATTACGTTTCAGTTGGAGGACAGGTTGAAGAAAATGGCTGTGAAAACATTGGAAGCCTGACCGTGAAGAAGAGTCGAGTACACCTGCTGTTGATTTTCACCTTGATTGACAGTTTGGTCTGTGGCAAATGTCTGACTGTTGAAAATATGCATTCAAAAATAAGTATGTAATATAAAAATCTTATTACAGTATGTATATATCTGCCGCAGTATTAGAAATTGATGTGATGATGGAGACAAAACAATGGAGTGCCTTTACCAACCTGTTACCATATACAGTAATTATTATATATTACATGGTTTTGTGTAAAGTTGAAGCACTGCTCCATGTTACTCATCTAAAAAATAATGCCCTGTATTACTTTAAAAAGAAAAACATCCCACCTTTAGACTTTCTGTAGCAAAAAAACAGCAGCAGAGGAATTATTACTAAAACTCCACAAACCAATCCACCAATCAGAGGCAAATGACCTGGAGAGCTTTCTGGTTTGGACCATGCTGTAACAAAATAATCACTGTTATTTGTGTGATGATATAGTCACATAAAAAATGCTTAAATCATACCCACATTTGACTGAAATCCAACTCTGTAGTGAAGTCAGAGTAAAAGTCTGAGTCCACAGAAAATATGTTTCTTCACATCTGTAAAAGCCTTCATGTGACTTTGACACCGCAGGGATCGTCAGCTCCCATCTCGTGTCATTCTGGACGACTTTGTCGTTTTGATAGAAGACAACATTAGCAACAAAGTTCCCCGTCTTCATCTTGCAGCGAAGAGTAACAGCTGCTCCTTCAGCCACAGGACGTGCCGGACTCTCAAGTAGAATATCTTTGTCTACACAACCAAAAGAAACACAACAACACAAACAACACCATCTGTGTTTGCATTGATTTTCTGTAAGCCTTGCATTCACTATACTATTCTCTCGGCCACCGTGAAATTTTGCAGAAAACTGGGTTAAACTGTCGCCTGCGATTTATATTCAGAATATAAACTGGGCGTACACAGAATTTATAAAGGGGTTAACTCACCTGATACACTGATGTTGACAGCGCTGCTGAATTGTCCTGACTTAGACTCGCACCAGTACACTGCATCTTGGTGATTCAACTGAGTGATGCATGTTGATCCAGTCAATTCCCCAAAGCTGGAACATCGTAGACTGTTAAAACCGTCTTGACGAAACCTCACCACTGTCCACTGTGCAGAGTTTCCCTCACAGGTCAGTGATACAGAGTCTGACCTGAAGTGTTGAACTTTATCAGGACTCACTCTGAGAGACGGTGGTGACTGAAACTCTGAAAAACCAATATAACTTAGAACTTTTTTTCTAAGAAATTCTGAGATTAAAGCTTTTTTTTTTCTTTTTCTTTTTTAATCAGATGTGGCCCTACTGTCCTCTACCACACATATTAACCATAACAGAAACATACAAAATTATTTTGGTAATTATCCAATGCTGTGAAATGAAATCATTGATGCCTTAAAACATGTTGCCTATCCCAGCTTTAACTAATTGGTCCACTATCAACCAGACACAACACCATATTGTTGAGGTTGGAATGAAAGAAAAACAAAAACATGAATAACAAGGCAATCAGAGATGGCAGGCTTCAGCCCATTCACGCAACTCTGTCGGCCTCTGTTGGTCAAAATGGCAAGTGCAGAAACACAGACAGACACACAGACACACAGAGCCACTAAAAACAATACTTCACTCCCACTTTGTGAATGTAAATTGTGAAATCATTGCTTTTGAAGTCATGATCAATGGAACAAGGAGAAAAGGGAAAGCAAATAAACAAGTACACAAACTGACCTCTGGACCAGACAAACTTTCGAAAACTGTAAGACGTGTAATGCACTGGGTCTCCTCTTCCTGCTCTGCATGCATACCCTGCTGTGTTTGTGTGATTATAGACGACATAGGAATCCCATGTGGTCCCACCTGTGCTTCCAGGGAGCAGCTCATATCCGTAGAAGTGTGCTTCATCTATGTTAGGAATAAGCTTGTACCAGTAGAACCTCCAGTCTGCAGACAGATGTTCAGCAGCGCAGTGCAGAATAACTGATGCTCCGTGATTTGGCCACATGGACGACACAGAGAGTTTAGGTGAACCTGTTGGAAGATTAAAAAACTGATTTGAAGGTTTTTGTCTATCTCCAAATATAAATGACATAATGCAAATATTAACGGAATAGTTTGGGATTTTTGAGTCTGGTTGTGTACGATATCAAAATGAACTTAAACCCCCAAACAATACGATACTTTATGGGAGAAGAATATTTGTTACACAGTTGGAGAATTATGTCTTTCAAATAGTTTTAAAGGACTAAAATGTGATATTAGTATTGGCAGGTACTCTGGGTTTATATCCCTACTGAAAACATAGCAGATTGAAGCCATTTATCATCACCAAAAATCATTTTTGACAGCCTTTCCTAGATGGATGGACTTAATTTCGTAAACCATTCACTCTCCCACACCAAAGTCCACACAGACAATTAGCATTTTTTGTTGATTTTAATTAGATTTTAACAACTGAACTTTTGTTAGTTTAGGTGTACAACATTTTTCAAATTTATCAAGTGAATTAAATCTCATTTAAATAAATATTTCTTAGAGAATTTCTTTGATGGTGATACAACTTTGTTATATTTTAAACAGTTTTGCACAATTTCTTGTTCTGTTTTCAGTCTGAAAGTGGTGTCAGACTAACATACTAGTTTTGAATATTCTAGACAAGCAATATTTGCCAGATTAAATCAATAAAATTGAATGGAATATTATTTTGTCTTAAACCAATTCTTTTCAAGAAGTTCAAAAATGATGGCGTGTTTCCACCGGCTCCACTCGCCACGGCACGGTACAGTCAAGTTGCGTTTCCACTAGCATAGTACCTGGTACCAGGTACTTTCTTTAGTTCTTGCTCTGGAGAGGTTCCAAGTATTGGAAAATCAGTATTGGAGCCCATATTGATACAGATAGTGTATCAAAAGACCAATAAATCAGCACAAATAAAAGAAAAGGTTGAGACTTACCTTCAGCTTGTCCACAGTACAAGAGAAGATTCAGTGCTTTAAGTGAAAAATAAAAAGTCAGACATGATCAAACTGACAAAAAAACGATTAAAACTAAAGCATAAGTGGGCGACACGGAGAAAGGAAAGCGACTCACAGAATAATCCCAGCACGCAGAGCAAAGTCTGTTCCATCCTCACGTTCAAAAACCGACGCTCTGCTAATCTCCTTTGAGAAACAGAAGTGCAGTATCATTTCAACATCTACAGGCTGGACTTCTTCTTCTGACCTAATCTGGGCTGTGAGCACTTCCTTCCCTTTTGCACAGAACTAACACGTCTTGAGCAGATTTGACCGCAGTAACGCACAGGCATGTTCACGTCACTTTTACCACACAAGTTTTCCAGTCCAGATGAGTCCGTTTGGATCACTCATGAACCTCTAATATTGTTTAATTTGGCTTGTTGTATCAGATTAGGTGGGTTTTATTTGGTTGTATGCATTAGTGTGGACTGTGGTGAAACCACATCTTTAAATGGGGAGTAGGAGTCACACAAACAGGATGATCTAGTTTAGGTGTTAAATTTCACCATTTAACACCTAAGCCTCAAAATGTCTGTCTGGACTTTTTTGCTAATTTTAACCATAAAAAGGGAAGATGTTAAAGAAATTACTCACAGATGTCCTGTGAGTAAGTGCTTTAGCCCATTTTTACAGAATAACTGTCAATATCTGGCAGATATTTACAATTTACTGCAAGTTTTCAGAAAAACCAGTTGTAGTTGTACATGAACACCAGATTTTGAGTGTTAAATTCGAACTGTATAAGACGTTTGGTTGAGTGTTTGTCTCAATATCCAAAAACAAAGTTTTTCACATTTGATCTGGCATTATATAAGTATTATAAGTAAATACAGTCAAAACGTACGTCTTCAATTATATCGTGTCGGCCGCAAATCATAGTGTAACGGGTGATGCACGGACATGCATTAGCTAGAACCCTGAAAGACAATTAATTTGGTTTTGTCTTTGTTTATCTAAAGAAAGTTCTGGCACATCCACTCATTAATTTGTCACTATTAGCACTTGCATTCGGGCTATCATTTTCAGGTCACATGGTGCTGCAAATTTGCGCGTCGTCTGCATCGTTGAAAGCTCCTCCTATAATCCATTCATCTTCTACCACTTTTATCTGGAACATGTAGGTCACAGCTGGGGTCACGGTCAATTTAGAGTGTCCAATTTGCCTAATCCCCAAATCTGCATATTTTTGGACTGTGGGAGGAAACCAGAGAACCTGGAGAAAACCCACGTACACACGGGAAGAACATGAAAACTCACATGCAGAAAAGCCCTTGTGTCGACTGGGTCGCAAACTCGGGTCTGACCACAACACCAACCATGTGGCCCCTTCCCATACTTTTTATTTATATCGAGCTTTTTAAAGGGCACTCAAACAAAGGGTTTTGAAATGAAAGGTAGCCTAGTGCAACATTAATGATCTCCACACAATGGATTTGGTAAAACCGCATTGCCGTGCGTTACTGCAAGATCTTAGAAACATGTGGACTTCTGCCAGCCAATCCGCAGAGATCCACTTACATCACAGCAGTGGCGATTGCTCTAAGACAGCAAGGGACGCTCAGCTTCCTCGATACTAAACATGCACTAGAACGCATGGTTTTTGTATTTCCATAGCAGCCTCGGTGTTAAGAGCTTCAACTGTTGAAGCAACTGTCAAATGCGGCAAAAACATCACTTCCACGGAAGCTCAACTTCTCTGGGAGTCAGTGGAGCAATGGGCGGGCACAGAGTTTGCAAGGGTATTTTATTTGTACACATAAACTGTAAAATAAAATTAATTTAGCATTTCAGTTTTACATAATTATCGCCTTTCCTTGTTCTAGTTGTTCATATGCAGAATTTATTTGAAGAATTTATGTACAGTAACGGGACCTGAAATGAGCTTCCCCAGCAAACACTACTGCATCACAGCAAACATCGTGAAATTTTACCACTCAGCGGAGACCCCCGACGCTCGAATCCTCAGTGCAGTCCCAGAAGGCAAAAAGTATTAAAACAGCTTGTTCTCCTGCATCTACGGTAATATCTCAAAAACAAATGATGGCAAGCTGATGGCGTGTTATCCCAGAGGACCGGTTTTTTGAATAATTCTTCTCTTTTGTGTATTTGTGCTTTTCTAAAATGACAGAAAAATACAACAAAGAAAAAGTAAAGTACCCACAAATGGGTGAAGCAGTAGAAGGACCTTTTTAGACTATGACTGCAGTCATCCAAGAGGCTTCTTTAGTACTGACTAACTAGTGGGAAGAACCAGGTATTTAACCCCTGAAGCCGATACCGGTCTAGATACAGACAGAAGGTGTAAACGGGTTCTTAGGGTGTCACCTGAGAGGCAGAGTCTTGGATAAAAGAGGTGAAACATATTCAACTTAACTCAGGCAAGTCCAGTCGCCCACAGCTAACCACGAAAGATGGCTGCAGTTACTTGTTTCTTATGTTATACCTTTAAACCTTGAACGGGTTCTATAAACCTTTTTATGAAGCACCAGTCGTACACTAGAAACATACAGTCGATCCTGTGTTTATCTTTCAAGTTAAATTGACTTTCTATCAACATTTCACGTTTTTTGTTAACCGGGCGTCCCTCGTTGTCTGGTCTGGTCACCCGAGGTGCTACAAAATATGGTCCTTTTTTAAAACTGCAACAAAAACATGAACAAAATATTGGAAAATTACTATGTAATTTTTTCTTTTATTGAGAAATGTTAATGTTGTTGGCATAAGTGCATCTATAGTACTAAAAGAATGCAATGATACACATGGTGGCTTGTTTATATAAAAATGTTTGAGCGTTTGTAAGCGGTTATACGTATTTGTCTATAGCCCTATATCTACACCTCTGTCTCACAACATTAACATTTTATTTAATAAAGCAATCCTGAAAATGCATTCTAGACCAAAAACTAATCCTCATCGGGCTGCACCTCCAATCAGGGGTCTAGGCTAATCGGGAGCGGCCGGTGAAGTTGTATGGGAAAAAAAAAAGGTCCGAAAACAACAGTTTGATATTTATCTAGAATTTCTGTTGTTTAGAAAGAGCAAATATAAAATAATTAAAAAAAATATACATCTATATACATCTATATATATATATATGTACACACACACAATAAAGCAAACTGAAAACTAATATTCTATAAATGAAAAAACATCTCAAGCCAAAGCTCATTAATAATAATAATAATAATTACAACAAACAACAGCCACACTAGGGCTGATTGATTTACAATATCTGACTGAGACTATTTTGACTATATTGCTAAAAAAGCAATTCACAATATTATTGTATAGGGGAAGGTAATTGTTCTCTGGGGGGGGTTTGAAAAAAAAAAAAAACATTTAAAATGACTACTGTGTGTGCAAATCTGTGCCAAATAAAGTCTTCAGAATACGACGTGTAGGTCAGGACCATGTCATCTAAAAATGGCATTTCGATTTTGCTTTAATAAATATTGAAGATTGCAGCAAACCATGATTGAAATTTCCAATTCATTATTCAGCCCTAAGCCACCCTCTCAAATAGGGAGTAAAACCATCGGTCTCCGTTTGTCACTTCATCTAAAGGTGGTGCCAACACACACATACACTTGTTTTTATATCTTAGTAAGGACACATCCTTGACATAAGGCATTTATAGCCCCTTACCCCAATCATAACCTAATTCTAAATAACCCTAAAAGCAGGTCTTAAACATGAAAAAGCCCTTTTTAGTTACAAAATGTCCCCACAGGTGTGTACATTTTTTTGGTCCTCACAAAAATATAAATACAAACACACACATCAGCTCCTGACCTCAGTGCATGTGATTAATCCTCTGAAAGTCATCACAAATATCAGTTGAAGGCGTGTGTATGTATTAGATGCACAGTTTGTTGTAAGTGGTAGACTTCAGACTTCATTGCTGTGGCTTCAGATTACGGGGCTTTTGCAGTTCACTGTACACTGTGCAAATTTGCACAGGGGGCTGCTTTTCTTCCATGCCGACACACTGTGGCGCTGTTGCACCTCCAGTGCTTTTCACGTTTGTACCTTTATCATCGTCTCCTCCACGAGAAGCCGGCACATGAATTGGCTCCATGGAAAGGCAATAGACAGTATCCACTTTCTGACTCGGCCTGGACCTTGAATCTTGGATGGGGTTTATGTCATCGATGTTTTCATAAGCGGCGTCAGATGGACTGGATGAGGAGGTCGAGGTTCTGGGCTCATATTGTGGCTGTTCCTCAAGCTGAGTAGCAAAAACAAAGACAATGTTAACACCTTAAAAACACACATTTTATTGTAAAGACAGAAGAATACGACAGGATTCTAACAGGAAAAGTTCGGAAATTTCTGAAAACTATCAAGAATTGATTCTAAAAGACAATTATTGCAGGTTTACATGGAATACGGACCCTGCAGTCCAGTAGATGACATAATAATCATCAATCATAATTTAAGATATATAATTTCATCTGTATACACACACACATACATATATATATATATATATATATACATACATACATACATACATACACACACACACATATATATACATATATATATATACACACACACACATATATCTATACATACATACATACATACATATACATATATACACACATATACATACATACATAGATACATACACATTCAGCTTACCTGGTTCGGTTTAAACTTTGAGCAAAGCTTCTTAACTATATAAGAAACTATAAAAACCAGAAATATGAAGCAAGCACAAGCTCCAGAAATTAGGAGGAGCCCATTTGTGTGTACGACCACTATGTTATCCGGGCCATATGTTCTGAAGCCTGCAAAGACATTAAAAACACAACATTAGCTATAATTAAATGTGTCTTTTCTCATACATGTCAACGGAGGGGGAAAAAAAAAAATCACGTCAAACACAAATGTAACATTTGCTGTAAACAGTAGTAGAGTTTGGTTTGCTAGTTTTCTAAAATAAACCAAAACATTAAACACACACACACACACACTAACATGCTAACGACTGAAGCTACACACGAAGCACACACACTAACATGCCAACAATTGAAGCTACACACACTAACATGCTAACGACTGAAGCTACACACGAAACACACACACTAACATGCTAACAATTGAAGCTACATGTCAAACACACACACACTAACATGCCAACAACTGAAGCTACACACGAATCAAAGCCCAGAATCAAGTGTGTATTTCTTTTCTTTCTTTCTTTGATAGCTTGCTAATATTAGCAAGTATAGCCACTGATGTTCACTTCACACCTACGCTGTGGGAACACCACTTCAACTTGACGCTCGCAGAAGCTACACATCATAAGCTAGGGTTGCTAACCATCACATAAAATAAGGATTAATTCTGTATTTGAAAGATAATTCTGCTGGAAAACCCAGCGTAGAGCAACCAGTCCGCCAGCTAAACCAGCAAAATCCAGAACAGTCTATGCTGATTTATGCATTGCGGGGCTTCGCCACTGTTCAGTTATTAAGACATCCAGAAAATAAGTAGAACTCCACACGTCGATACTTACACATCGTCGCCGTGTTTTCAGAAACATGATTTGTGCTGACGTGGTTGTTGCCACTGCAGACAACGGCCCTGTTGCTCATGGAGACGGTGATGTTGACCTCACTGAACAGCTTCTGTGATGGGTGGCAGCCACCTTTGTCACACATGGACCACAGCCAGCGACCCCAGACGGAGCAGTTCACTGTAAAGTTGCAGAATCCTGCGGACAGGTTTGATCGCAGCACTGACATGGCGATGACGGGCCTCGGAACAGCGTCTGCAACAGATATTATTCATTGCGGTCATTTTTGAGAGGGTTATTGTGCATAACATTTTTCAAACTTTGCACAGAGGTCAGGTCTGGCCTTGGTGGGAACTTGTTATAGCCCAAGACGAACAAAAAAAGTATATTGGAACCACGTCCACAACAGCCTGGCACCTCCTCCTCATGCTGGTCACACACTACTGTGGGAAGGCATCCCATTCTTCAACCAGCATTTGTCATCAGTCAGCCAATGGGGTTGTGTTGTTCACTCTGGCACAAACAGCACATCCAAGCTGATCTCACAAGTGTTCAATTGATCAAGGTCAGATTTCATCTGCTCTCCTTCCAAATTCTGCAGGTAGTCTCTGATAAACTCCGCTCTGTGGGGGCGAGGAACATCTTGGAGGATGGAGTTCAGATTTGGGATTGCCTCCAATGATGACGACCCTTGTTTTTCCACTGAGGAGATGCTGCCGTGTATGGTTCTTCCACATGCTACTAAGGCCCGTGTTTGTTCAGTGAATAAACTGTTACATTGTTAAACTTCAATTATCTTATCCAATAAACGACACCTAACAAAAGTCATGAGTAGAATAATAAAAAATAATATTGTTTGGCATTGGCAGAGAAGTTTTTCATGGGCACAACCCTCATACTCAACTCTGCTGCTCACACAGAAATGCATTTTCCATACAAATGCGAAATAAACTGGCTTTCCAACAGTGTGAGATTTATTGCCAAGAAGTAGTGTTAAAACAAAGAAATAATCCACCAAACAAAAGTGTCCATCATTGATGTAAATGTAAGGAAATTTGGGCAGCACTCATTTAACACAAACACTGATAAAAATCAAGTATTAAAAGTGCAAATACAGCAGGCAAAAAACATGTGGTATCAGTCCACTATGCAATAACATTCAACAACTTCATTACGTCTCTGTTTCAAGCATCAGTAGCAACTGCCTTCACTGCAGAGTAATCTAAGAAAACAGGATCACGGTGAAACATGTTAGCGGAGCATTTCAAGATGCAAAAAAGAACTTACAAGGCTGGGAGTGAGATGAAGTGACACTGACAAGGGACTCAATCAGGAACAGGTGGGGGTAATCAGAGAACACAACAAGGGCAGGATGTAAGACAAGATACAAAGTAAAAGAGGAAGTAGGGGACTAATGAAACGTCAAAGTAAGACAAGCCAGGAAATATATACATCAAGACTAAATCGAAAGACAGAAAATGGAAATACTTGTTGCTACCCAAGTGCAGCCACTTCCTGCTGAAACAGTTTACAGTAGAATAATGTTATATTTATAGTGAAATTTTTCTTAGTGCCGGTCCAAAACCTGGAGAAATCAGGAACGTTGTGTCAGAAAGAGCATCAATATACTGTACACCATGGCCAAGAGGAAAGGAAGTAGGCTCGTAAGTGGAAGGTTGCTGGTTCAATCCAAGGAAGGGTTAAATGCTCTCCCACATTGCTCCCTGGGTGCAAAACTAACTTATTCAGGAATTGTCAAATCAAATATGCAAATGATCCACTTTGGCGACCCCTGAAAGTACTAGAGAAAGGTCTTAGCATTAAGACATGGAAGATTCAAACACAGTCTGAAGAGAAACCTACCTTGAACATTGACTCTGTGGTTCTCCTCTGTTTCTTTAAAAGTCTCGTCTTGGATTTTGATTGTATAGGTGCCGGTGTCTGCCTTTGTCAGCTTTTTTATGCACAGGGTCATGTTTTCACGATGGTAATCCACTTTTTCTTTAAAAAGAGGGTTGAAATTTAAAGGGGAGACGATAACGTAACTACCGAACTTCCACGTACTACTCATATGTGGTGGTGGTTTTGTAACGTGGAGACACAGTGAGCTGTTTGTGGCTTGGTAATATGTCCTTGCTGGGTCAACTGCCATGATTCCTGATTTGAAAAAAAAATAAAAAATCCCAATAAATATCGTAAAAGGCAACATTAAACATGACAAAAGATATTTGACATACACAAAGGTGAGATACTGCTTTGTAGTAGCATTGCTGTAGAGTATAAAGATATCAAAAAGCAAATAATATACATTTTATTCATCTTACCTGCAAGAATCCAACAGCTGAGAAGAAGAAACATTTTCACCTCTTTATGTGTATGCTGGCACTGGCAACCACAATTTCATAAAGCAGCAGGTGTCAAATGTGACGAACAGCAGGAAGTGGTAGAGCACAGCACAACTGAAAATAATGTGGATGGAAACAAGAAAATGGAGAACCAGCGAGACAAAAATAAGACATCATTTGTTTAAAATGTCTTCCCATACAGCTACTTTGAACCACATGGTAGAAAAGTACACGATAGCAAGCTTCATTGGAGACACAACTTGAAAAGTGTACAAGGATTAGATGATTGGCGTTGTGTATTTTGCATTACGTGGCGCCAACTGATGCATTTAAATACTTAATCAAGGCCGTACACAGATTCATATCACAACAGTGGTATACCCAGTGCAAACGGGCCAGGATTTCCATATAACCACTTGAAAATGTACTTTTGTTTTTGGTCATTTTCATCAGAAAAACAAAAAAATATAGGTTATAGGGCTGGCGGTCTGAAAACTAAAGCCGAGTAGTACTTAGAAAATAGGATAAACAGGCTCAATTTGTTAAAAAACATCACAGTGGACATGGTAGCGTTTCGTTGCTGCTTCCATCTATCATGAACTGAAGATTAACTCAGATTAAACGCCTTCAAACATAAATAACTAACCACAGAAGATGACTGAGAACCTGAGACCTCCATCCGTTTGTGTAGCGATATTTGCTTCTTGCACTAAGTCGATGAACTTATCTGATGAACCGAACTGTACCATGATGGAAACGCGCCATTCGTGAACTTTTCCACCTTTCGTAGGCATGTTTTCTTTAGTCTCACGCAAACACGGGCACATATTGTAAATGTATCAAATTTATTAAAGAAGGCACTTAAAGGTACATTAGCAGTCAGGAGAGTGAACTTACAGTATTCAGAGTGAGCCATATACAGTACACAGTGCAGGCAATGCAGTTTAAAAAAGAAAAAGTACAACCTCTCTGAAATATCTGAATCTGAAACAGTATCAGTTATTTTGAATATTGGATCACTGGGCTTCTATGAAGAGCAGAGGGTTTGAAGTGTGGCACTTTATTCATAATCAATTTCTTATAGCAATGAACGCAAATCCTCGATTCCCTCAAAAACTAAAACTTTGCTTCATGTCATTCAAACAAAAACACTCCAAAATAAGATCAATTAAGACGACGATTAAAGGCAAATTATACGACCTGCCTCAAAACGTGCCGCGATGTAATTTAAGTCATCATTTACGATGCATAATAAGAAGATCACTTTTTTTTTTTGTTAAAAAATTATGCCATTTTTAAAGTAGTCGATTAGCGAAATTCACTGGCACTTTTAGTATAAGTGGGAAAATGCAGAGTTGTCGGGACGTGAGAGCGACAATGATGTGGGAAATAAAATATCTTCACACGCTGTACGGAGGTACTTTAAACAGTTCATATGCACAATGTTGTCACACTCACAGAGTTCCTCATTTACAAGCATGAACAGACACTCGTGAAACCAAACATGACCACAAATACAATTATTTCATACAGTGCATTAAGATTCAAAGTTAGTTCAGTTACTCACGTAGTGTGAAATGCCACTTTTCTCTTAAGTTAAAGTGCTTTTAGTATTACTAAATATATACGTACCCAATAAGCAACAATGTTCATATCAAAGAATATTTTCACGTGGAACACATAATGTTGTTAGAATACTACAGTATGATAATATCCCTTTAAAATTAAAAATAATACAGTTTCCAGTATTTTCTTGAGAACTTTTGTAGGTATTTTATTAATAGTCTGTAATAAGTTCCCCTTCTATGTTTCCCCAAAAAAGTTCCCTTATATCATTTCTGTCATAATCAGGCCTGGTTCAGGGAATAAAGAAAAATAATTCAAGTCATAAAAAAAAGTTCTACACATGACAAAGGACCTGATATGGTTCTGTTTTTTTTTTTTTGTTTTTTTAACACAAAAAGTAAAAATAAACTTCTACATTGATGATGTTGTGCTGTACATTTGTCAATTTTGCTCCCTCTGATGTTCAGCTGCAGCCATTTTCAGTTTCTTCTCTTAGGGGTGTGTGTGTGTGTGTGTAGTGAAAAGTTGCCCAGATGCTTCATTTCCTGCCGAGTGTCCCACAATTTGAATGTGGGTGGGCAGCGTGTTGTGTTTGTGAGTGTGAGTGAGAATCAAACTCTTCTTCTCTTGAGAAGCTTGTGTTCTATCTCTTTATCTCAGTTTCATATCAACTTTCCGTGATCGCTTCCTGTCTCTCCTCCCTCAGACATTGCTAATACGCACACTCAGTGGGCTGCTATCTCTGATGCGTCCCCTCTCTCGTCCCCTCTCCTCTCCTCTGTAGCTCTCTTCCAGTCTCATCTTCTCCGCGTCCGTCCCGTCCTCCTTGCCGTTGGGGTAGCGCGGCGCCTGTGATGGCGGGCTCGGTGCCCGCTTGAACAGGGGTGGCGTTTTAGTTTTGGCCACTTTGTCAAAGAAGGCAAAGTTAGCCACGTATTTCCCTGCGGCGGACAGGGAGACAACGGGGGGGAACTCGTAGCCCCAGAGGATCTCGTCCGGAAGGTAAGATGTTCGAACCTGGCAGGTGGCTGAGGTCGGCTCGATTGTGGCACTCATGATCACCAGGAGCTCAAAGTCAGCCAGCTCTGGATCTGTCCAGCCACCACCTGAAGATTAAAGACACACTGAAGATTAAAGACACACTTATAACTTGATACAATTGTTATATATCTGCTCCCAGTCTCTTTCTCTTCAATCTTTACCTCAACTCCCTTTTATCCTTTCTCTTCCCCCGTTTCTCTCCCATACATCTCCCCTGTCCCCCATTTTCCTTTCACCCCAACCTGTCTAGGCAGATGCTGCACATCTTTAAGTCTGGTTCTGTCAGAGATTTCTTCCTGTTAAACGGGCGTTCTCTCCACTGATGCCTAGTGTTTGCTCATTGTCTGAATTGTTGGGTTTCTCTGCTCTCGATAATATTGTCCATGTACAGTGCCTTGAGATAATGTAGGTTGTGATTCCGCGCTATACAAAAAAAATTGAATTGAATTGAATTGAACAAAACATGTACAACATAAAAAAAAATACCATTTGCCAAAGCATAGAGGTGGTTTCATTTTATCCTGAAATGGTTTTACAACCAAGAGTAAAGAAACTAGATTAAGAAGCTGGAAAAACATTTTTACATTTTTGAAAAAAACCCTCAAACTGATTAATTAATCATCAAAATAGTTCACAATGAATTTAATTATTGATTAACTGAGTAACTGATTCAGCCCTAATTGGAATTGACTGGGAAAATATTTGGTCACCATTATATCATATTATATTATATTATATCATATTATATTATCCTGAAAAAAGGTAATGACACACAAACACCATCACACACATCCAAATAATGTCCAAAACATAAAAGTCCCTAAAACGTACACACACGCACACACACAAACTCTTATCACACACAGAGAGAGAGAGGGAGAGAGAGTAAACGCCACCGGTTGGAAACATTCCAGTCTCCTGCTCAACATGTTACAAACATGTAGAATTTATCTTTCACGTACGGACATGCGACACTGAACGCACACTAGCAGACATGTGCACTCACACAAGCACACACCTGCGTCAACAGGCCTCAGTCAGAAAGCTGCAGACTCACTCATCTGTCTAAACAGTCCTTACCCTAACCCAGACCCAGTCATGCTAACACCGGGGCAAAAACACCAGGTTTCGCAACCACTTGTGCTTGTATACAAGCGTGGTCGAGGGATTCTCTGTATTGAACCGTTGTGGGTGGTGCAAAGAAGCACCATCTGGAATTATGGAGGGATCTTACTAGCATGACTAGCAGCATCTGTTCAACTTGACCTTCTACTCACACTTACGCCATGCTGCTAAGTACCCTTTAACTTTGCCGTACATTGACCAATCTGCTCGAAACCTCATACGTGAGACAAGAAACCCACCCCGAACACGTTTACAGACATGGCCTCGACCCAACAGGAAGTCAGCATGGCTTAAGTGTCAATATTAGGTCAGGTTGAACAGATGTTTTGTTGGAAAATATGTTTATTAGACGGATTACCCAGAAGATCTGTCCGGAATATGTCAACATGGCCATGTTAGCATGCAGATGTTAGGGAATATAGCCTCTCTCAGAGTTGCTGCATTCGTTTCACAGGTTTTACATGCATTAGTATCTATCAGTATAAGCTAATAAATAGCCATGTTTCTGTCATGGTACAGTTTGGTTTGGTACAGTACGGTATGTTTTGGAATGGTAGGGCCTTCGGTCAGGCTTGTATTTTGACTTAGGCGGAGTTTGACTGGCTCCGTCAGCGAGATACGGAATGTGTGACATTGTACCGGTGCCAAAAACGAAAAAACAGCTCTTTTTCTCCAAATCTCTTTGGAGGGGTAGGGGCATAGGGGCTCACCTTGTTGAGGTACGTATGCATTCTCCAAACACTCCCATACTGTATTAAACTCCAGCTTTCCCTCTGTAGCCAATTCTCTCTCTGTTATCCTCCTCCTAATCACCCCATGCTCATGAGCTTCACAACAAACATGTTTGTTTCACACCGCTCTTGTTTGCAAGATCTGCCATTGTGACTTCCTGCCAATATACCTTTTATCTCGTCGACCGCGATTGCTTTTTCGACTTCCTGCGTCTGTTTGTGTGTGTAGTTCATATGAAGACATGATTAAGAGGAATGTGCTGATGCTCTTGCTCATTGGGTTTGTGCAGCCATGACATCTCTCCCCTAGACTGTCTCCACACTGTCCTGCCTTCCTGATCAAAGTCACACCATGCCAAGAACATTCACAGTATGTTGCACTGAAAGCCACTATTCATTGCTCCTATAGAACATTGTGCATGTCCTGAACATATACAAAAGTGAAAGTTTGCAGGAGGTTCAAATTAACTCCTGTCAAATGAACCCGGTTCGTGCAAAGTCACACTCCAATAGGAATGATCTCAGTTTGAACAGAATGTAGCGTGGTTTCGTTGTAACTTTTTATTGTAATTATTAATGTAAAACCATCATGCCTGGAGTTATTGTATACAATAATAAACATCAAGAAATTATTATTGAATTTTCTTGTTATTATGATTGGTAAACCACCCACATGATGGACGGAGAAATTAAGACTTAGCAACAAAAGCTGGCTATTGTCACCAGAGACAGCAACATACAAGACCACAATACTATAGCCAGTATAATGTGTACTACAAATAAGGATGATACAATTCTCAGTATCGTTATCGGTATCGATCCGATATTGGTCAGAATCCCTGGATTGGATATCGTAAAGAGAAAAATGTTAAATCCAATACCATCCAAACATTCTATACGCATTACTCTATATGAGTCATTTCGTGGGCTATTTATTTCTGCTTAATGGGAGAAGACTATTTGTGACAAAGCTAGAGAATTATATCTTGAAATTTCGTTGAAATAGCAACAGCACAAAATGTGTTGTTAACAGCTTCACAGTTTTAAAGGGCTTAAACGACTGCATCGGACTGATATCGGTATCGGTGGATACTTGAGGTTGTGTTATCGGTATCTTTTTCACGAAAAAGTGATATCTTGCCATCTGTAACTACAATAACATATCATCATTGAAGTAGGGATAGAGCAGAGAATGTTTAATAAACAGCATGTAAAGATCTACTTGTATGTATTCGAGAACAAATGGAACAGGTTCTTCCTTGAGTTATACCCCCACTCTCCCAACAAATTTCAGGAAACAAATTGGACAATGTGAAATGGTAAAATTGAAAGGGGAAGCAATGAAGGCTGAAGTAAATGAGTAGTAACATAAAGACATAAAGACGTATACTTCCACCAAAACCCCAGCAGCCCCTTTAAATTCAATAAAGTGAACTCCTTAGACACAGACATGGCTGAAAAAAAATTTCTAAAAGGTAAAAGTCTGCATGTCAAGTGATGCCACGAAGAATAACGAAAGAAGCCGGATACGACAAATGACTGGTGTGAAGGTTTAAATGAAAGCAGTGTTCAGAGTCCGTCAGCACCGATGCCACCGAAGCTTCCAGCGCTGAGAGTTCTGAGCCGCTGTAAGTGGATCTGTCCGGGCTTCGTGTCAGCACCCCAGACTGTACAGCATTGTGCTCTAATGAGGGGTGTCTCTCCAGTGAACTCTCTCTCACACACATTCCAGCCAGAGAGAAGCCCTCTCCTCCGGTGCCAAGCCAGCCCAACTCTGGACAGCTCAAGGCGGCCAAGCACGCAGCACATGATTGTAAATACCAACACACCTACATACACATACAGTGCATACTTATACATGCAGTTACTCGCATTTCCTGAGGCAACGGACACTGTGAGGATGTACGTGAAAAGGCTGGATGAGATAAACTGAGACATTCATTCAGATACTACACATCCATGAAGATGGCCCAGTTTGAGCCTGTGTGTAAATTAACTACAAATTCTCAATTCATGACTGCTGCCAGCCACACAGCATAAATTGAGACGTGAAGGCGGGTACATATGGGCAATTCGGTAATCAACACGACCAATTATATCATTCAGATTGCATGGAATGATTGGCTGGTGTACCTGTCCGTCCCTGACCACACTGACCATTTTCTCAAGGCATATGAGTACACCACTGAAGCAGAGACGATACCTAGAAGTTAGCGAGCAAGTCGCGATAACGGCTTCCAGAGTCTTGGGCAGTGAGCTTTCATGAGAGGGTGAACTGGAGGGGATGGGATGTATCGTTTGCGCTTTCTTTCAACGTGAAACCAGCAATTGTTATTACTTTTCCTGATGTTTAACCACACTACAACATGTTCTAGTCAAGACCAGACTGAGATAAGACTGAGACCATGGTAGGGCAGATGGATTCGTCTTGGTTTTTGACTTGGTGTTGGTCTTGACCACATGAACACATTTTCCTTTTCTGTTGTGGTGCTCAGTTCAACAAAGCTACAACACCTCCCGGTTTTTAGGACATCCACATGCAAAGACTGTATGTCAGGCGGTAGGTTTTTGTCTTATATATAGACCTACCTTTAGATGCCCAGGCTCGAAGAGGGCTGTTGTCGTCAATGATGTGGTAGAAGGTCAGGGGGATAATGAGGAAGGGGCTGTCACTGGACGTGTCCACCTGAAAAGGCACGTTGCGCTGATCAAGCCGCACCGTCTCACCCTCCTTTGTTAAAGACGTCTGGAGCAACTTCCCCGTCACCTGGGAGCCAAGATGGAGTCAGTAAATGTAGCCAAGAGGTGGCAGAAGGCATCCTGTAACCAAAAGCCCCCAGGTTTAATACCTGAACTGGCCAATATCCACATCAGTAGTGATGTTTTTGGGCCAATGCACTGACTGATATATTCAGTTTGTGTAGGAAATACTTAATGAGAACCAAGCATTTAAATGTTTTATTGGTAGGATGTGACTCAAGATGAATTCCAGGCCTACATAAGGAGTACATAAACATTACTAGGGACAAAATCTTCGCATATGAGCTCTGCAGGAAAATGTCTTACCTGACATCCTAACAAAAGGCTTTTACGCATGTTCGCTACTCGGATCATGAGGCAGGGACGACCTTCGTGGTTCGACACGACAGCGTGTTGACTAAACTTCACGGTCTCACCTCTCTTCTTGGGACGAGCAACCTGCAAGATGAAGAACACGCGGATAATCTGGTTATCTTTTTATAGATGTAATGCCCAGTAGGGGCTTGGTGATGTCAAATGGCTCAACAGTGGAGATAATTTGACAAAACACGTTTTCATCCAATTTTCCAGTTTTGGTTTTGTTCTGAACTATACTATACTACCTAAGTACCTTTGCAAGAAAAGTGCCGGTGATGAAGATCTCCATCACCATGGTGATGACAAGCTGCACAATGAGCAGGATAATGGCGACAGGACACTCCTCTGTGATACACCGGAAACCATAGCCAATCGTGGTCTGAGACTCCAGGGAGAAGAGGAAGGCCCCCGTCAGGGTCTTCACCTCCATTACACATGGCGTGTGGTTGGAGGGCGGGTCAAACTCTGGAGGAAATTTTGGGGTAAGCAAATTACAAAGGAACATTATTGTCCTTCTCTGAATGTCCTGCCAGGTCTTTCTCATGCTCAAGACAGTATTCCCATGTGTCCTTCAGTACTTATTCACAAAAAAACACTTGTCATGCATTTGGAAGACAGAATTTGTGTCAAATAGAGGACATCGTTGTTTGAGGGGAAATAAGAGGTGGGGGCAGGTCATACAGATGTTCTACTGACACCCAAAGAGAGGTTGTCTTTCTGTCTTTCCTGCCTTTTATTTACACACTCCTCCACCAATCCTTCCATCTTACCCAGTAGGTCTCCATGCACCATCGCTACCAGGTACCAGAGAATTCCGAACAGGAACCAGGTCCCGGCGAAGGTGGCAGAGAACAGGAAGAACTTGTAACGCCATTGCATGTCCAGGAACGTTGTCCATAGGTCGCGGAGGTACAGCGCCCCCCGCCCACTTATGTGCTCAATACGCACGTTGCTCCGCCCATCTTTGGAGAGGACACGTCGCCTTCTTCGCAGAGCACAGGGCCCGCCAGCCCCGGCTCCTCCTCCACCGGCACCCGCCCCTCCGGCCACACTTGCGGGGCCCAGTAGGGGCTTGGTGATGTCTGTCTGTGTCTGGGAGTGGCAAACTTTCTGTGGGGAGGAGCCTTCTGAGGAGGGAGGAGTGGCTGAGGTCATGGCTGGCACTGCATGGGGTTGGAGACAGAAAGAGAGGACAACAAGCGTTAACCAGAACATGACTTCAAATTAACAGCAGGTGTGCAAGAGGGGAAATAAACGAACACTTGATAATGAGAATGATGACAGTGCGGAACATTTGAGAGGAGAGGGAGATGGCGACGAGGAAGGGGATTAGAAGCACATTTTTCACCACACAGTGTTGTGGCTGTCCACAGTCGTCCATTAAAGCCCCTTTCTCCTTTCAATGGAGGCAGCTGGCCTTGTCAAAATAAAAGCCCCCCTTTCAGCATGAAGGCACAGCTGCTCTTTCACATTAAAAGCGTGATAGTGCCGGCCGGTCGGTCTCACAGGCCGACATGAGAGGACACTATTCACTGTTATTCCACACGAACAAAAAGAAGTCTTTAATTTTGTAACACATACACTACCAGTCAAAAGTTTGGACACACCTTTCCATTTACTTGAATGAGGTTGAAACCTCATATATTGGGGTCTTTTTCCGCAGGTTTTTACTTGAACACAAACCACAAATTTGGGGGTGGGGGGGGGGGGGGGGTGTAGGTACAGTACTAGTACTAGCTACTGCATTACATTTACTTTCTTTTATGAAGTTTTGTTTTTGCCACTTCTGGTGGCCTTGGTGGAGGTTTGGCAGAGGTTTGGTGGAGGTCTCCTCTTTTTTTTGTCTCCTAGTCTCACTCAGTGTTTGCTAAATGGCCCTTTTGTCTTAAACTGCCTCTGCTTAGGGTTAGGGTTAGCGTGACAACACCAACGCCTAATGTAATGGCACAAAAAACAAAACAGCAAAAAAAACAAAAAGCCAGAGAACCAAAGTGATGTGATACTCTCTGTCCGTTTTGACCCTTCTCTCTCCTCTCTCCACGCCACGGCTCACACTGAGTGAGTGAATGAATGAATAGAGAGCTGTGTTGATGCTCTGAATACTGACATGTGGGGGGGGGGGGAGCAGGGAGCAGAGGGAGGCGGGGTCAAGAGGAGGAGGAGGAGGAAGAGGAAGAGGGCCATGTGATTGGGCCTGTCCATCTCTGGCTCAACTCTGAACTCTGAGGAGCTCCTGCCCACACACACAACAAACACACACTCGTGTATGTTGTGTATGCAATTTACCGTCCAATAGAAAAGACGTAGGACATTTTATGAAGCGTCAGCCAATCATACATATATTGATATAGTGCCTGACCATAAATGTCAATAAACACAACGATAGGTACAAGTTTGCAGTTTTGTTCAAGGTTATGAATGAAGACAAGAATGTAACAGAGTAAACTGATCACCAATGTTGCATATATGTACAGTTCAAGTGCGCAGAGGTGCAGGGATTTGTATATGAACTGATGTAACACTGAGTCCAGATTCTATCAGTCTTGCCATCTTGATAGCGCCTTCTCACAGCTACTATGGACTAAATAAATGGACATAGCTTTATTTTTCCCTGGGACACAAAAATCAGATTTTAAAACACTTATGATCACGGACTTTGACCGAAAATAAGATTAAACATGCCTTGTTTTTTTACTCAGTTTTTACTGTGTATGTTCAAGGTTTCACCCTCTGGTCCAGGTTCCAGCAACGCGCTCAAACAAATAGATTTATGTAATCCCATTTATTAGCTTCATATCATGTTCTCTTGACGTCTTGTTCAAAGTCCAACCATTGTTTGGAAAACAGTTGAACCTCAACTGCTTGTCTGCATTAACTGAGCACAATAACGAGATTAGCATATATGTTTCCAGGTTCCAACCATCTTTGGCTTTTCAGACTTTGCTGTTTCAATCTTATACGGTGTCGTTCACAGGTGTAGTTTCATTTTTTAGACGTGTATAATGCCCAGTTAGTTAAGAATGTAAATATCAGTAGTTATTGGCCTGGAAATTAAATGTTATTTAGTCGCTAAATAAGAGATTATCATGGATTTGCAGTAGTGGAGGCTGTTAAACGAGATGGTGAAGCATAGTAAAAAAAAAAAAATACCATATGAAACCACTATTTATTCATTATTGTAGTACATTGGTATGGACCCCACGAGGAGTAGCTTTGATCTACATGTATAAGTGGCATTGGTGTTTATCTATAAATAACATCATCAGATATCAGAACAGTGTCAGGGTTACGCAACAAAGCTCACATTGTTCCCACTGAGGTCTCAATCTTGATATCAAACCGTAAAGAAAAGTCATTATCTTATCGGGCAAAGTCAAGTAAAGTTTATCTGCTGCTGTTATAGACGGCAAAAGAAAAACAACTCAAGCGTAATGGCTCCAAGTCCCGTGTCGTCACACGAGCAGAAAGAGTGACAGAAACTGAGCCATCGCAACTTTCCTCTGCAGTACATTGGTAAGTTCTGTGCTGTTTATGTGTCTTTTACTTCAGTATTATTGTCCAGACTTGGCAGAGAGAACACATTTTCAATATCGGATGATCGCATTTGTCTTGATTGTGATCAAATTGTGAAGTCCTGCTGAACTTCTCACTTTGGGTAACTCTTCTTGGATATCCAAACCAAACACTCACATACGGGAAAGGGCGTAGCTGAGTATGCATACACTTCTTGTGTTTGGGGATTGTTCGACAGCATTACTGACTACTGTCGTGAAAAGTAATGAAAGTCAGCCAACAGTGAAACTGAATCGTAAAATAAGTAGTTGGTAGTTGTTGTAGTTGGATGACGAAGATGAAGCTCACTCGTGCGGCAAAACTGGACATTTCCTTCTCAGAAAGTATTTAGGATTACGCCAGAAAGTCGCTAGCACTGTCACTAATCACTTTTTTGAAGAAAAAAAACTTGTGTTCATTTGATTAAGTTCATATTTCACCAAAGAATCAACACGTGTGAAGTGTGTCTCTCTCTCTCTCTGACAGTTTTACTGATTCACTTGGACGTTGACTTTTCCCCGCTCGCTGGACAGCCACACTCAAGGTTAGGATGTCTTCCTCTGTGTCCGTCTCTCTGTGTCCGTCTTTCCCCTCTTGTCCCGTGTGCACAAGAATCCATTGTTTACGAGAAGATGAAAGGGACAAAAGCCACCATTGAAAAATACGACCGGGTGAGCGAATGAGGGAAAGAGCGAGCAGGACCGAGTGTCAAAGTGTGTGGTGTGTGTGTGTGTGTGTGTCGTTTGTTGCGAGTGTGTTGTCCTTGACATGGTGAGGGGGCAGAGGGGAGAGAGAATAATTGGTTTTGGAGGGGGAGGATTGAGCGAGTTGAGCATCGGGTGACAAAAAGAGAGAAAGAGGGAAGGTTGAGAGGAAGAGGGGTTCGCGGAGTGAAGGTGGAGAAAACAGATGGGTGACAAAAGACAGTCATTAGTATTCCAGAGGAGCGAGTAATCCCTGCCACTTTGTCCGGCGTCCACATCCTGAAAAGCCTCCGTGCGACACAACGTGAAAGGCTGTGCGAGTTCTGTCCACAGCACAGCAGCCGGGACGCTGCGATTAAGAGACTGTGCAAACATCAACAGCGCAGGCCGTGCCAAGGCGGCATCTGCTCGGCCAACACGACGCGACTGAACCACAAACTTTTTATTGGAGTCAAACTGAGCACCGAGCACTGACTCAGCTCTGAGCCAGAGCCCGAGTGAATGAGTTGATAAGAGACATGTCACAGAATCAAGAAAGAAAGGTTTACCAAACCATTTTCCACAGAGATACGCTCCAGCATTCCAAGACATTTTAGACAATGCTTCCAACTTTGTGGCAACAGTTTGAGGAAGACCCTTCTCTATTCCAACATGACTGCGACCCAGTGCACAAAGCAAGGACGATAAATGCTATATCATCATAATACTTTGAGTTTGGTGTGGAAGAACTTGACTGACCCGCACCGAGTCCTGACCTCAACCCCCAACGAGCACCTTTGGGAGGAACTGGAACAGAGATCGCAAGCCAGGTCTTCTCGTCCAAAATCAGTGCGTGAAGGAGGTCATATTCCCATAAAACACTTCAAAAATCTTGGGGAAAGTCTTTCAAGAAGAGTGGAAGCTGTTCATTTCTCCACTCTTCAAAACACAATGACCATAACCTTTTGAAGACATCTATATATCTGTTCATCCAAAGGATGCTAAACACTGACTTTTCCAAAAATGAACTTTCTTCAACGGCTCGTTAATGCAAATATCCAGTCAGCCAATCACAGCGAAGCAACTTAATATATTTAGGCATGTAGACGTGGTCAAGACGAGCGGCTGAAGTTCAAACTGAGTGTCACGAACATCTCTAGAGTTGACGGACAATGGTCCCGAAAATAAACTGCAAAAACCGTCTCGTCAAGGTCAGAGAAGTCTAAGTTGTGACAGTGACAAAGAAGCAGATGAACCACAGCAGCAGAAGACCACAGCAGGTGCTACTTTATTTGGTGTCCTCTGGATTTAATGAATGTATTTTATGCAATCTAATCTACCTCTCATCCCATATAAGATCACTTAATCCTTCAAACCCTCCCCACACCAAAAAACAAACAAATCCTGCATGGACTTTTAATTGCGTTTCCTAATACTCCTGACCATTTTGACCATGTCTATGTCTTCCACCAAAAATACAGACCACAAAAAAGCAAATATAGCAAATGTTAAAGTACAAATGCACCAAGTGCAGACAAATCACATATTCCACTGTGGTTGTGCCTCTGCAGCGCCTCAGATTTTGCAGAATCCTACATGCAATTTCCTGAGAAGTCAAATAAATTCCCCGCCAAGTTTTGACAGATGCAAGGGTTTTTTTTCAGATAGTTGGTTTTAGAAAGTGCCAGAAATGTTGTTGGTGTCAGACGCGTGGGTTGAACTTTCAAGTGCATGCCTATCTCTGCCAATGTAAAGTGTTTTCATGTTGTTGTTGTTTTTGGCCTGATTCGGCATCATTAATCACTTTAAGGTGACCTTTATGTCAACGGCAGGAAGTAAAAGTGACCTGTAACCATGGCGATCGGGCAAGTGTCCGTGTCCAGCAGACCGTCCAGTAGCTCCATCTAAATCTAACACTTCCCCAAACCTCCAGCCTCCACTTCCTCGGCCCAGAGTAACTCACAGAAGAGTTACGACTAAATTAAACAACCGCAAGCAGCTGCTGGAAATTTAGCACCGACTTTTACCATCTTCATCCAAGTCGGTAGCAGCCAGTGATCTGTCTCCCTGCTGTAAATCGGACAGTTTTACTACCGTCATGGTGCTGATGAGGAATTCTCTGTGGGGGTCAAGGTCGAGGAACCAGGATATTTGTTCTTTCTTTCTTTAAACCTCTTTCGAAAACATCTTATAATATATCTGTGCTGTGGTTCTTCTCAGGTCACTGCAGGACATTATTTATTTGCAACAACATGCATCTAAATGTTCACACATATTTTTGCGAGAAACCTTTACGGAAGGTCAAAAGGTCAATCTGAGGCAACAAAATGCCGACTTTTCTTGGAATGAATATTGGAAGAATCTAAACCAGAGGTCTCAAAGTCGTGGCTCACGGGCCACATTAATATCAAATTGTAACAAGAACTGGCCCCCAAAAATATAATACTAAATAGGATTGTTAGCGATTTCCATAAACAGTGAGCAGTATTTTTATACTAATATTAATACCTACGGTTTTATGAATCACACTTTTAAGTATTTAGTATATATAAAAATATATATAGATATGAGCATATTTAATGTTTTTATTACAATTTTTGATTTTTGCATGATGAATATGTTTTTTATTGTGAACCGTGTATCGTTCCATATCATAACAAACACTTTTACTTTGAAATTCTGTAAATGTCATCATGAATATTGTTGGAATATTGTGAGATGATCTAAAGCTTTTAAGCTTTAAGCTCCAACATAGTTTAACTTTTTTTATGCACTAATATCTCTCTAGAAATGCAGTGCAAGAAACTGAATCAGGCACATGTGCAGTAAACACGACAAAACATTTCATTTCGAACAATAAAACTCCCAAGAATGAGACAAAGATGCAGACGCAGATGCGTCTGAAATTGAGTTGTTTGTGTGTCTTACCTTCCTGTCGACCGCAGCTTGGAAAACGTGAAGATCTAGTTAATTTCGTTGTTCAGCAAACATGTGGAGGGAAAAAAAAAATGTCTCTACGTCTGACTTGTTGGGAGAGTAATTTCAGGCTTTTTAAACGACACTTCTCTCACTCTCTCGCTCTCTCACTCTCTCCATTTGACATCACATTGTTTTCTTTTGCCGTGTGTCGTCCCCTGAGTTTGTTTGGAAAACCCTCAGAAGAAAAACATGGACCCCTGGACGAGCGGGCGGTCGGTCGGTCAGCGTCTCCCTCAGGACACTGGTACTGGTGGCACCGGTTCTGGCTCACTGTTACTGGGTCATTATGTAATCAGATGAGCACAGTTTGCACCTCTTCTTCTTCTTCTTGCATGTGGGACAGAGTGGGAGACGTTTAAGACGCTGATGCTGTCCACTCCTCCAGGACCCCCCACTACATGCCTCTCTGTATAAGTATTCAGTCAGCCGCTGTTTCACGACATTTTTAATTCATTAATTCAACTCTCCTCCCAGTTTCTCCTCCTACCCTCCCTCTCCGTGTCCCTCTCCCTGACTGTACCCGATAAATGGGCCTCTTTGTTGCGAGGCCTCCTCCGCTGTTTCAGCCTTTGTCAACTTTCTCATGTAAATGTTTGATGGTTATAAGATACAAGCCTGGAAGTTGCTCCATGAAACGGAGGCGTTTACAAATCAAAGACAGAGGGGGAAAAAAACAGAAAGAAAAAAAAAAAAAAAAACATAACAGGGCTCTTTTTTTCCAGTGCACATGGCTTCTTGTGCCGTGAATGGATAATGTCGGTGATTCTCTCTGAGGCTGTGCCACGTCCGCCGCCGGCGAGGAGGAGCTTTATACTACGCACAGTCCTGATGTGAATGGACGAATCAATTCAGAAAGTAACAAGCGTTGCACCGACAAACACTGCTGTTGTGGTGGAGTGTCTTGCAGTTGTCATGGACGAGTTAATCTTTTCTCCAGTGTTCCTTGAACCCCTCTTTATTTCAGTGTCTGGGGCCTAATGTGACCAGTGAATTTTAACCACTCTTATAGTGTATAGCCCCTGGTATACTTCCACACACTTGCCGCACACCAAAGACGATATGTAGCGTGTCACGTAACGCGAACCTTGGTATACTCACGCGTCAGGGTCCTGTAGTATCCCACATCACCATCGGGGGGCGGTATAAGTCTGGACCCAGGGAATAGGACGCATTCCTACCAAAGAAGAAGAGAACGATGCTACAGCTGCCTTGGACATATCTGGTTCGAGCGGCTCATCAGCTGAAAGGCCAGTCGGGCAGGGGAGTCAGGGTGAGGCTCAGACGACTATCCTTGGCGATTACATCTGTTGTCAAAATGTTTTTACTGCTTGGTGAGCAGGGCTTAATACTCCACCTATTGGTGGGGTGGAAGTTCAGTTCCCACATGCACAACGCGCTCTTTGCTCTTTATATTAAGTAATACATGGTAAAAGGTGAACAGGACCGACAGTGAAGAGGACTGACAATAGATCCCTGAGGAACTCCTGAGGTTACTTGTAACCTGGACTTTCAAAACGAAGTGAAACTTAAGCAAACAAATGTAAAAAAATGAGAAGGTTCCAAATTCTGGGCTGACCCTACTTGCTGACCCCTGACCTAAACAGTGTTATCCCTAACCTTAACCAATTAATACCTAACCCTAACCTTAACCTAACCACATGAAATTAGTCCTAATTTTAACCAGTTCCTAAGAAATTAGGTTAGATTTACAACTACTACTAAAACTAAGTCTTCCTCCACTGGTTATTACAGAATCACAGAAGAGATAGAAATTTTAACACCAGCACTGTTGTCAAATTATTTTGAAGGCTTGGAATATGTAAGTACAGATAAATGCAAAAATAGCAATATAAGAACAATATAAAAATAATCATTATCATCATTATGGTCACATTTATATTAAGATATCATGACCCTACAGGTAAAAAAAACCCACCATTCATAGGAATACTATGTGAATACACCGGTGGTGCAACAACAAACCTATATAACATCGTCTAACTCCCTATAGAGTTAATCCACTTCCCTAAAGGAGCAGTCTAACAGATTTATTATAAATCTTATAAAGGAAGTAAAGAGGGTAGTGTCGGCCAATCAAAGCCGGGCTTTTAAGTTTGTTTTGACAGTGCTTAAAATTTACCTTATGTGCTTATGAGAGCCATGAATCCACAGCAGAGGCTCACCGCACAATAAAGCAGGCTCATCGCGATATGTGGCCCTGCTGGTTTCACACGCACATCAATCTGTGGGGCCCCTCCAGCCTGCCAGTGGGTGTTGTTCCCCCACAATACCTTCTCTCGTCCGGTAGATTTCGGGGACTCCTCTTAAGCCAAATAAATGGGGCCCTGCATCCATAGGGGTCTGGTTCATATGCATCCTCAGCTTCCTGGGTCAATAACACTGTACGTGCAGAGAAACAACAAAGATTTAATTGTAGTGACAGTATTTCTTCATGTACTATGACATGAACAATGGGATTTTAGAAATACTGAAATAGAGATCCTGTATGAGCCTCTGTGTACAAGTGTTTGTTTTCCGCTGCTTGCTTAGCTGGTTCGTGGCTTGTTTTATTCCTCGGTCTCTTGCTTGTTTGGTTCCTTGGTTGGTCGGGTGTTTACTTAGTTGGTTGTTGTATTGTTGATTGGTTTATTGGATAGCTGTGTGGTTACTTGGCTGCATGTTTGCTTTCTTGTTACTTGGTTAGTTGTGTGGTCACTAAGTTGATTGGCTGCTTATGTGGTCACTTGTATGGTTTGGTAAAATGGTTGGTGGTTGGTTGTTGGTTGGTCAGACAGGTGCTTGCTTGTTTGGTTTGGTTGAATGGTTGTGTGGTTGTTTAGTTGGTGGTTCAGTTGGTTGGTTGGTCGGCAGGCTGGCTGGCTTATTGAATGGTTGGTTGGTTGCTTGGTCACTAGGTTGGTTGCTTGGTTGGTTTGGTTTGGTTGGTTAGTTGACTGGTTGGGGGGCTGGCTTGTTGATTGATTGGTTGGTTGGTTGGCTGGTTGGTTGGCTGGTTGGTTGGTTGGCTGGTTGATTGGTTGGCTGGTTGGTTGGCTGGTTGGTTGGTTGGTTTCTGGGATCCACAATTGTCAAAGACAACATCTTGAATCCAGGAGATCTTGAATCCAAATGAGTTTCAACTGTCGAATGGTTTCATCTAGAGTTTGGTACAAAAATTCATATTTTACTAAAGATGAACAGCAATGAGCCCTAAACATTTTACTTTTATGTGCAAAACAAATAACTTTCCTACAAGGAACAGTATCATTTAGGTTCCAGGTCACATGCTAATATGCTAAACATAACAAATATTACCTCACATCAGCAAATTAGAACAACCTCCAATGGATAACATGGAACGACACACTAAGCAGAAGACCCTACAGGCTCAATACTACACTGTACTGTATTTAACCCGCACTGTATCTATGAAAAGATGTGACCTTGCTTTGCTACAAGAAACCAAGACATTGCTTCTCTGTTGTCACATCGGCGAGAGTTTTAGGAAAATTATGTCACAGAGGTCAAAGAGAGAGAGAGAAAAGGGTGTTACAGAGGACGGAAGAGAACAAGCAGACAGAAAGAGCAGACGTTAGAGACCAGGCCACAGGAGAAAGGCGTTTGACGGCAGGATGAGTGACATTGAATGAGGAGGTCGGGAGGAAGGAGAGAAAGTTGTACACAATGAGGAGCAGACGGAAGGTTCCCTCCTTTTTTCACCTTCATCTTCCTTTTTTTCTACCTCTTTCTTTGTTGACCTGCCTCCATAGGTCAGGATGAGGTTTGGGTTTCCATCACATGTTATTGCCCAGCCCAAAAAGTTTGTCTTTTTGTTATTTGTCTATTAACGCCACCCTCACACACAGCTATTCTTCTTAGGCCACTGCACTGAATTCCATTCATTTAGACAGCCGCAACGGGGAGCAAAACCTGGCTAAAACTAAACTTAACCATAACCACAAATCAAATCTTAGCCTTAAACTTAACCAGTGCCTCAGAAATGAGTTTCTGCCACATTAGGACCAGGTTTTGGTCTCAATCAGGATGCCAGAGAAGGTCCCAAAGAGGTAACAAACACAAGAACATGCATATCTTGTAAAGTAAAATTACCAAAAAGGATTTTACCTATAAGAAACAGGTCTGGTGCCAACATTATGGCAAAATAGAGAGAAATTAATGAATATCTTATTTCGGATTTATTTATATAAAAAGTAAACATAAAGTGAAAAGAGAATAGGCGGAAGCATGTGACTTATTATTAAGGAAAAACCCAGAAAATAAGAACTTCTTGCATGTTTTTCCTACATGTCTTTTTTTTTATAAAATACAATTAATGATACATATGGGCCAAGCAAATACACAATAAAATGACTAATGAGTTGTCAAAGTTTACATTTCTGTATATTTTAACACTTTATTTCATGCATATGCCGCATGTAAACCTCAGCTTTATTTTACATTGAATATACAATATAGAATTTTTTTTTAAAAAATGATAATTTTCTTTCTTTAATATTTTTCTATTTTGCATATTCCCTAGATGTGTTTCATTTACTTTAATTATGTGTTATTTACTTTTATTTTGTTGTCTGTCTTTGTGTAATAAATGATCAATTACTCAAAATACAAAAAAGGCTGAACCTGGTGTTAGATGTAATCAGTAGTAGCGGCCTCTAGATGTCGCCACTGCTCTTTAACAATAAGCCAGGTCAGTGTCATTCTGAGGCAGTGATGTTATGTACATAACATTAATTTGTTTATTCATTTATGTTATTTTACAATTGTGACACTTCGAGTCCCACAAAGGAAGGTAAGACAGGAAGTCAGAAGCTGGTTATGATATTTATAGTATTTGAAATGCATTTCCATGGTTAAATTTAGGCCTAATATCAGTATTCTTTACATTTGAGGCTCTGTAGTCGATTTAATTGATGTTAATTATATATTTTTCTAATAAACAATTCAGTTGTATGGGACCATGACGTAGTCCTTACATTGTATGAGTAATACAGGGTTTCTGTTGCTGATGAAACTCCTTTTTTGAAGCATATTTACATGTGGAATATCTGAGAAATCATCCTCATCTTAATTTTGTAACTTGTTTGATTCTTGCAAGATTTACATCGGACTGACTTGCTTGTGACTTACTGAAGAGAGCGACAGGCAAATATGAACAAAACAGAACTAATTTGAATGACTTAAGACCAAGACCTCAAAAAAGAAGAACCCTTTAAGGAAAAAAGGAAACTATATTAAAAACTAGTTTTTACTCTCTCCTCTCTGGTGGACTTTATAAGACCATGAATATCAATAACTAAATGTATGACATTATAGGAACAAAAGAAAATGCAGATTAATCCCTTTTGCCGCGTGACTCTGAAACTCAATTTCCACTCATGTGACTCGTGTGCAGACAGATCATAAAATAAACATACGTGAACACACATCATGAGCACAAGGTCCTGGTTAGTACTGTCACACTGAGTTAAGAAAATGATGCAAGTCATGTTTTGTGTGACGTTCACAATCTAAATACCTCAATTAGCACACTCAAAACTATTATAAATCCTATTGAGGTTGTCCTCATCAGCCTTGACTGCATCCTATGTTCAGAGACACGTCACTGATAACAATGGTGTCGCAAATTCTGATCATGTGTTTGTTTGTAGCGCCACCTAGGTCAGAAAGATTCTGAATAAATACCTAATTGCAATTATTTTTGACTGAAATTGCAATTTTCTATGTAATTACTCAAATTTTCATTGAAAAATATATTTATTTATAGTATTTGAAATGCATTTCCATGGTTAAATTTAGGCCTAATATCAGTATTCTTTACATTTGAGGCTCTGTAGTTCATTTTATTGATGTTAATTATATATTTTTCTTATAAACAATCTTAATCTTAATTTTGCTGATATTATATGTTTTATGGTGTCAATATGGACTCTATCTATCTATGTATGTATCAATATCTATGTCTATCAAGTTATTTGTTTAATTAATAGAGTCATTTTTCACCATCAGTATGTTTATATTGTGAACTATTTGTCAGAATATCCAAAGTTTTCTGAAATAAATTGATTTATTATTCCCTTGACTGACCAACCTGGTGGCTTGTAGCCATGGGAGTTTGAGACCGACGATGTTATCTACTGACCACCACTTAAATAAAGACATTAAGGGACACGTGCAGTCACCAGTATCTCGCAGAGCTACCATGAAAAATGTGAAACCATGTGATAAGGACTAATTTCTCTTTAAGCTCATATTTGCAGCCCTATCAAAGAAATTCACAGTTGACCTTAATCCTTTACAAAGGTAAAAAAAAATGTAGTATTAAATTGCAATTTTTTCCTCGTAAAATTTGTGGTAAACTCACAAAGAAGCACAAAGAAACAACTCTTTAATCTCATAAACCAGTGTTGCTAAATGGCCTTCAGGAGAAAACACTTACCTCATTCACACACACAAATGTAAATTTGATTTCACCTTCACAGTTTTTGTTTAGTCTAACGTGCTGCAGCTTGGATTTCTGTAAATAGCTAATCTAATTTCTGCTTTTACAAGGTCAAGTCGAGTTCTCACTACGGCACATGATCTCCACAGACTCAACGATCCTCACAAAGTCAGTTTTTTAACTCTGATCATTCTTTGCCCAATTATCCAGAGCAGTGCATGTCACGTTAAGCAAAGCAAATTCTTTTAGTTTCTAATTATGCAAAAGATTATACTGACTCCATTAAATCAGCAGGAGAAGGTCGTTGAATGAATGCCCTCTCGCAAACTTGCTGCTTCCCTTATAAGAGTTGCTAAATTAAGTAAAAAACACACATTGTATTACAATGACTATCATTCAGAATCAGCTCTTTTCAAAACCTTCCAAAATAGTTGTTTGTTACATTTTTTTCCATTTGTTTGTTTATGTTTCACTTCATTTTGAAAGTACAGCTTACAAATAACCTCAGGAGTTCCTCAGGGATCTATTGTCGGTCCTCTTCTGTTCACCTTTTACATTGTATTACTTAATAAAAAGAGCGTGTTAAGTGCACATGGACAGCACATGTGCAAACTGAAGTTCCACCCCACCATTAGGTGGCGTATTAAGCCTCGCTCACCAAGCAGAAAAAAACATTTCCACAACAGAAGAAGTAGTCACCAAGGATAGGCATCCGAGCCCCAACCTGGCCCTCAAACCAGCGACACCCCGACTCGCCTACCCGACGGGCCTTTCAGCTTTGAACCAGATGTGTCCAAGAGAGCTGTAGCATCATTCTCTTCTTCTTTGGTAGAAATGCGTCCTATTCCCTGAGTCCAGACTTGTACAAGTCAGATACTTGACCCTGACGCGCGAGTATACCAGGAGGGTCTGTGTGACGCACAATGTGACTCGCTGCATGCGGAAGTATACCAGGGCCTTAAGTGGGAGTAAGGCATCTGATAAGGTGTTGAATTTAAGGGTATAAAGCGCTCCCTAAAGAAGTTTTATATAATTGTATCAACCGCAACATCTGCACTATATTACTGCCGAACAGAAGAGAGGAGACACATGACATAATCGGCTTTTATGGTGGATCATCCAACATTGTCTGCCACTCTCACCTACATATGTGACTGCTGATGAAATGATATTGGCCCAGACTTGGAAAGACAAACACAGCGATAAACTCTTATGTAACCATACAAATAAACCAAAAGTCTCTCTTTAAACCAACATTACGAGAGTGTTGCAAGACATTTTAACTGGTTTATCTAGTTTTATCCATTGAAAAGCCGCATTTAGAATATAGAATATTAGAATATTTGTGGACACGCCATGAATCACGAGTCACCTTTCACTTGCACTTTTGACACTTTTTAATGGGAACGCTGCCAAATCAATCTGCATCTTCACATGTTTTATTAACCCGATTTTTTTCAGTCTACAGGTTTACGCAGGAGGAACTAACATCCGTGCTACGTTCCGTTTATTGGACTGTAAATTCAGCCGCAGGAATTCATGTTCTAGACATAGTTTTCCCACCTTCACCGTGTGAATGAGGTCAGTTCGTGTTACGTCAGGCGTCCACATGATTCGGTTTTCACATGTAGTCACAATGTTCCACTGACACGAAGTTGTGCAGCTGCATGCGCGGTATGTGCACGTTAGCTATGTAATAATACTGTAAGTGCATCCTTACATAATTAAAAATATATAAATACTATAATGTTAGTGCCACATTCCGATGAACAGGTCTAGATAAACCATATGCAGGTTGTGTAAGGCATATTTTCCTTGTTTCTCGAAAAAAGCAATAAATAAACTCTTGTAGACGCTTGTCATATTTTTACATTAGCACAAATGTAGCATGTTTTAAACATTTTGTTTTCCATATATATAGTATATATATTCTAATTACACACTGTTTATATTGTGTATACTATCAAATTGATTATTTTCTGTATTGTATATTCCTAGATACTAAAGTGCTGATTGTTGATGAGTTATTACCTTAACTTTTGACCGTAATTGCTGCTGTTCATTTCACCGTCATGGAACTAATAAAAGTCTATCTTATCGCGTCCAGGTTACCAATAAATATTTATGATCTGAATAATAATTGGGATCTTTTTCAAATTTTATAAGGATATATTTTAATACATTTTTATATTTATTTTATTTGAAAGTATGAATGTTTTAAATAAATAATTTTGGTCGAATTTTTATATCCCTGTCTGAGGCCCACCTGCAATACCGCCGATGTCCACCAGTGGACTGCGCCCCACACTTTGGGAAACACTGCTTTATTGTATAGAAAGACAGGTCGTTTTTATGAGCATTTTTATCTGGCCGGAGCGACACTGATTTACACCTTTTACATACTCTATACAGTAGTCGTTTATGTAACAGTGGCAGCGTCAGTGGAATGTCTCCTACACCAGAAGTGTAACACACAGACAGTATTTGACACTCGCCCATAAATGTACACACACCAGTATTGACTTTAGTACTAATTCCCATCCAGTGCTCGTGCTTTATATAACTTGGATACCTAAAAATAAACTGTTCACAGTTGCTATTGTGATGCCGAGTCAAATAGTAACCGTCCAGGACAACAATATTCTGATATTAGTCCATTTAAGACAATAGTCGGACTAAGACACTGCCATGGTTACAGCAGAGTAAGCACAAGTGTTCGGCTGGAGGTACCATGTGATAAGTAAACACAGTAAAACTGGGACTTGTGGCCCTCTTAATCTTTTTATTACAGGACTGTGTTCGCTTGCCAAAAAGGTGTCAAACTTGTGGCCCACGGGCCACATGCGGCCCTACAGTTGACTTCATGTGGCCCAGGTGATAATGAGTTATTTCTCTATGGTGTTTTTTATTGAAAAGTTTCACTTTTATTTTGAATAAATAGATACAGTAAAATACTGTATACAAATATTGTTATTGTGATTTCATCATGGGGGTCAAAACATGAAAAGCCCTTCAAACAACGTTATCAGTGCAGTGCAGAAGAAAACACGCACCCTGTAAACATCTGCTTCATAGGCTGCTTTATTTTGTGCACAGCGAGAAAAATATTTATGCCACAAAAATGTGGCCTTGACTCTTTCCGATGCAGGTCCCCAAATGGCCTCTGTACACTCTGTCAAGTCACCTCAGTAAACCTTTATAACTTAAAGTAATTATTGATCTTGTGAGATTACATTTTTACCTCCTGTGACCAGGTTATATTTGATTGACAGACCGACAACAGACCTTAGAAGAAGAGTCTTGTGTTCAGACGGCGCAGAGATAAGACAGCTGAGGTCAAACAGTGTCACACAGCTGCAGTCACTTATTACAAACTGACACAACTGCATTCTCTAAAAAAAAACAAAACAAACAGAGTCGTCAATATTCTCATTCTGATGACTAGGCAGTGTGTAAACTGAGAACAAAAGTCAGAGTACAGTATTGATCCTTGAGGAACTCCACATGTGACTTCAAGAGAGTGTTTCAAAACAGCTCAAAGCTGAACAAAAGTGCATGCATGAGTATTTTTTGATAATCGGCAGATATTGGCTAGCAATAGGCTAAATAAGTGGCTTTGTCCTTGACTTCTATGCTGGCGCCCTCAACAATTGTTATTTTTTTATGTTTATTTATTTCACTCAATGAGGAAAATATATATCTATTACATCTGCGGCGAGTATAAAAAATGTGTTGATTTTACTACAGAAAAGTAAAAATAAACCTATATCAGATAGCAGCAAAAAGTCCAATATTGTGCATTCCTAACCAAGACATAGTTTTAATCAAAAGATTTGAAATACTTTAAGTAAAGCTTTAAGTAAATTGAGTATCGTTTCAGGATGACTGACCTGACGGGGCTTTAATTGCGTGCGTCATGCGCTAGTTCTGGCAGCGTTGCAAATGACATCAAACATGATGATTATGTGGGGAATGCATGCGCAACATCATAAATGTCTCCGCGGGGTCTGCTGACGTCGTGTCCTGTGAGAGACATGAAAAAGGCATGAAAAAGGACAGAAGGTACAATTAAGTAGAACAACAATCCAATATACATAGTTGCTTATTACGCACATAAATGTAACAGTCTAAGCGTGAATTTGCGTAGTACTGAAACTTGCGACAGTGTTAACCACAAACTGGTGAGCTGTAAGGATACAGTAACCAACTGACGATGTAGAACTGTTATTAACTTAAGATATTTCCTTAACTGGGCTTTTGAAAAAGCAGATCATTCACGTCCATCATATACTGTAGCTACCACTCAGATCATAGTTTGGTTAACTTACCCCTTGGCTGTTTTGTTTTTGTTTATTTCACTGGGCTTTTCATATTCAACTTCATGCTAGTTTACCACACAGGTAAACCAAGTTTGGCTAACTTTAGCTGTTATTCAGTTGTGTTTCATAAGCAAAGTTTGGCTAACCTAGCCCTTGGCTTAGTTTTGTTTTTTTGTTTTTTCAGCTTTTCATATTCATACTCATGCTAGTTTACTACACAGGTAAGCAAAGTTTGGCTAACTTTAGCTCTTATTTAGTTGTGTTTCATAAACACAGTTTAAATCTTAATGTGGCTCATTTCACATTCATTGTGATGCTAGCTTAGCTCCCAGGTGATAGTTTGGCTAACTTTAGCTCTTATTTAGTTGTGTTTCATAAACACAGTTTAAATCTTAATGTGGCTCATTTCACATTCATTGTGATGCTAGCTTAGCTCCCAGGTGATAGTTTGGCTAACTTTAGCGGTTGGCTGTTCTTTATCTTGCACTTTTGATAGAGCTAAACAAAGACAAAAGTTAAGCTCTTATTATAACTTAGGAGATCATAAATTGTAGTTGTTCTATTTTGTCAAGTCAATAGATTTTATGATGTTATGTTTGCTCCAAGGGTAGGACAGGAGAATGATGGTACATCACAGCAGAATGTACAGGTATTACTCCTTTCCTTGTGATATCAAGTATCAATAAAACCTTTATTTTTTTCTGAACTGGCCGTGAAGCAATAAACACAAGATAAACGTTTCACCATTGGCTGGGCTAAAGGCGTGATAGCTACAAGCGAGGGGAGGGGCAAAAGACACAGGTCAACAGGTCAATGACTACCGCCTGTGTTATCAGGAAGAAAAAGTGAACTCCCATGAAAAAGTCTAAACAGAGAGGTGGTTGACACAGACGGAAGTCATAATAACATGGCCAAGGTCATTCACTCAATGTCCAACATCATAGAGAGTTATGTTGTGGTGCCGGCACACCGTGTTTTGGCTGGTGTTTGACTTGTCTGGTCTTCGACCTACATTCTCCTGCGTAATCCAAAGTAAACCGAAGTCAAACAAAACAAAGGTTGGAACTGGAACTTCTGTAATGTTCTCAGGGTAAATTCCAGGAGATGTTTGTACTGTGTTTCATTGATCGATGTGTCATTTAAAACAAACATGATTAGTTGTGTTTGTTTTATTGTAATTAAATTATCAAAACGTGGGGGTTATATAATCTTCCTCAGTGACCAGAAACATTTGCAGAAACATCATTTTTAACCAGTTACTTCTTTTTAAAAACAAAAAAACTATCTTTTATTTCAGGAACTTTAAAAAATAAAAAATAAAAAGAAGACAGAATTATCATCAGCATGATTGGTGATAACATCGTGCTTCGAAATGAACGTTGTGAACCCCGCGAACACGACGTGTTTGGTGTTCAAATAGTAAAAGTGTGTGAACCCTGTGGCTGGGCAACAACACCACAAGCTTTCATGAAGACAAATCTGATCATTCCTCACCCTATGCGTCTGTGGAGGTCTTATCTGTAAACAGAAGAAACAATGTGTTGTGAAGTAACAATTGCGGCTGGAATGAACAGAACGTCATAAACAACATGGGGTTTATGACCATGATAAACTGTAAAGATAATGGGATTTATTTTTATTGAATTATGAATTGCTTCATGTCTGTGCTTATGTACCCTGCAAAATACTGTGTAAATCTCTACATTAAAGATGCTTCTCTATGTGGACGATGTGCTGATTTTTTTGCCAATTTTTCTATTATCATGCTCTATTAAAATACAGAGTTTTTTTTTTTTTTTTTTTTTTTTAATAAATGATGCTTGAAATCATCCGTTAGTCTTAGTAGTGGTAACAAGACCAGCTGATTATGCCAGTGAACCATATGAACTTATAGGAGCAGCACTAATACATGTTGAAGGTCAAAGTTTTTCTGGGTTGTGTGTTTCAAAACTTTAGCTAAACTTTAGCTAAACTTTCAAATGGCTGGTTAATCTATTCATAACAATACTAGGTGAAACAGCAAAGAAAAAATGTCAAATATTAAATGTGGGATATACTATTTTCACTCAGTACAAAATAGGGACAGACATGAGCGTTTTGCTATGAATGGTTGGTGTAAGTTAAGCAATTGTGCCAATAAAAAATAAATAAATAGGCATCATATATCTGCCATCTGAGTGCAGCTTATGGGGAAAAACACACATGAGTCAACCTAAATGTTTTTGCTCAATAGATCTTCTCGCTCTTCTGAGTTAATGATCAATACCTAACATGTATACTGTACATGGTGGCAAAAAAATAAAAGAAGAGGCGAGTTCAGAACAACGCAGAGTCACGGCCAGTGAGAACATCGCGCCTAACAAGTTTCCCGTCATCTCCCCCGTGAAAACGGAAGTTCACTGTTGTTGACAAACATGGAACCGATTGCTTAATGACGACGGCCTCAGCCGTTGACGGAGGTTTCCTGCAAACACTGAGACAATGATGCAAGTCCAGAAAGAGTGAACGGAACGGTCAGCTGCTGCTGCTCGGAGCATGAGAGGCGGGGGTCAACAAGCACAACATACCCATTTATCACTTCCTGTTCTTGGATCCATAGAAGTGTGAAGGTGTGTCCTTTCAGCCAATGAGGCTGCAGCATGTGTCTGCCTCACTCACAGGAGGAGGAGGGGGAGGAAGCGGGGGGGGGTGCCCTGTGTTCTTTATAAACCCAGGAGCAGCGCCCCTTCTTCAGACGCCACCAGAAACACTTTGACTGCAATAGAACCACAACGTTTTTTTAGACTCCTCATTTTAGACTGCTGGGTTTTCATTTATTTATTTTTTCTCCACTGCCTTGGATCTTAATTTTTTTTTTTTAGAGAATATATATCAAGTTGTATTTCTATAAGTTCCTATTTTCTTCTAAAGATTTCAACTCTTTGATTCAATCAGCTGCAATGTATCCCGAGGCAAACAAAGGGTGAGTGCCTTTTTGAACACATTGTACTTTTTGTGGGGTTATTTCCCTGAGCCGCTGCTCGGCACATGGAAACCTCCTGCGCATGTCAAAAAAAAAAAAAAAAGAAGAAAAGTACTGTTAATGTTGGGCAAGCAGCCAAAAAGGAAAGTGACCAAATGGAGACACATTCTTAGAGGCTGCAACGTGGATTTTAAAGGCTTGTTGTACTGCATGTGTCAGACTATAGAACTAGACCGATATTGTTCTTCTATGGCTGATAATGACGCCATTTTTTTTATAAAACAGTTGATACACACAGTTGGTCCGTTAAAAGGTCTTTTACAGGCTGCAATTATTCAATCCATTAAATAATAATGAACTAGTAAAAAAAAATGGACCAATTAGTTGAAAAGTGTGACTCTAAAGGAATGTGTATGCGTGTGTGTGTGTGTGTGTGTGGTATCACTTGTTAGATAAGGTCCTCAGCCTACAAAATCTGAAGTCCAATTACACAGAGCACATCACATGAGACGTCAGTGAATTAAGAGATAAAGGGAAGTAATTGGAGACTCTTCGTCAGCAGAAAACCCTTATCAGATTAATGATTAACACCCTAACCTTTGCTTTGATTCCTGCCTGTTTTTTTGATTCTCAAAAACCTTTTTCTTTGTTCCACGTCATGCAGCTACACTTATGAGGACTGCAAGACAACTGCTGATTGGCTGCAGGCCCAGACTTACATTCGACCCACGGTGGGCATCGTGTGCGGGTCAGGACTTGGAGGACTGGCCGACATGTTGAAGGACCAGGTGGCCTTCAACTACAAGGACATTCCTAACTTTCCACAGAGCACTGGTGAGTTAAACGACAACAGAACCTCTGGTCTGGTGACTGTTCATCGTGTACTGTTAATATTTACTGACAGGTTATGTCTTCTGTGTCTCTTCCCCCCCCCACAGTGCATGGACATGCAGGACGGCTAGTGTTCGGAACATTGAAGGGGAGGCCGTGTGTTTGCATGCAGGGACGCTTCCACTTGTACGAGGGCTACCCAATCCAGAAGGTGTGTGTGTGTTTCAGGCGACTTTTGATAGTCCAGTGTGTAAAATATAAGGGAATTTAAACAGTTAAAATGATGTGTTCATGAATTTATTATCACCTGAAAATTACCCTACAATGAGCCATTAAATTCAACCAATTTGGGTTGTTCATCCAATCCAGTGTTTCCCAAACTTTCAATACGAGGACCCACTTTTTAAAAATGGACAAACCACCATGACCAAAAAAATCACAAAGTCAACTTTGTTTGATGCATGATATTTAAAACATCTTAACTAAAAAGGTTGGGGGGGAGGAATTCTGCAAATTTGTTTCTGGCACCCAAAAAAGGTCTCCTTTGGGTCCTGAACCAGTGTCATTTGACTGCGGTTTGTCCACAGTACCACAACAGATAGGGGCCAAAAAGTCTTTGACAATCAAAACACAAATAATTACTTAGCGTACCAAACTGAACCAAGCTTCTGAAACAGAGCTTGTAAAAGGGATTCAGTTTAGCTTCAATATGCAACATCACCCCTAGATGCCACTAAATCCAACACACTGGACCTGAACGGACTCCCATTACGTGTGTTTTCCAGATCACGCTGCCCATGCGGATCTTCAAGCTGCTCGGCGTCGAAACCGTGATCCTGACCAACGCAGCCGGTGGCCTCAATCAGGACTTTAAAGTGGGCGACGTTATGATCATCAAAGACCACCTCAACATTCCCGGCTTCACTGGCAACAACCCGCTGACTGGACCAAACGACGACAGGTACGACTGTGTTTGAGTCCTTGAAAAAATAAGCGCTTCCTTCGCCAACCTCAGGCCTCATGTGAGTCCGAACGTTTGCCCTTATCTCGTAGGTTTGGCGTGCGTTTCCCTTGCATGTCTGACGCATATGACAGAGAGCTACAGCAGCTGGCCATGGACGTGGGACAGGAGCTCGGCTATGGAGACTTCCTGCGGGAGGGCGTCTACTGCGTACTGGGTGGACCTTCGTTTGAGACCATTGCCGAGTCCCGTATGCTGCACAAACTGGGCGCTGATGCTGTTGGTGAGAAGCAATAGATTGTTTTCTTAGTACACTAGAAAGCTGCTTTAAAGGTCCTGTGTGTAAGAACTGGGGACAGATAATGGTGAGATGGCAGATTGTAGTAAACGGAGAACGACAGTAGCCTTCACATACACGTCGCATACTTTTAACCTCAAAACTCACACTCTGGCTGGTTTGTCCATTCGGGTTGCTGTAGAAACATGGCAGCACAAGATGGCAGCCTTTGTAAAGCAAGACCCTTTGCATACAGAACACATAAAAGGCTTATTCTAATGCTAGGAACCCCAAACGTTTTAACTTATTATGATGTTTGCTTGTTTTCCTCACCAGGCATGAGCACAGGGCCCGAGGTGATTGTGGCGCGCCACTGCGGCATGCGCGTCTTCGCCCTGTCTTTGATCACCAACCAGGCGGTGATGGACTACGACAGCGAAGAGAAGGCCAACCATGAGGAGGTCCTTCAGACGGGGAAGGAGCGGGCGGCGCAGCTGGAGCGACTGGTCACCACCATGGTGACGAGGATGGAGCACAACAACAACTACGCCTAAGAGACGCCCGATGCTTCACTGGGGCACCTGCGTTTGTCAGCAGAAAGATTTAAAGTTGACTGAAAGAGACTTAAAACAGATTTAATGCTAAAAAAAAAAAAAAGGTGCAATTTGGACAGATTTTAGTGTCGGCTCAAAAGAAAAAAAATACATATAAAATGCACAAAACCTTATTGTTTCATGTCACGGTGCCTTATCTAATGTCTTGCATTCCTCTGCTGAGGCTGCAGGTGAATTTCTTTGTACAATTTTGAATTATTGTCATTCTAACTTAACATATGATCAGCTTGTGTAAAGGTCTACGATTTAACTCACTAACAATGAGTCTGCTGTAAAGGTTTTAATATTATGTTGTTGAAATGCGTACTTGTATTTGTGCCATTTTTTGCTGTGCTTGTATTTTTTGTTTTGATAAGAACCCTGTTACTAAATGTGTTATTTATTACTTTATCATGCGTCTGTGTTGTTCTTTAAGGTGTCAAATAAATGCGGCTTTGATTCGTAGATTAAATATGAATTCAAAATTCATTTAAAGACTTGTGAAAACCTTCCCCACTTTTATTTCCAATGTGCAGTACAGAGAAAAGCTACACGGTAAAACAAGAGTATCACCATTGTAAACATTAGGCAATGTTACATAAGCATTACACTGCAAAATCGGACAAGATTCTTTTATCAAACAAAATGTACTGGATTGTCAGTAACTTTTTGATTAAAAGAAAAATTCTTCAATTTAAAAGTTCCTATGATACAAATTGGTAAGAAATAATTGGCAGAACATTGACATTATCGCTCACGTTCAACATTTCAACATTTCCTTTTCTCTAAGTGATTTTTTTTTTTTAATAAAACAAGCTTCTTGATCCAAACAGAAATCAGGTACACAATTCACACTGCATGCATACAACAGATTCATCCAAGTTGCATCGTTGTTTGCCTTCAACTAAGGTACCGACGTGTTCTTGTTCCCCATGAAAGACGAGATTAAACCGACCTTACAAAAATCCCTTTTTAAAATCACTATGACATCAGTTACAGCCACAATATAAAAGTTTTTTTTTTTTCATTGTTTTGCAAAAAACAGTCAGTAAAAAGTGCCATGCATAATTATAAGCAAGATTATATAACAACACATTCTATATAAAACAGCAAACCACCATTGTCTCCGCGCTGCCAAAGCGTAGTGAAGCAAAATTTGGCACAAAAATGTAGACAGGAAGTGCCAGATACATGTATCACGCACATTCATTTGCGCTAAATACTGGATGTTAAGTCGAAAAGGAGCAAACTGGCACCATCTCCGCCATCGACCACACATGGTACTGATCTGAGTGATAACTGAATTGAAACATTTACCATTAAAAAGACAAGGAAGAGGGTTAATAGGAACTCTTTACGTTCAATAAAACATCTACCTCTGATCAGTCGATAGCCACAGAGAGACGTATCCTTCACAATCTGACATAAATCTACCATCTAGTTACTGACCAATCATTTCAGCTGACTCCCTAAAAAGGGCCAAACATTTGTATTTTAAGTGAGAGGCAAAGTAAATGTTTATGTTTGGGGATAATTCAATCACAGTCATCCTCAAGATTAGATTAGCTAGCGTGATTTAGCTTAGCTGTTTTGTCTTTGTTTGTAAAATATGTTGAATAGCTAATTAACCAGCTACAAAATGAATTTATTCATTGGGCATGTTTATCCTCTTAAACCAAGAGGATAAAAGCTAGTTAGCTAGCATTGCTTTAGACACAAGGACAGGTAGTAACTTTGGAACAAAAACATTATGATTAGCTTATTCACTTACTCTTTTTAGCCCCTTTTCCACCACAGGAACTTTTCCTGGGATTTTGAAAAACCTCGGCACGTGAATAAGTTCCCAGTAATGTTAGCGGAAAAGGGGTTTTTGACTCACTCTCTAGCGCAGCTAAAAATACACATTTGGCCGAAATTATAGCTCCATCTGGTGGCGAAACAAGTATATGACAACTGTAGGATTGGCACATGTTTCCATTACAGGCATGTAAATGGATTTACGGGTGAAAAGGACAAAGCAAAGGAGGGGAAAAAAAGGCACTTCTGAGACAAAAGATACGGGGGCCAGCAGCTGCAGCAGAGACAAAATGGAGTCCACTCGTCTCTAGGCAAACATGGTCAGGGAAATCCACTGTGGAAGAGACCAGAGAGAAGGGGAATCATAGTTATCCATTGCTATTTTTTATAAATTGTGTAGCTGTTTATGTATTATTTATGACTATACCTGGAAGAAGGTGAGACTTATTTCACCATCTGCATCTGTGTCCAAGGTCTTAAATGTTTCTGGAGACACAAAAAACATTGATTTAGCAGAGTACAATATATCTTTTATGTGTGGTTGTACCAAATTCCATAGAGAAAATCAACGTTTTTAGCTCAGGGGGACACAGGAGCTGCTGGGCTACTGCTGCCTCCTTTGGTAAGTTTGTCTCAATTTGGTAAACCCGAAGTAAAGATTCAACACTTACATAATAAAATGACACATTTGAAATTACTAATGGAGGCAGCAGTGGATCAGCTTCTCCTATTTTGCTTTGTTGTAAAAATCCCAGGTTTTCTGTATGGAGTTTGGTGTGGGAAAGTGCACTTTTCAAACTTTACATTCCAGACAGAAAAGGCTGCCCCTTGTGTCTGTAGAAATGGTATCGCGTCATTGGAGCACATGCACAAAATGGAGGAATGTGAACTGATCCCGTGGGACTCACTGAACATGGTCTCCAGTCTGACCAGACACGTGACGAAGTTGTCAAAGTCGACAGCCATGTCCTCCTCCGTGTAGCGCAGGATGATCAGCTGGAACAGGTGGTTGGTCAGCTTGAAGCCTAGAACAAGGACAAATGAGTCCACAAGACTCCAAATGCTTTTTTGTTGTTGTTGTTTTAAACTCAACAGCATGCAAAAGAAAGAGAAACCCTTGTTGAGTCTTTTTTTTGGTTTTTACCTGCAGACTCGAGCGCCATCCTCATCTCATAGGAGCTCATGGTACCGGATTTGTCCATGTCAAACTGCCTGAATATGGTCTGACATGACGACAGAAACAGATCGAGAAAGAAAGAAAAGAGAAGTTACAGAAGATCGGCGGCTTATGTGAGCATCACAGAGCGTGAGATTACCGTGTCATCTCACCAGGTATCGCTTGATTTTTTCCCAGAGAACATGGAATTCCGTCAGGCCTAGTTTCCCACTGCCATCCGTCTGAGTCGGCAAGTTAAAAACAAAATAGCAGCGGCTGTCTTGCACAGCGAGAGAATTAGTAACATTTTACATTTTACAGGTCATGTTTCCTGCATTTCCACAAAAAAAAAAGGATACGTCCATGAGGTTTATCATGCTGCGACAGGCTTCCTTAGTGAAGCCGTCCGTCTTCAGATCTTTATCTGCTCACATTGGGAAGTAAGATTAGGGAAACACAGGAGATTTAAAACTTTCTGTCCAGAGAAATTAGGTCTGCTCACGTTTGCTGATGATCCTGTTCAGAATGGTTTGCAGCTCTGTGATGCTGATCTCCATGTCCTGCCGGGAACAAGCGTCAAAAGAACGTGAATTAAGTTAATTAACTAACCACGTGAAGTATATACCACAAACCGCTTTTGCTCATGCTTACCGGCCCTGCCAGTTGCCTGAAGAGACTCTTGAAGGCTGCGTCGATCTGGCTCTCATCTACCTCCGTCTGAAAATACCAAAAAATACAGACAAACGTTGTCAGTATGCAGTCCGTGTTCTTTTCCACGCATCACTTTTGAGGGTTCATGCATCGTCTCACCTCTTTTGGAAGCTCCGCTTCAATTTTGTCATCAAGCTCCCTGAAGTGGAGAGAATAATAAAATTTCCAATTTCATAATTTTCTTCTCAGGATTTGTACCGAATCAAATTTACATTTCTGTTTTCCCCTAAAATATAAACAGTTGTTTTTTTTTTTTGAAGGGCAGGACATTTCTGACTAAAATGTATTTGAATATTCATTCATTGCAGATAAAGAAAATATTCTAAACTTCAGAGCGTGAGAGCGAGTGTAAGGATTACAGAGTGTTAATGGAAGCAGCTACAAGATGCATTCAAGAAACCTCTTGAATGTCACCTTGTGATAATAAACGCACCACAAATTCGGTCGTAATTGTGGTGGAAATACTTGTTTTTATAAGTGCAATCATTGATAAAACATTGGTTTTCGACCTTTTTCGAGAACATATCTCAGGGTCGGATAGCATCTTTTGGCTCACAGCTGTTCCCATGAGCCAACACTGCAAATTATACTCAAACCTTGCATGCCTTGTAAAGCACTCAAATGTGTCACTGCAATGTAAAATAATTTTTAACCAATTTCCTTCTGCCAAAAACTCGACCCCCCACTCACTCAGAATCCGCGGGCTTCTCGGAGAAAACCCTCAGCACAAAATCGGCCTCTTTGTTGGGCTCGAACGTGGACGGGACAATGATGTATTCGCCCGCCGGCAGACACAGCCGCGAGCTGACCTCCCTCAGGTTGATGAAGAGCTCGGAGCGAGCGCTGGAGGCGTGGGTGAGGAAGAAGTCTCGCTTCAGGTGGACTCCAGACCGGCCCTTAAACTGAGGAGGGAGTCCATGCAAGGTTACATGTTGCATGTGAAATAAAAATATGACATAACCCCACTAAACATTCAGTAGTTTAATGCGGGGAAAAAAGCTCATACCTCATTTGGAATCTGTCGAAAAAAAACAAAAGAGACAGAAATGAGAAACAGCAAATCAAACTATTATCTTTAATACTTGTAGTCTTGTGTAACGCCTTCTTCTGACCTCGTAGACAGCGAACCCGATGGTCTCCATGTCTTTGCCTTCCCGGCGCTTCTTCCTGCGGTCCTTTTGCATGAGGCCGACCAGGAAGCTGCATTCTGATTTGCCGGGGGAGTCTGGGTGATGCAGGGCGAGCTTGAACTGAGGGTTGAGCCAGAAGGTAGCTGGATACGGGATTTAAAAAAAAAATATATATATATACCAGAATGTTATTTTTACCCGTTACTCGTCCATCAGGATTTCTTCTAATAATGAAAAATGGGAAGGTCATCAGGTGGCAATGTAAAAAATAAGTCATTAACAACATCAGTAAACATAATTTTCCTGAGGTTTCGGGCACTAGTTCCTGGTCTGGTTCAGTATAGCATGGCGTCAATTTTGTAAATTATGGTCCCATTTGGAGTCAAATAGATGACTGACATTTTCAGAAAGATCCAAATATGGTCTCCTGTGGTTTTCTTCTCCACACGCTTGTTTTTTTTTAACAATTTAGAAGATATTCCGTGTTCTCTGGCGTAAAAAACTGATCCATCAACAGATGAATTACAGTGGGGAAAGATCTACTCAATCAACCGCTGAAATTTTTCAGATAACAAAAAAATTGCGCAATTTACGGTAATGAAAAGAGCGCTTGTCCAAACGCATCGCTGACGATACCCTTGGTGTTTAAGGACCCGTTTCCCACCTTTCCCACCAGCTCATACCTGGGAAGTTCCTGCAGCCGCCTGCAGTGCTCCCTCTCCTCCACTCTCCCTGGTAGAGCGAGGAGCTCCATTTCTTCAACTGGCTGTTCTGCAGTGCATCGGCCGTCAGGTTGCAGATCTCCAGGCGAGTGAACTCGCGCAGGAAGTCGCTGAATGACATCCTGAGAGACACGGGACACGGGTGCAAAGTTACAACGTTCGTACATTCTTTCCTAAAGTTGAAACTGAGCCTGAACTTTGTTTTAGGGTCACATGGGTAAATAAAAAAAAAAAGAATACAAGCTGTAAAAGAGTAGGTCTTTGTTTATAGAACAACATTTACGGCATTATTGCCTCATACACATAAAAAAACACAGTTTTCACAGTCATATGAAGATAAAAACATCTGTGACTTTGATAACACATTGACATGGCAAAAAAAAGTGTGTTTTGTAAGGTCACCTCTGACCTTTGAACACCAAAATCTACTCTGAGATACCAACGGAGCACCCACATCTAAAAAGTAGATCAATTTCAAATAGTTAGTTCAAATACGAATCTCTCAAGGCATTCTTAGAAGAAAACTGGCATTCCCAGTTTCAAACACATTTTGTAGGATCACAGGGACCTTGAACTCTTTCTTCAGTTCACGTGAAGTCAAGTAAACGGTTGTACCAAATTTGAGGGGATTCAAATTTGTGAATTTGTGCAAAATTTGAAGGGATGGAAGATGATCGATATCCTCAGAATGCCTCAAGTCCAACTGAATGTTTGTATCAATCTCTCAACGTGTTCCAGAAAAGTTGCGTTGATCATATCGAATATGTTTTGTAAGGTCACGGCAACCTTGATGTTAGACTTCAGTCCAAGAGAACATTTTGTGCCAATTTTGAAATGATTGCCTGGAGGTGTTCCTGAGATATAAAATTGTGATCTCCACGGCCACAGTTATCTTGACCTCCTAAATCAAAATGGTTGTCTTAGTGTCAAAATTGAAAGGATTCTTTGGCAGCATTCGTGGGGTAAAATAAATCTTTAAGTCCAACTTTCAGGGAAATTCAAATTCAAACTCAAAGTGGCGTTCTTCATTTCAAACATGTTTTGTGAGATCACAGGGACCTTGAACTCTGACATTTGACCACCAAAATGTATTCAGTTACTGTGAATTATTGTACCAAATTGGATGTGATTCTCTTAAGGCATTCTGAGGATAACACTCATGTTTGAGTCCAACTGAAAGTTTGTACAAAATCTGAAGAAACTTTCCAGGAAAAGTGATCATAGACTTCTATCCAAGTGAATGTTTGAAAGGATTGATTGAAAGAATTCCTGAAATATCACGCTAACAAGACCGAAAATTATTTATGAGGCCACAGTGACCTTAAGATTTGACTTCTGACCACCCAAATCTAAACTGTTGCTTCTAAAGACTAAGTCTTTTTGCCAAATTTGAAAAGATTTAACACTTTCACACGGCAAAAAGTCTAGTTAAAGGTTTGTACCAGATTTGGGATTCCTGAGATCTCCCCGTCACAAGGCAAAAGATGTGATTTCTGAGGCCACAGTGACCTTGAGCTTTAACCTCTGACTACCAAACTTTAACCACATCATCCAGGACTTTAAATTAATGGTTGCACCAAATTTGGACAAAGTCCCTCCAGATGTTCTTCAGATATTGTGTTCAAAATATGTGACGGAGAACATAAAGACATTATGCCTGTGGCCACTGGGTGTCGCCAGGTGTGGACAAGGTAAATATGAAACACAGACAGCAGAACACACCGTTAGATGACTCTTGTTGCACTTGAATTAATCATTAACGTCGCAGGAACTGAATTCATCTCGAAAACAAACTCACCAGAATTCACCGTCCTCGCTGCGGTTCTGCAGGCGGCCTCTGACGGAGCGGTCCACACTGTCCCACTCTCTGGAGCTGAAGATTTTAACAAAGAAGAGACAAATATAAAAAAAATAAGCAGGAGACAATGTGAGTGCTGGGGGTCACAGAGTCCAAACCTGCATGTATTTCATTTTCAATCCGTTTCCTTTAATCCAAAACTTGTTATGGTGCACGACACAGACATCCAGAAATCTCTGGAACAATCAAATTATGAGCGTGCAGACTCGCTGTGCGCTGTGAATACAATCCATCAGCATGGATTTACATTGAGCAGAAACTGTGACATAACACTGCCGGTGGGAAAAGGTCTTGGTATTTGTTGTTATGTAATGTTTAAGTAATATAAATAGATTTTTTGCTGTTTATTTGTAAAGCCATGGCCTAAAGGAGTACATTAAGTTACCCCCTGATTTACACATTATCTAAACCTAAAACTTGTTTATTAATAATGGCTTTTTTTTAACCTGGCAGTGCTTGGGCTTCCCTTCTGCTCTCAATGTATATTTTCTAATGTAACTGATTCACATTCTATTGCTTTGATTTTATACTTTACCCCTGCTATTTTGTTATTTTTTGATGTTACGTAAAGCACTTCGAGTACTTTGGATAAGAGTGCGCCCCAAACATCTACACAAGGAACCCACTTTTTGAAAGAGGCAAACTATCAAAAACTATTTTACCAGGCAAAATATAAAGAACAAATTTTCATTGGCAACGTTGGCCTGGCAACAATAGTGACAATAGTGACCCCAAAAAATTATCCCATGACCCATCTGTGGGTCCCAACCCAGCCTTTAGGAACCACTGTTGTAGAGGGCTATATAAGTCAACACCGACTGGTTTTGTTTGCTTTAGTATGAAGATTCCCTACAAAGTGAAAGTTATTATTTTAGGTTTACACTGGGTTCTAATGTTATGTTTGGTCTTACTTGTCGCTCCAGGCTCCGGTCCACTCCACTTCCCCCCAGGGATTCCTGATGCGGACCAGCTTGGTCATATTTCCTCTGTACACCACCTACAGCACGAGCCAAGGAACAGAGCGGGACACTGTTTATTGTCTCATGACATACAGAGGCCTGTAAGTTAGCCTGACATGAATTGTTACAGTATAATACGACATAATAAAGTGAGAAACCCAACCAGTTAAAAACATTACTGCTGCTGTATCATGGGAGAAATTCCCCCACACTGGGACTAAAACAGGATTGTCTTATCTAAACTCTTGGAACATTTTCTCCATATTATGTTACATTGGAGACAGAAAAATAATCTTAAGAGGAGCTAATGCTCATTAACAGCAGAACATTTCAATTTTGCCCACTTATCCAGTCACATTATGTAGCCAAAACCACAAACTCAGGCAGGGCTTGAGAGTTTGCCAGCAATTTTGTGTTTACTTTTTTTTTTTCATACACTGTGATGGCTTTTATCAAACAAAAGCGCTACTGTTTTATCTCGGGAGTCTGTGAAAATAGTTTTTAAGGCTCTGACGTTCACAAACAGACACATTTGAATGAATTACAATAAAACATTAAATCTGCAGAGTGTTGAGTCGCATCCTAGAGTCATTATGTAATCGTGGCTTTTTGTCCTGAGCCCTTGTCTCCATATGAACACGGACAGATCTGACACAACCTATCCATTTTTTTAAATGCTCCACCCATATTGTGATCCTGGAAGGTTTTTATAAAAAATATTGATCATTAATGCTAAATACATGTTGCATACTCCATATTTAATTCCTTGACTTAGTTAGTTTTACTTTAATTCGAAATGTATCTGACGTTTCACGCGGCATGCGCTGCTCCTCACCTCGTCCACAGCTGTCACGGAGTAGGCGTGTCCCTTCACCAGCTTCTTGAACGTGACGGCCTCCATGTCCCGTGAGCTGGTGATCTGAGGACGGGAGGAAGGAACACAAAAGACCAGAGGTCACAGAGGTCGAACAGTGTGATCCACAGAACTCATGTGACGCGCACAGACAGAAGGCCGTCACAATCAGCTTCACAGAGATAAAAAGCTTCACAGAGGAAGAAATCCATTAATAATTATCACTGAACAGTTGAAGCATACCATATATATACATACATACATATACATGTATAAATAAATACATACACACATACATACATACATATACATATATATATATATATATATATATACATACATAAGTACATATATACTCCCTTCTGAGAGCTGCTAAGAGCTATGTTATACATTAGCTAGCTTTAATTATCTAACTTTCAAGTATAAATGGTGTATTGTTATTTGTTTATTCATTTATTTACTTGTTTTTAACAATAGGGCAGAGTCAATTTGAGTACTCCCCCCGTTTCTACTCTTCGCGCTAAGCTACGCTAAACTGGTTGCTGCTACATTTGCCTACTCTTTAAGAGATAAAATAATATATTCACCCTGCAAAACAAATAGGCAATTACTTTTACTTATGAGGTACTTGTAGGGAGTTATTTTTTCACAATAAGAGTACTCCCCAAAGTTGCCATTCTTTGTGTTATTTGATGCTAATTAGCTGCTGTTTTTAGCTTCATACACATTTTCCCAAAAAAAAAGTTGTTGAGACAAAGAAATAACTTAACCATGCAAAACAAATTGGGGTCAGCAAAAGCAAATTGTGAAAGCAATATTGGGATTTTGTTGCTTCTTAAAGTTGCTGTCAGCTATGTTGTATTTTAGCTAGCATAGGGCAGTGCCAATTTGAGAATTATTTTCCCAATGTTTCCATTTTTGTGCTAAGCTATGCTGACTGGCTGCTGCTTTTAGCTCCATATACACACATTTTTTTTTAAGCTGGTCTAATCTTCAAAAGACTAAAATAATATTTTAACCACTTGGGGTCAGCAAAAACACTTTGTGAAAGCAACATTGAGATTTCATCGCTTTTTAAAATTACTGTCAGCTTTGTGATATTTTAGGCAGCTTTTATTCAATTTCCTACCAATTTCTGCTAACCTGGCTTCTAACATCACACGTTCACTGTTGTTTAGTGTCTTTTTTTTTTATTATTATTTTATGTAGCTTCATAAATGATCCCTTTAACACTGTCACAATTATTCAAATGCTGACTAAATCTGTAAAATTTCACATTTGTTTGGGTTAAACAACACATGCTAGTGACAGTACTGACGTCAATGGAGCAGCCCAGCAGTGACCCTCTTTCTACAGCCCTCTTAATGATGCCGTAGAGGTCAGAAGGTGCTTTCCCAAGCTCGTACATCTCCGTCACGCCGCCAGTGAAGTCCTCAAATCCCTCTGATGTGCTGCCGCCTGACAGAGCCTCATAACAGCCATTTAGTCTATGACAAATCAAAAGAAATTGGAGAATAATTAGCTTAATAGAGGAATAAATCTTTACAGTTTTTCTGTTTCACATCCAATTTTGTTTCATTATTTTTTAACTGAATCATATGCATAAAAACCCATACAAACTAAGTTATAGTCTGTTTTCCATGAAATGATTTAAAGATTTAAAACCAGGACTCGAGCTATTTTTACATCTTCTTGGTGGATTATGTACCGTATGAACAACTTAGAAATAAACATTAAGCCAAATGCAGATTCAACAAAGAGATTATCTCTGCTGATAGCAGAGTGATAAATAGAGTTGATTACAAAAGTTACAGGTGCTTAAACAGAGGTGATTAATATCTGGAATGTTGTGAATGTTTTTTGGGTCTTACTTGGCGTAGGCCTTTTCCAGCAATGCGCTCCAGAACTCGTTTCCCTCTGCCGAGTGGACAAACAGCAACTTCCCGTCCTTCACGGGCAGCCGGTCGTCAATCACCACCTCCACCCACTCGCCAAACTGCCAGAACTGAAAAAAACATTTACAACTTTTTTACACTATTATACATCACATTTGGGGTTTTCAGACAAAAAAAAAAAAACCTATTATCACCTATTATCACAGATAATAAATGCTCATATTTTGCTGTGTAAAATTAAAACATATAGAACAAATATGACTCAGTCCTTTTTGATCCTAAAAAAGTAAATTGTTGCTGCATTTTTTTGTGCATATTTACTGTGGATTATTTTGGAAAGTTGTATAGTAATTTTCATATACAGTATGTTGTGCGTATTTAAGGGACCTTATTAGAAAACAACAAAAAAACACATTCCATATTTGTCAGCCGTCCAATTCCCAGGATGCAACATCAAAAATATACAAAAGAAAAGTGTCAAACTGTTTTTTATCAGATTTGATAGTGAAATAAAGTTAGGTAACGTGGCAACAGTCGTAGGAAATACAGTAGTGAAACATTCCACACTAACCCCAACAGAGACAAACACATCATGCTCAGGAGGCATTTGAGAAATGTAGTTCCCAGCCTGCTTTTGTTTCCCAACCCTAAAATAAACACAGCAACCCGAGGTCTCTCTCTCTCTTTAAATAGGCACAAACCAGTCCTGCAAGTAAATAAACTGAAGTAGACGTCAAAGCTTTATTTCATCATCGGAAATCAGGAAATAAAATAAGATCTTTGCAGTGCAGCAGGTGCTACAGAGTGACTTTCCCTTACATGATTTCAAAGATTTAAAGATTAAAGAGACGTGAGATTTGTTGCTGCCACATATGCTGCTAGCCAGCAGAGGGCAGAATATATCAACATAGCATGAAACATGTGGGAAAAGGGGGGTGGGGGTGTGGACCACAACCCTATCTTCAAGCCCAAATCACTCAAAAAGGGGGTCAAACTTTTTGCTCCTCACTACTGTGGTGTTGAATCTTCAGCCAAAAAAAATGCTTCATGTTGAACAATCCTTCAACCTAGTTATGTTTAGGCTAATGCTGATTGTTGTGTGTTTGTGTGTGAGGTGACAGAAGGTCATCTGAGGCCAAAAAAACTGAATTGAAAAGCCAAAAATGAAGAATTTACCTCCAGCAGTTCCAAAAACAGGTAGGTAGGTAGGTAGGTACTGTATCTAGATAGGTATCAGGCAAACTCTGTAAAAATAAGTAATGCAGGGCCACAGCTGGAGGATGTAGCCTTCTGGTTGTATCTAAGAACAATTTAGGCTGTGTGTGTTTTTGTGTGTTGTGACAACATGTGCTCTTCTGTGTACAACAGTAGTATACATGAATGTCCGACAGGATGGACGGATAGATGGATGGAAGGGACACACCCAGCAGAAGTTGTGGGGCTGTGTAACACACACAAACACAAACAGATGCAGTCACTTGCCTGTGGCAAAATGCTTGTACACACATAACTTCATTTAAACCTTGTGTTGCAAGACTAACACTCAGCCCAACTGAGGGAAATGGAGTCTTGCCACACCTGTGTCATGACTTGCAGACTTGTTGACAGTTTCTCATTGTTATTCCAAACGCGTTAAAAGACTTCCAGTGTGAAATGTGAGCTATAATAAGAACAAAATAACTGCTCCAGTTAATATCATTTGTTTCTGCTGCCAGATATTGCCTTGTGTATAATTTATCCCACACCCCGCCGCTACCACTCATAATTATATTTTGAGATGACTCATCCAGGTCTGCGGAATTCATCCAGAGGCTTAGAGGATCCAAACCAATACAAAGGGGGAGATCCTGCAAGACGTGACGGTACACAAAAGTGAGGCATGCAGAAATATGCAACAGGAAAGAGGAGGAAAGGGGAACTGAGGCAGTTGTCAACATGGTGCCCGCGAGCTCATTAAACGTGTTTGCAGATGTAAATGTGGAGGTTTTTCAGCGCAAGGGCCGCTAACGGCGTGGATGTTTAGAGAATTTGAGGTGAAAGGGGGTGGAGCTAGACTCAAACCCGGAAATGATGATATTCTCGAATGTCTTGTTTTGTCCACAAACCAAAATTATTCAGTTTAAATGATTTCTTTGTTGTATGGATCAAAGAAACCAGAAAATAGTCCAATTTAAAAAGTCGAAAAATCAGGATCTATTAATTGACGATCAAAATAGTGGACATTTAATGTAATTCTTTAATAATCAATTAATCTAATAATCTTTTCAGCCCTAATGTATTTACAAGCTTTTTAGCTTATCCGCACAATCAATAAACACATTCATTCATTAACAAGCAAATTAAGTTATTTCCCCTCTTCGTAGCAAGAGTGCATGGATGTGAACACGTGCATATACACACACACACACACTAGCCGCTAACTGTTTGTTAGCACAAATATCTAATCAGCCAATCAATCAGGTACGTAGACCTGGTCAAAATGACCCGCTGAAGTTCAAACCAAGCTTCAGAATGAGGAAGAAAACTGATTTCAGTGACTTGGAACGGTCTGAGCTGGTCTGTGTTTTTTTCAGAAACTGCTCATATACCACGGTTTTCATGCAGTAAATAATCTCAAGAGTTTACACCGAGAACGGCCCAGAATAAGAGAGAATATCCAGACAGCAGCAGCAGTTCTTTGGGTAATAATACTTAAAGTTCATGCCAAAAAGGGTCCAATATTTTAAAAACAGCAACCCTAATGACCACTCTTTACAACCAAGGTATGCAGAAGACCGTCCTGAACCTCGGTGATAGTCTACAGTAGCAGAAGACCCCACTGCACACTTTATTAGGCGTCCTGTGTACCTAATAAAGTGGCCGGTGAGTGCATTTGTATGCACAGAGGATGGTCGCTTTTCACAATCCCAGTGTCTCTGGAACTAATCAGTGAAAAACAGGCCTTGGCTGACTTCACTCCAACTGAGTCACTGGCCCCAAGTGGGAATGGGAGCTGTGTGTGTGTGTGTACACTTTTTATTTCTAACCTCTTTAGGACACTTTCTTGCATTTCAGGAGTGGACCAGCAGGAGACCTGGTCCTAAAGAGGCATAACCTAATTTCTGAGGAACTGGTTAAGTTTAGGGCTAAGATTTGAATTGTGGTTATGGTTCAGGTTATGTAAGGTATTAACTGGTTATGGCAAAAAAAAGGCTTTGTTTCGTGAAAGGATGTCAATGCAGTGTCGCAAGAAGAACAGATGTGCAAACCTCTGTGTTTGCTAATGTTGGCAGCTGATTAGATCTGACACCATTTCTTTCCATGACTGAGCAATGAGGCTGCCAGACGTGAACTGGCATGATCACAATGGATGTGTTTGGGTTTGCTCTGCACTGGAAGCCGCTTCCTATGCACGTAACATGCAGCTCTGATGCTTCCGCACCGCTTCAAACGCGGCTCCTACTCTCAGTCTCTCTATCTCCCTCCCCTTTGTGAAGACTTGGCGCGCCGACAGTCTCTTTGGCAAAGCACTCGCCAAGTCAAACAGCACAGCTGACTCAGCTCAAAGTGTTCCATGATTAAGCAGGTCGGATGTAGTGGAATGTAAATAAAATCCACACTAATCTGCAGTCAGAGAGGAGGAAACAGTTTACATGCATCAGATGATAATGAAAGAAACAGGAGTTCACTACCCCCAAAAGTCTTGATTTTCAGATGAGGAAAAAATGAGTTTGAAATAGGTAGTTGTCAAGTTGTCAGGTAGGTAGAGTGGTTGGTAGGTAGGTAGGTAGGTAGGTAGGAAGGAAGTCAAGTTTCCAGGTAGGTAGGTTAATAGGGAGGTATGTAGGTAGGTAGGTAGGAAGGAAGTCAGGTAGGTAGGTAAATAAATAGCTGGTAGGTAAGTAGATAAATTGTAGGTGGTTGGGTGTTCAAGGTGCCAAGTAGGTCAGTAGGTAATAAGTCAATTTGACATAGTCTTCTGGGTTCCTCCAGGTTCCTCCTAACACCAACCAGGAAATAGGGACATATTGAATAACCACTAGGGGGACGACTTGACTGGTTGCGAAACCAGTTGGAAAAATTAGCTCAATTCCAGCGTGATATACAACCTCAGGGAACATTTTCTCAATATCTAGTTTGGGGTCTTGATGCAAACTTTGTTTGCTTGTAGCTGGTATTGTCCAATATATACAGACCTGGTGGTTCAAAACGGGAGTTTGGGTGCCTGTGAACCATATCAAATTTGCAATATCCGTCAAAAAGGTCGCGGTATGACGTATTTTGATCACATTATCATAACATCTGTTCTCTCTTCCACTCTTGCCATCTGTTCTGGCAGATTCCAGCTACAGTATAGGGTCATAAGGGGAGCTGGACTTAATTTCAGCTGACAAGGCGGGATACGCCCTGGACACGTGACTGGCCAATTACAGGTCTTACATACAGAGACAAACAACTATTCATGCTCATGTTTACACCTTCTGTCAGTTAATCTGACCTCAATCTGTATGCGTTTGGATTGTGTGAGGAACCTGGGGAAACACGAACCTTGCAAACATTATAAGAACATGCTAATTTCACACATACAGGCCTCTAACCTCTAAAACGAAGGTTCCTCACATTAGAAATCACTGGCGAAATACGAGAGTGGTGCAAATCGCAACAAATGTGCTCGTGTAGCACAGACACCGTAGATAGCTTTTTATCAGATCAGCTCTGTGTACACACACACACTCAGGTAAAGATAATGAGTCAGGTGACATCACAGGACAAACACACTCCTCCACAGCCATGATGACATCAACAAACGACAAAAGAACTCAGACTCTCAGTGGTTTAATGAGCTCTTCTCTGGAGTTTCATTTAAAAATGTCTTATTATCTTAAGCCTTCCATGCCGTTATCAGTGACACTCGGCTTTACGGCTCATAAAGTAGAATCAAAAGTCATTAAAGTTGCTTTAAGAAACTGCAACAACCTATTGGATTGCATCCTTGAACAGGAGGCTTGATACCTTTGCATTTATATTTATATTTTCTACCAACACTGATGAACAGCAACGTTTGTGGACTTTGGTCCCCACAAATTTGGTAAGGTGGTTCGTAGGTCAGGACTTTAGGTCCTCAGGGGGGCCAAACAGCGGCTTAGTGGATAGCACTGTTGCCTCACATCAAGAAGGCTGCCAGATTGAATCACAGTTCAACTGAGGTGCCTTTCTGAATGGATAGTTGTTCTTCTCTGTGTGTTGGCCCTGAGGATAAAGTGGTGGAGTGCAAAATTTCAACATTTCAACCCATTTCCTACATTTTGCTGTTAAAATGCACCATATTCAAACTGAATGTCCCATATTTACTCTGCTCGATAACTGCAGCATCAAGAGTTCTGTGGTGTTTCAAACAGCTGTGTCATTGCTCCAGTCTGAAGCAGCCACAACCTCAAATTTGGGAGTGGTTTCAACATGTGCGTTCTGTACGCAAAGCAAAGTTCAGCTGATAAGGCCCTGCAGCTCTGCCACAGGGCTCGCACCATAGAGACCACAGAGACGTACACAAGGGTGGTGCCACTGAGCTACCATGAAGATTTCAGATGGAGGTTCCGTGTCTGGGTGTTTCAAGTCCTGCTGATGCGACAGTGGCTTGTTCACGTTTGAAAGTTCTATGGCTGATAAATAAAAAAGGGCGTTTGTCACCCCAGTCCTCTCATGATATAGTTTATTGTCCGACTTAATGTCTGGGTGTGGATCTGCAAAAACCCTTATCTTGAATGACTCAATGGGGTTTGAGAAAAGAGCGGTTTACGACAGAAACAGTTTAAAGAAAGAATGATATCCGCTTTTTGCTGACTTAGGCCTAGGACTGACGAAATGTGTCCAGAAAATGTCCAAAAAGACTTTTGCTGACATGCACGTTCTTGCATCCAACTCTCTTTTAGGGAAAATGTCCAATCTTAAGTTCCAGAGAACTACATTGTTTATATTTTGTAGCAAAGAGACAACCAACCATGACAACCATGTTTTTGGGGTTTTCATGAGGAGTAGTTAAAAAATACCACCTACAGTAAAAGTACTGTACTCGGTGAAAACACGAGCCTGACCAAGGCTTTACCTTTCCTTAATGAGGCCTTATCCACACACAAACAGAACTTCCCCTCAATTATTTTCCTTTATTGTTCTGCAGAACGTTTTCGGCATCGTTTCAAGAAATGAGTTCAACACCTTCTTCCTTTCCTGATCACTGATAAAGAAACTTCACATTAGAGCAAGAAGTTCTGGTATTTCTCGTCACCATTTTTATAAACCTGCTTTTCAATTATAAAAGCACTGTAAACAATGTCCAAAATCCATGACAACCTCCAGAGGTACAATCGTAAAAATACTCAGATGTACCGTAAAACATGAAATATGTGCAGTAAACAGCCACACCCGGGACCTTTTGTGCATTTATAGTAAATAAATGTCAATTGCAGGCTGGTCAAAATGGCGTGGCGACTGTGTTTGATGTGGACAGGTGTGTAAGAACAGGAAATAGTCGCTGTAGTCACCTGGAAGTGGAAGATGCCTGCGTATCCCTGCCCGAAGCTCTGACCCTGAGGAACCACTCTGTGGAGGAGGGAGGTGTTTAAGGTCAGCGAGGCGATGGCTGCCAGAAGCCAGCAGTCCCCTGTGCACGCACACACACACACACACACACACACACACACACAGTTCTATTACCCCAGATCATCCCTGGATGTCACAAAATGTTTTCACTGGGTTTTATTTGAAACACAGTGTGTCTTAGAAGACTCCTCAGAATCTAAAGTCAAGCCACTTTCCCTTTATCTTGACAGGGAGCCGTGCACTCAACTCATTCATGCCACCCTGATAAAATGTGAACACACATGGAGACCAGTGGGAAGACAACTCATAAAAGTGGAATTCACCCTTTTACAGCTCAGTGAAGTCACTCGTCAGGAACTTTGTTTGAAAATGGGAGAGGCAGCGTCGTCACTGGACAAGGGAGGGAGGCTGAAACTGCCATAATAAAATTGCTTATCTATGCACCTGAATCACGCTGTATGCTCAAGTCACAACAATTGTGACATACCTTATTGCACAAAAACATTAGTGACTCCTTTTTGGTTGTCCGTCAACCATTTTCATTATCAATGAAATCGATTTGACCTTGTTTTTCCCAATAATGAAACAAGTTTTCTGATTGTTCAGCTCCTAAAAATTTGAATATTTTCTGGTTTCTTTGCGCCACATAACAAAAGGAGCCATTTAAGGTTAGGGTTTAAGAAAACGATTCATGGAGAAACCAATCATTAGTTAGTATAGCATATTATATATATATATATACTATATATATATATATATTATATATATATATAGTATATTAATTAGTATAGCCCTAAAACCTCTTCACAGTATTTGTATTTATTCACAACCACAACAAAACATCGAAAAACAAATAAATAAGGCTGCATCATATGACGTAAATGCATAGTTGAATGGCTACCTGTAATATTTCTGCTCTTCCTAACCCTCTTTCTTTGTTTCTGGAATAAGCTTCTCAATAAAAAACTTATTTGGGTGGAGAAGGGACAAACATGGCTCTTTTAATACTAAAGGTTGCAAATCCTGGTCTTAGGGCATTGGAAGTGATACTGCGTTCCAGTGCAACTCCAAAAAAAAGGGGGGACAACCAAGTGACGGATGTATGGCCACCGACCCTTGTTGCAGCTGGTAAATAAGCGCTTACCACAGATAAAGACCCATTTTTACTCATTTGTCTGTAAAACAAAGCGCTGCACGATGTTTTTTCCCCATTTCTACATTTTTGAGCACCGCCGCTCCCGAGGGAGAGTCAAAGAGCTGCGGAGCGAGGCCACTTCCTGTGCGTCTGCAGCTCCTCCGAGTGACGGGAGCGTGGCCTTGTTTACAGATGTGAGGCGGAGAAACAAAGCATGAATTATGCACGCAGGAAACATCCCGCGCAATAGAAACTGTTAACTGCTACGGCTGGACTGACTGTTATCTACCTCTGTGTTTCAAGATGTCTGCCTCTAACTTTGTCTTAATGAGATATTAGAGCATACTCTAAGCTTTAAGTAATAAGAGGTCTCTTACTTAATATCAAGTTATATGAGTTATTTTTGTATGGTTTTTTTACATTGTATGTTTATATGTATCGTTCCACATCAAAACAAACACTTTTTTTCCATATGACCAGCCCCCCACTGGCCGAACTAGACACTCAGTGGCCCCCAGGTCATTTGAGTTGGAGACCCCTGGGTTCATACAAGAACATTGTTGACCATGTTGCCCAGAGACCACATATAAATCTTTCCTCTTTCTGAGATTAATGCATTTTTGCACACCAAACTGTACAACTATGATTAGAGGATTTTAGCACTTTTCTGTATAATCTGGTTAATGGGAGGCATACGATTTAAAAGCTGCTTTAAAAGAATGAATATTTTAAGGATATTCCACCAGATGTATACAAATCTGTTGGAACAAGCTGAATAATAGAACCTATTTTATTGAAATATAGATCTATTGTTTTCTAGGGTGTTGTTGAAGGCACAGAAAATGACAGTAAATGTAAAAAAAGTGTGGTTGAGTCCTTACAGGGGATCCTTCGTCTACTCTCCGTCTAATCTGTCATATCTGAATCATGCTGTAGTAACAGAGGGAGGGACATCCCGGAGGGACTTACCCAGCGCTCCCTGACAGATGTCTGTGCGCGTCGCTCCATCCACGATGAACTCGGGCTGCCTGCAGACCTCCTGTCGAGTGCACACGCACAAACAAGCACAGAAGCATTAGGGCTAATCTGATACAAGCAAACATTTACGATTTACAGTATAAAAAAAGATACATATGCATATTGGATGCATATTTAACGAGAAAACTGACTGCGATAATTATAATATAAAAGGAACGATTTCAAAGAAATGACACCAAACAAGGCTAAAATAGGTTCAAAATGATCAGTAAAAGCACTCAGGAGAGGAGCGACTTCACTCATGAGCAACTCATTGCACAAAAGCCACTAAAAAATGTTGGGACTACGGAAATGCGAAAATTAGTATTGTGCTAAATCCGGCATATTTACCGCAATGTATTGTATGTTCATTAACATGCTCTGTCCCATCCAAATAAAGATGAATTAAATTTAATAAAAACAGCCATTCAAACTATATGAAGCTATAGTTCGGGACGAGCAGATTGGTGGGAATATACATACTTGCGATTTATCTGCAATTCATTATGTTCTGTGTAACGGATTTAAAAATCAGTGACGGCCAATTACCACTTAACGCGATTTTACTATGGCCAGATGGAATGTCCTTCTTTGTTTCCGTCGTAAACTACCTCTTCAAAAGCACATTCTTGGCTGGTTTGTCCCTTCAAGGCTGCTGTAGAATCATGGTGGCCTCCATAAAGCAAGGCCCTCGGCTAAAACACACTATTAAAGGCTCATTTTAAGGCTACAAAAACCAAATTATTTTTTATTTTGAAGCAATTATACACTTTATAAACCCTCCGAAGTCTTACACAGTGGCACTGTTTTAAGAAAACTGTCACTGCTGTGAACAATTGTACTTCAGAGCCATTTGGAGCAGTTATAGTAATAGTTATGGCTTTAAAGCTGCGAACTCCATAAAGACTTACATTTTCTTGTTCAGGGTCACGCTGAGCTCAGATTTTTCTCCCCCTCTCTCTTTCTGAACACCATGAACCCTCTTATGCAGCGTAAATATTACAGATCCTGTGGTGCAGGCGAGGCACATGCATTATGGATCATCAGACTTTTCGAAGAACCATTAGAGCCCCCCCCACACACACACACACACACACACACACACACACAAATAGAACACAGACATGTTCACACTTAGGGGTCTACACGCTCAGATGGAAGCTGCGAGAGGGGCTAAGAGGCTGCAGTCACGTAGATGATCACGACCTCCCTTTTACAATCACGCTTCGTCTCGCTACCCTTCCACAGCGGCGACCTGTCACGGTATGCGCTAAATCAAACAGTGATGGGTGTGTGTGCCGTCTCCAGAGCTGCCGTGATAACACCTAATGAAGGCTGTCCCACTCTGTTCCCCTCTGGTGTCACGCTCGGCTACAAGGAGCAGCCGCGGGCATTTATAATGCAGCGAGAGTCTGAGAGAGGCAGCAGAAAATCTGAGAGGTGAAGATGATGAGAAAATCTGTGATACATTCACTGTCTCACTGCTTAAACTGAAGGGAATACCTCTCCTGACAGGTATTAAAAATCACAACGACCAATCATTCCTGACAGGGAGTTTAGTTGCCAAGCAACAGAGAAAGAAATTAAACTCTCTGCAGAAGGATTGCTTTCCGGGGTGTAAAGGATTGGCTCATCACAAACTGGTCTGAGGAGTTTCATCTGGTCATAAATCAAAGTTTGTTTCTTTCAAACTTTTAACACTAAAAAGATCATGTTTGCCTTCCTGTCCAAAAATAAGTAGAATTTCCTAAAGCAGCACTAGAAAGGATGCTAGAAAAACTGGATTGCCGAGTTCCATTTTTCTCTTTTTAGATAGCAGCTCTCTGTCCTTGGCTCCTCCCACCACATGAGTATGGATTCATGCACGTGTTCCGATATAAATCTCAAAAGCTTTCCCTGGCACCGTGCCGATGAAACTAACTGCGGAAAGGTCTCCCTAGAGCTCTGGACGTCAGGTGACTCAGATGGGACATGTGTGTGCAGCTGCCTTGTAGAGCAGCCAACGGGAGAACCCTCTCTCTGTCACTGGACTTCCCCACGAATCGTAAAACTTTCCAATCCCAAGGCCCAGAAACTACCAGAACTGGAAAACTGGAGAACTTAAAGCTGTTTTTGGACATGAACTCTAGAAAAGTTCCAGAAAATTTGGTGCATTCTCTGGACTTTGATTTTCTCATATTATATTATATTATATTATATATATATATATATATATATATAAAAACACAGTGGGACAAGAGCACAAAAGCATTTGCACACTTGTTTTCTGTTCTTGTTGAAAGGTTTTCCTTCTGTTCTTTTTTTCTTTCACATGTACTCACACAGACATTGTCTGGAATTTCGACCAGGAAGATGGCTTCTTGACATTTTCCATAACTCCTCCTGCCAAAGAGTCCTTTCGGACAATTTCAGGAACATGTACGTCAATGAATTCACTGATGTGATAATTATTTAAGGGGCCAGTGTGTAACATTTAGGAGGGTTTATTGGCAGAAGTGGAATTTTAAGTTTAAAATAAATTGTAGTTTGGTTATTGTTACCAAAAACAAAAAACCTTGTATATATGCTTTAGGCAAAGGCCTTGTTTTATAGAGGCGGTCACCTTGCACTGTGATGTTTCTACAACAACCCAAATGAATGTGAGCTTTGAAGTAGAAGCTTACTAAGGGTTTTGGAAAGGGAAGGTTAAGTGTAATTGTCACTGATTCTTAAACACTGGACCTTTCACTACACCAAAGAACAATTCACAGAGGGGAATTTCTCACCGTGGGCCTCAACCAGCGGACTCCTTGGGTCTTGGAGGATCTCGGTCCAAGCTCATTGAATCCCAAGGACGACGAGGAACACGGGAACAGGCTGTCCTCAAACAGCTTCCCGCTCCGCTGGCACTGGGATATCAGAGACTGGTAATCCTGACCCAGAAGCTTCACCGCGTTGTTGTTCTGTCCCAGACCTTCGTCGCGATCCCACTGGCTCCGCAGCCTGTAGGCCATGCCCGTGGCGTAAATGGGTCGCTCTACCATCGTGAACTTGAACTCGGAGCAGCAGTGTGGGAGTCGGCTGTCGCTGTCTGCAGTGCTTGTGTATGTGTGGGACAATACGATGTTAGAATGCGTCAATAATGAATGAGCCAACTGTGACCTATTGCATCGACAGCTTTTTTTATGAAGCACTGCAGCAGGCACTGATGTAAATCTGATCTAAGGTGGTTGGGGCTTCAAGGCTCAATCGGGAGTCAGTATTTAACATTAGTGGCCATTAAGAGGATTAAATATCGACGGGAATGAGCCGCTGATGCTCGTGCCTGTGCTTCAGCTGGAGATGAAAGCTCTGGATGCAATAAAAAAAAGAAAAGAAAAGTGTAGGCCGTCACTGTTTGTTATTTTATGAATGTCCAGATGTGTGACGGCCAACAGGAAAGCAGTGCGTCAGTGTTAGTCTGTCCTTTTCACCCCCGAGCCAATGAAACCTAAAAGAAAGAAACAGAAGATGAGAGACTACACAGAAGCCAGGTTTCCATGAACATGTTTTCAGATTCGGTAAATGAAAATGCATTTATTTGTGTTTCCATCAACAGCTGGAAAGGGAATATTATGAGTCAGTTCACCAAGATAAGTAGGTGTTCTTGCACCAAGTCGAAGAAGGTTGAGTTTTAATTATTAGTCCACAAATCCTCCTCTTGTCCACTGTATCTGCCAATTCAGGTGTTTTCCCTGTAGAGCCAAGCTTTTTATTCGCTGTAACTGTGATGCAACTTTTTTGGAATGTTCCGTGTTTCTATTCAGGGGGTTTTATGTGTAAACTGAAAGTTTGCATTTAAACTGGCACCTAGAGAAAGCATAAGGCTAGTCCACACAGTCTTTGTACCTACACATAATCTCTACACCATTCTACAGTGAAGAAAAGCAGCAGCAGCAGCAGCAGTGTCCACCCTCTGTACACACATGCAGGGATTACAGAGACAAATAGAACCTCCTGTCAATCATATATTCATAAAAAAAACAAAACAACTTGAGCTGGAGACAGGTGAAGGACCATTTCATCTCTTTCTACCATCAGCTAACATCAAAATATTTACTTATTTAACCTGACCTTTAACCTGGTTCACTGTAAACTCAATTAAGAACAATGTGGTTTAAAAGTCCAGTTTTAGTCGACACAATTTAGTCTGGTTTTTTTCTAACAACACGTAAACGTACTACATCTAATGTAAGTTTGCAATAGAGTTCATCTATTATATTATCCCGCTTGTCAAAATGTAGTATTCATGATTTATATTTGTGGTAAAATTTGACTCAAGGGTGCCATCTCCCACATGTGACTTTACCAGAGAGATGTGAGGTTAGTAGCAAAGCTACAGCAATGTTTACAAATAATTCATTAATGTAACTACATTAGCATACATGTGCTCAGTAAGTCAAAGAACTGTTAAGCACAGGTGTTTTACGAGTGAGTTTCCGTATGCGTAAGTGCTATAACTGTCATAATACCGGCAAATATTTGGTAGGCCAGCTAGCTATCTAGCCCTTGTGCTAATACCTTGCTGTTGTCGTAGCTGTGTGTGAAGTGCCCTGTGTGAGCCATATGTGACTGACAGGTATATTCTGTCCCTGTCCCTGTTATTCTGTCCCTTTTTTCAACAAAAGTGGTGTTGAAATGTTTGAACCAGCCAGCTATAAGCTAAGTGTAGCCGTGCACACGTAGCTGACTGTGTACACAGAGTCTGGAATGCATTTAACTCAATGTTTACTCAGACAGGTCAGCAGTGGATGGTATGTGTATGTGTGTGTGTGTGTACTGAGCGGACGGGAGGGTGTGTTTATGTGTGAATCTTGACGAACAAATAGAAAACACCACGCCCAGAACAAGCAAAAGCTCTTTCTTTCGTTCTTTACCAGACTCTGTGGTCAAACAAAGCCAGCGAGGAGCAGGAGGAAACTGTCGTTACTGCTACTGACGCTACTGACGCTACTGACAGAACTGTAGTATCAAAGAGTTTGTCTCAGTCAAGTATTTTCATGCAAATTAAAGTCAAGCTACAACGACCCCATTCATGTCGTTGTCCCTGTAAACAAGCACAAGTGGGAAATTGAGTTATTGAATGAAGTGAATTAGCTTCTGCTATGCTAGGTGGAGATACACCCCTTTTCAGCTTGTTAGCAATAAGTGGTTTAGCACCTGGCTACTTGTTAGCATGTCAAGTTCCATTCAGAGTATTATCAATTAACTTAAAAATGTTCAACAAGCTGAGCACACAAGTGGTCTCCTCATCAGTACAAAAAAAATGCACCAGCCTGAATTTGGACATGTTTTTGTGTAATTCTTAATTTTCTGGGTATTAGCCTGAATCCGACTCTGGTCCGACGGAACAGTCTACATAAAATATTAGCTCGATCACATTATCTGGGTATGTTTGTCTACTATTTTCATGACGATTAATTAATTTTAATGTTTTTTTTATTAGTTAAAACAACCTTATTTTTTATCATCAAATGTGAGTATTTTCTGGTTTCGTTGCTCATATGACAAGTGACTCAATTTGGTTTGTGGACAAAACAAGACACTTGTTTATTTTAAGCTAAGACAACAATAATTGACAGATTAATTGATTATGAAAAGAGTTGTTAGTTGCAGCCCTGGTACTGAGAGCCTCTGTTTTTGTTTATCTCCGTCCCTCAGACACAAAACATGAGGATTGTTTTTAACATCTGTCTTTTTCTTTTTTTTTTTTATTGAAAAATAATCAGCTCTGTGTGGTTTGTCACGACATCATCTCCTCGGCTATCTGAACTGAGCTCTCTTCCCGTTTCGACAGCGGACTGTCAGTCACATCAGAGAGGCCGGACAGTCTGTGTGTCGTTGGCACAGGCGGAAGAGCAGAGGAGATGTTACAGTTTCCTCCACTCTCTGCAAACCACACCCATTAACAGTGGCTGAGTTCAATCAATGAGTCACAACACGCAACATGTAGCTACAACAACAGCAGCAGCAGCTCCTCACATCCTGCTGTTTTACAGCGTGTGAATTATGAGAAAAGTGCTTACTACTAAATTGGAGCACTTGCTTTAGAATCAAGCCGAACCCTGCCGAACACATGCGTTAATCTCCAACATTTACCAAAGGAAATATCTAAAATATCAATATTTAACGTATTTAGCGACAGCAACTTAGACTGACACGCTGCATTACACCACATAGCGTTTCTTTATTTTTAAAGCTACAAAAGATAGACATTATTACAGACGAACCACGGCCAAAGTAGATGAGTTACCGTGACTATATCCAAACCATTTGCTGGTGGTTATGTCTGCTGTGTGTACTCGGGTCTCACTCAAACTCCAAAGCGGGTTTAATGTGCTTGAAATGAATATTTTATTTCCCCCTCACGTGTGAAAATACACTCGGATACTCTCGCAGATAATCCTCCACGCCCACTTCTGGTCGTGACATGTATGAGAAATGACAAGCATGTCCGGGCAAATACTTTTCAGACTACTACAGAATAACTAACAGCAGAGGGCTATAGCTTGATTTCTTTTGTCTTTCAGTTGTCAGCAATCAAATCAAAAACACGCATCATGACGCACAAAATTACGCTTTCCTCTTTTGCTTAAAATAGGTCCACACGGCTGACATGATCACTGCAGCGTGGCACTCCCGTTCTGGTCACATGACGCTGCCGGCGGTGCATGTTATGTGAAGCATGAACATGATATTTAAAGTTAACCCTTCTGTTACCATCCTTTCATTCGTCACATCTCATTAACATAACTTCGAGACTGTTTGCGATATCTAGAAAAAACAACAACTATGGACCGGTGATCTGTCCAGGGTGTGACCCCGCCTTTCGCCCTATGTCAGCTGAGGTTGGCACAGCACCCCCTGCGACCCTCATATGGACGATAAAGCGGTAGGTGATGGATGGATACCTGGAAAGCAGAGAAATAGAGCTTGCGCCCATATACTTGTCATTACGGTAGCCCTCTGGACTTCCATGGAACGGCTGTCCAATCACAGACAAGATTCACCAGTGTCACGCGATACCAATATTGATGTGCCTTATCCCTAATTTAAAGCTGCAGGATGTGGGTTTTGTTAATTGTATTACATTTAAATTAAGGTAAAAGAAGTTGCCTTCTTTTAACATGCTTAGATTTGTTTGAATTCATGGGATTAATGTTTTTTTTATTATAAAATTTGATTGCGCAGCCTTCGCATCAGCATGCTATTCCGTGATAATCTGCAGCCATAAACCTGGATTACAGTCACGTGTATCTGCCTTCACTGAGAAGGAAATCAAGCTGCAATAATATATTATTATTAGCTATTATTATGCAATATGAATGAAGAAATGGGTCATGCTGCAGCGAGAAGCAACATGTACAGTACAGTAGAGTACAGTACAGGAGGCTGCTGTCAGAGAAAAAAGGGACTGCTCAGGGTCATGTGACTTTACAAGCCAGTGGATTTGTGCTGATGTGCGTCTGAGCGGTTCCCTCCTCACAACACAGCAAAAAGCCGATTGTTCTCCAGCGTTAGGGTCGTGAAGAGTAAGCATGCCGGCGTTATTTCTGCATGCGGCGGGTTCACATTCCAAACAGGGTGAAATCAAATATCCAAAGTGTCTTTGAAGAGAAGCACGTGGAGAAAAATAGACCGGCGAGGTAACGAGACACGCACAGTCCCGACAGAAGAGAATGCTGACTGTATTCAAACAATATTTAGTGCACGGCCTAAAGCAGGGGTTCCCAAAGACTGGGTCGAGACACACAGATGGGTCATGGGGGATTTTTCTTTTGGTCCGCAAACAGACGACAACGAACGACCACAACAAACAACGACATCAAACGCAACACGACAGACAATCACACGATGGAGGACTTCCAAAAGCTCTTATTTCCGGCTCGGTTTGTGGCTGTTTGTCTTAACAAACACCGGCTCGGTGGTAGGAATGAGGCTGGACCCTCTGGTGACAGTGGCAGAGAGAAAAACTGTGGACAAACTGCTGAGCATCCTGGACAATGCCAGCCACCCTCTGCACACTGTCATCAGCAGCCAGAGGAGCCACAGAGGCCTCAGCAACAGGCTGCTCCTCCCAAAATACAGGACCAACAGGCTGGGGGACTCGTTTGTCCCCCGGGCCATCAAACTGTACAACTCCTCACTGGGGGGGAGGAGGGCAAACAAAAAATAAAAAACCGGTACGAACTAAACAAACAACAACCACAACAATAACATAATGTGCAATAAAACCATAGACATGTGCAATAAAACCCTGGGCATTACGGGGTAACTCTAGGTGTGTGTGTACCTATGTGTGTGTATATATATATATATATATATATATATATATATATATATATATATATATATATATATATGTATATATGTGTGTATATGTATGTATGTATGTGTATATATGTATGTGTATGTATGCATATATATGTATATGTGTATGTATATCTATGTATGTGTGCATATGTATGCATGTATCTGTGTATGTATGTATGTATATATATATACACATGTGTTGTGTGTATGTAGGTATACATTCATATATATAGCATGGGTCACTTTCATTGTTATTTTTATATTTTTATTTTTATTCTTATCTTATTTTATTCTATTCTCTATTTTTAACAGTGCTGTGTATGGATGCTGGAGCTGTTAATTTCCACGAGGGAACCTCCCAAGGGGATTAATAAAGTCGTCTGTCTGTCTGTGTCTGTCTGTCTGTCTAACAAGATTGTCAAGCTTTTTAGAGTGCAGGCATTTGCCTCGACTTCCAGGCATCCCAGGTCTGTTGGGCAGGTGGTTGTAACCTTTATTTATGGCGACGGGAAAGCAAGAAGAGGAAGACAACGTTGTTTCTGTTGGCTGTATTTCTAAATATGACTTGCACAGCTCCTTTTTACCCCACATTAAATCATCATAATGTGAAAATATACAACACATCATGTCTTTGGTTGGTATGTCTGATATCCCTCCTTTTTTTATGCATTTGCTTGGAAACCACTGTGATTAAAATGATTTACAGGTGTTTTTAAAGAAAGAAACAATGGGTTTTGGACAGTAACATGTAGTATTCAAGCTGCCAAAAAGTCATTTGCGGGTCCTATGTTGTGGCTGATGGGTTCATTTTTGGCTTCGTTTTTTAGTTTATAAGTACTTCAACGAGCCTCACTGATTAATCAAAACTAATCAATTTGTTATTTGCTCTATAAAGAGGTGACAATGCCAATAAACCTCAATTGTTTATCAATATTCAGTTTTAACCAGGAAATGAAGACTATTGAATCACTAAAATCAGAGGTAAAAACAGTCATACATTTAGCAGGTGATTATTAATGATTTAACTCTTGCAGCTACGACAGTGAACTGAATATCTGTGAATTGTGGGCAAAAAAAGACATTTGAGGACACTCTGGGGGTTCTGAGTACCATCCTTTTTGTTGTGACCCATCGGTTAATCAAAAAAATAATCGATCATGTAAAACAGCATGTACAGCTGCAGCATGTATACTGGACATATGGTCGCCACAGATAAAGCAGCCAGTCGTGGTGATAGGTGTGGCTCGTGACCTCAGAGGAGACAAAATATCCAGCTGTCAAACATCAACTTTGTCACGTTGACCAACGCAAACAGCTGGACGATACTTTTCCCTTTTTGTACACACCTCACTCATTATGTCCGGGTTTTTTTTCTTCAAGATACTCAAAGTGGAAATCACGCGGAAGAGCTCACGCGCTACACTGACACATTCCACTATGTTGTTTTTTTGTTGTTTCTTCTACTTCTTCTATGGCTATGGCGAAGAGTTTACGTCACAACACTGGTTACAATTTCCATAAAACTTCAAGTTCTTCTCGTTAAACTTCACGCGGACGTGTCGTTGGCAGATTTTTCTTGCAGCAGGACTTGTTTGCCAGTTTGTGGCAAAGTGAAAACTGTGTCGATGAAATAAAGTCATATTTACCTGGAAGGCTGGGTGTTTCCTTCAAAACAGGCAGTTATGTGAAGATTTGACACGGTGTTCGTTTCGTTCTCTCCCCTTCCATGTTCAGTGAAGGTCCGTCCACTCCCTCTCACTTTCCCTCCCCCTTCTCTCTCTGCCAGCCTTTATTAGAGACACCCTGCTGCTTCTGCACTCACATTATTGAGTCAACGCTGCTCCTGCACAGTGCGCATGCGCAGAGCCACCAGCATACCATAACCTTCTATTGCAACTGCAGTCACCGACTGTACACATTTTCTTTTTCACTCGTGGAAGTAAACAAACAGGCAACCAAAGTGCAGTGAGGCCTTGTTATTGAAACCAGGTGAATTTTAACGATACAAGTTACAAGTTAAATTGTTCAATTTAACTGGTAAATCAACACGGACACAAAAGTCACTACATGACCACAAAAGTCACTACACAAACACAAAAGACACGACATACACACACACAGAATAATAATAATGTGGTAGAATGTATGTAAGAAGTTATTGGTGTGTGTTCTAAGTGTAGTAATCAAGTACAATCAAATCAAAGTTACACAAAACCTTAAAAAATCTAAAAGGTTTAACACCGCCATCTTGAGGTTTAATTTAGCAACTGCGTGACTTCAGTCCCTTGTCCCTGTTTGACTTCACGTCCCAGCGTGCAGTGCGGCTTTACCCGTCATGCCTCTCGTTCTCACTCTCGTCTCGCGTGTCATCGGCCTTCCGCTGCCGCCGTTTGTTTCATTCACAGAATTGCAACATGGCCTCCGATGGACCACCGGGAACCGAGTCTCTCCCGTCCGATTTAGGGAAGGCTATCGCGTCCCTGAACGCATGGAGCAACCCGGAGCTCCAGGCTAAGCTGGCGGAGATGGGGGCGCCCACAATGGGTCAGTCAAAGTCGAGGAAATACGCAGAGTAGTGGAGTAAAGTGATGTGTTTAGCGAACAGTAGCTAGCCAGATGCTAGCGAGCACTTCGTTATACTTGCGTTGCACTGAGCTAAAGCTAAATCTCTGTATACTCTTCCATGTACACGCACATACATGTTCATGTTATGCAGATTATTATATTATATTTAAATACATTATATTTAAACATTGTGATTTGTTTAAAGCAACACTATGTTTTTAAGTGTATAGTTGGCACTTTGGTGGGTTCTGCTAGCCCAAAACTATCTTTTGGCTTAGTTTAATACTCTTCTAGAATCTTTTATTTGTCAATTTTTCTGTCATTTTGCTTCATGAGAAGACAGCTATTGTGTTATTGTGTGTTTTAGTAATCTTAAAAGTTGTTTGTATGTTCTTTTATTTAGGTCCCAGAGAGGAGCTCATTGACAGACTGAAAGGTTACATGATGCAGGTAAATATGTCCTCCATGCTTATAGTTTTGTCTATGAAATCTTGGTTTCTAAGCAATTATGTCGTGTTAGGATGCCAGAGCGGAACATAAAAATGGCCAGAGAGTGACAATTATGTTAAAGTAGTGAACAATTTATTACACTTTACAGTGTAAAGTGACCATGCTTGTGAGAATATATGCACAAAAGAATTCAGGGTGAACCCCGGCTAAAATAACAAATGTAAATGTAGCCTATCAAACGCACACTAATCCTGACCTCCATAGCCAGGTAAACAGGAGAAAAGTGGAGTTCCAAACAAAAATGGCAATTCACCCCTACTGCGCCGTGACTCGACACACAAATGTAATTTACAATAATATTTACAGTTAGCACACAGATCTCTGTCGGATTAAACTATGCCACAATTTCATCCCTCGACTCTACTTCTGGGAGAGCGCCTTTATGCCTCCAGGCACAAGCCAATCCCCGGTCTTCTCCTGTCACCAAATCTGGATAAAGAACACACCGGCGCGGTCCCGTTATTCCTGTGAATGTTCTTCTGCCGTTTTTGATCAAATGAAACCTTTAAAAACTAGAGAAAAGCACTATTACAAGAGCTAATCACTTCAATTTCTTCAGTTGTTTTGAAAAATGTTAATAATGTTCCAATAGTGTAAGAGTGCTTTTGATCATTCATCTCCATCAATCAATCAAATGATTAATTTATATTGTGCTTTTAATGCAAAGTTCTGCAACTCACGAGTCCCTCACAGGACAAAACAAAGAACCCACCCTCCTATTGCCCCTCCTTATTCACACGTATTCAACAATTATAGCAGAAATGAGCAAATAAAAATTAAACATCTCAACAACCACTTGATGAAGAAAGACCAGAGACTGAAAATACCTAAGAATGAACAAGAAACATCAGGATAAAAATAAGTAATTCAGCTAATAACATGATATACTGGTGAAGTGCAATGGACTAAATAATATAAATAAACAGTTTGTTATGAATGTTTGTTTCTCTCTCTCTCCAGACTGGGATCCCCCTCAGCAAACACAGTGACGACAAGCCAGTGGGTTTGCAGGTAAAACCTCGTATTACATCACTGTAATCTTAACAATAATACGTAATATTCATAAACTGATTCATCAAAATAGTCGACAAATAGTTGTTTCAGCCCTAATTAAAACTGACCCAATTTAGTTTGTGGACAAACCAAGAAACAACACATTTATTTGAACATTTTATGGACTGGATTAATTGAAGAAACTAAATTGACAGATTAATCGATTATGATTATAATCAGCATTTGCAGCCCTAAAATCTTTTATTAAATCCCCTCCTCACAGAGACAGACACGCGTCCTCATGCCTGTTATTTTTCCCCCTCAGATGACCGGTATGCCTCCTATGCCCCCGATGCCCATGCCGCCCATGCCTCCCGGTATGGGCATGCTCCAGGCTATGAGCATGATGCCGGGCGGGCCGCCTCCCCCTGGCATCCACATGGGCATGGAGCCGCCCGGTATGCCCCCACCCAACATGTCCCAGGATGACGAGCTGAAGATGGCTCAGCAGAGAGCAGCCATGGTGCTGCAGCAGGAGGAGCGGGCCAAGCAGCATGTCAGTTCACTCACTGTGTTTACTGATTCTATGTCTTCGTTGGGGAGTGTAGTTTCAGTCTAAATGGCATTTTTAAAGGTTAATCAGTGACAGACTTGTAGAGTGAATGTGCAAAATACCAAGATGACACAAAATGCCGTTTAAATAATGAGTAAAGTAAACCAACAAAAACAAACTAAATATATAGAATAGTTCACAACAAAAATTTACCTTTTCCAAACTATTCCCGTTAAATTTTTGCTCATTTTTATTTTACACTTAAACACGTTTAGTTACGGAGCAAGAATTATTGTGTTGGCTTTTTGAGTCTACTGTACATACAATGCACTATAAAAATACTGACATGAGCTATAAATATAATAAAATACACTTGCAGGGGCTGCAGTATTGTTATCGGAGATTTTTCAGTTTCATAAATTAAGTGGAGGGAGCTGCACTTGCAGTGTTTTGGGCGACAGACGTTACAGACTGGGGCTTTTCGTACCAAAATAACAGGCCCCAACTGTTCCATTTTTCAGTACCCTTCCCTTGGGGTACCACAGTAATGGTGCGCTACGTTGTTTAATGGCGTCATTTGTTTTTGGCGCACGGGTACGATGTCACACTACCTATCTCGTGGTCATTGGACACAACGTTCACTCTGCCCACTGAGTTAAGGTACTCTTCTCAGTCGAAACGCGAGCCTGACAGAGGGACATGATCTTCTGGAGCAGAAGTTCATGGGATAAAATAGTCAACCTTTTTTGATCAGCACGTGTAGTTATCTGGTTGAAACAACTTTAAAAACAAATGGATAGGGGTTGGCATATTTCTTTCTTCTCTAATAATGTAGAGCAATATACTCTTCAGACCAGTTGAGGCAGCCTTGTTTCTTTTTCTTGAATCTCACTTGTCGTGTTATCAGGCTGCCGCGATGATGGAACATGAGCGTCAGCAGGAGATGGCTAAGATGCAGGGTGTGGGGCCCGGGACCATGCCTCCTGTCAACATGGTCAGAGGTACGTTAATGACGTAGAAATTCAATGTAAATGTCACATTTTTTATAATTTCCCCCGCATATTAATTAACCACACCTGTCCTGTACTATCTCTGATGTCTTTTAGCATCTTAAAAGGGTATATTTTCTGCTTTCTTTACTCTAAATAGCAAAGATATCCTTTTAACTGAACATTTTTTATTTATTCTGACATTTAGGGGAACTACAACTAATCCATTGTGGAAATAAATGTCAGTGACAGCCCTAAAATACGTCTATAAATTGAACCTGCAAATTAAATAACTTATATTTATGATAAAGTAGAGTAAAGAAGTGGTATAAGCTTCATGTTTCATGTTTTTTCAGTAAAAATAGGGTTGTTCTTTTCTCTGTTTAAGACACAGTTTTGGAAATGAAAAAAAATACAAACTTTATCACTACATAGGTTTAGATCCTCGTGGGCCGCTGCCCCCTGGTGTGAGTATGCTGCCACTGCAGAAGCAGAGAGTGCCACCTCCTCCAGGAGAAGACAACAGAGAGGTGACCATTCCATTTTTCTTTATATTTATTATTAGCTTCAAAAAAGGATTTTCTTTATTTTGCTGTAATTGTTCCATTGTAAAAACATTAAGAATGCAGAATAGTCACCCCTTTTTTTTTGCTTGTATTCCAGATGTGGCAGAATGACGAGGTGAGCCTCAGTGGCCCGAAGATCCCTCAGGCTTTGGAGAAAATCCTCCAGCTGAAGGAGATCAGGCAGGAGCAGCTCACAGACCCCACGGGTCAGTAATGTCAGACTCTTCCTGGATCTATTGTTTGTTTTGTTTTACTTTTCTGATTAATATGTCATTTTATTTTGTCCTCTTTCAAAAAGGGGTTGAAGATGATGACGAGGGAGGAGACATGGACGCCATCAACTCCTCTGGTCCAGTCATGTCTGAGACGGAAGACGACGACAGTCAGATGTCCAAAAAAGACGTAAGTGTTTCTCTTAAAGTAACTCGTCAGGAACGTCAGTTGATTTTTGGGGCCCAAATGAGCATTTGAGAAATCTTGGATACTTGATGTATATTTAATTGCTATCGCAAATATCTCTGCTATATCAAATCAGTTTGATTCAGATTCACACGGTCCTGATTTAATTTAATATCTATTCAGTTCCTCTGAACTTTGCTGAGAGATTTCAGACGCCCAACGTTTTTAATTCAACTATAAATGCAAGGAACACCTGTCCGTCTGTTTATCACATAACTGCGCAACAGTTCACTTGACAGGCTTCAAACTTGGCACTTGAGGCCACCGGTGTGTACATTGCCGACTTTGCCGCCGTTTGGATGAGAATCACAAGAGATAGCGGTAGAAATTTGGCAGGTATTATCGCTTAAAGAGCCTCTGCCACACGCTCTTGCACAGCACGTTTATATAAAATCTTTATTTGTATAAATGCAATTTTATTTCATATGACCACACATAGTTGTAGTTATAGCTAAAAATCCTAACCCGAACCTTAAATTTTAGAATAAACAGCCTACAAAGGCCATCAGAAATTTAAATGTAATTCACAAGGTGTCCAGCAGAGGGTGCTGCGAGCACAGCTTGGCCTACATCCGTGCTCTCTTTGCTCAACAGTGATGGTGTGTTTTTTCACGGTGAAAATGGTGGACACTAAGAGACATAGCTGTCTTCTTGAGCGGACAATAGCAACGCTAAAACATGTGGAAACATCAGGAGATAAGAGAATGAGGTCAAGTCTCGTGTGATTGTGACAGTCTCGCGGGATTTGAGAAGACGACACAGGGACATCCGTCATTTTATGAATCCGTATTGGATCTCCGAAACAAAAATGTACATAATCAGAAGATTAGCAGGTGCGCGTTGTGTTATTGGAAGTCCAGTTTGTTAACTAAACTGTATAAAATTGGTCGTACTCAGAAAAACCGCAGACGCAGGAACCGTAAGAAGAAGAGCAAGAAGAAGCGGGCTCAGGAGAAGAAGGAACAGGTGGAGCAGGAACAGCAGAAGGAGAAGGAGAACGGTGAGAAAGAGAAGGAGAAAGACAAAGACAAGGAGAAGGAGAAGGAGAAGAAGGAGCCAGAGGTGGAGATTGAGTATGTGACAGACGAGCCAGAGATCTACGACCCCAACTACATCTTCTTCAAGAGGATCTTTGAGGCTTTCAAGGTAAGAGACGTGTTTTTGCAGAAGAGGAAGGAATGTTTTCATTGATGGTCCATTTTTTTTAAGACACTTGTTTTTCCTCTCTCTTTGTTTCCAGCTGACGGATGATGTTAAGAAAGAGAAGGAGAAGGAGCCGGAGAAGGCGGAAAAGCAGGAGACACTGGTGTTCAGGAAGAAGGGATTTGAGGAGGAGAGGAAAGACAGCGACGACAGTGACGAGGTTCGACGCCTTCCAGGGAGAGCACAAATAAAAGCATTTTTAAAAGATGTTAAATTTAATTTTTACATATTTTTCGCGAACAGGAAATCAGACCAGATGTACCGAAACTGTCCAAGAAGAAGCTGAGGAGGATGAACAGACTGACTGTGGCCGAACTCAAGCAGGTAAATCCAGGGTGCGAAGGCACGAGACAAAATTCTGGAGAGTCTGCAAACATGTTGTATCTTATCTAAAACGTAACATTTAAAAAGTGTTTTTATATGTCAATAAACAGACCCTTAGGCATTATGGCAAGAGATTAAGATGAAAATAGTCAAAATCCAAAGTCAGTGACTCTTATTTTGAAAGCCAGGTGGTAGGGAAACTACTGAAACCAAAGATGAATATGTATTTTAAAATTACAAATGTGTATTTTATGAAGTATAACTTGTGTAACTAACAAAATGTGTATATTTTACAAAAACAACAGTTATCGAAATTTGTGTGGAGAAGATCTTCACTTGACACATCAGGGGGCATTTCACAACATTAAAAGCTCAATCTAAGAGCGTGTGTTTATATAAATGTTGTTTTTACATCTCTATTCTTATATATTCCTGCTCTTTTGCACGCGACAGCCACGAAATGTCAGGTTAGTCTTTCTACAGTGTCTAAATCAGATGTCCATTATCATTTCTGGTCCCACCAGCTTGTGGCCCGTCCAGATGTCGTGGAGATGCACGACGTCACCGCCCAGGAGCCCAAACTTCTCGTCCACCTCAAGGCCACCAGGAACACGGTGCCAGTGCCTCGACATTGGTGCTTCAAGAGGAAGTATCTGCAGGGCAAGAGGGGTATCGAGAAGCCTCCATTTGAGCTGCCAGAGTTCATCAAGAGGACGGGAATCCAGGAGATGAGGGAGGCTCTGCAGGAGAAGGTGGGTTTCAGAAATTCTCATCAGCCGTCCTGTCTTCTGTAGGGTCAGTAAAATACCAACATGTAACTGCTTGTTCTTCTTTCTGTGTACAGGAGGACGCCAAAACCATGAAGACCAAAATGAGAGAGAAGGTTCGTCCCAAGATGGGGAAGATCGATATCGACTACCAGAAGCTCCATGACGCTTTCTTCAAATGGCAAATCAAACCCAAACTCACCATCCACGGAGACCTCTACTACGAGGTACCATGTTCTTGAAGTGTTTAATCCAGGGGTCTCAAACTCAGATTAGCTGAGCTTTAGTCTGGTCAGGAGGGGGAAAATGTCCCAACTATTTGGGGAGAACAACTGTTGAGTAGTGTTTGTGAGATTAAGTTTAACATTATATCATGATAATCTGTCATGACATCGCAATAACAATATTTATGAAAAAAACTTTAAATGATTGAAACGATGATTATTAATCAAAGCAGCTAATGTAAATGCTTTTTTGAATTTCTTCTACATTCAAGTTTTTGTTTTTTAATGTAGTGTAATAGGATACACTCAAAAAACTGAGAACTGAAACCATCAAGTCCTTCTGCAAAAAATAAATAAAAAAAATCCTCTAACAAACCTTCTGTGTGTGTCTGTGTGTCCACAGGGTAAAGAGTTTGAGACTCGTCTGAAAGAGAAGAAGCCCGGTGATCTGTCTGACGAGCTGCGTATCGCTCTGGGAATGCCAGTCGGACCTGTGAGTTCCACATCAACACATTATTAATATTATTGCTGTTGTCATAATTCCCTCTGAAGTGACTGAGCTAAAAAAAAAAAAAATCTTTGAATTTTAATGCAGTTTTTCTACAAAAACACCAAAAATATGACTTTTTTCAGTTTATCTTGACGAGTACAGGCTCCAGTGCTTTGAGCTGTCACTTGTCTTATTGCTGTCCTCTTGTTTTGCCTGCTGAAATTCATCTCCTCCCATAAATACATGAACACACTAACAAGAGGATGAACACGGCTGCTGTTATCATGACATGGCACTTAAAAAAAACAACTAAATATCTTTTGTTTTGTTTTTTTGGAGGGGCGGAAAAAAGCTCCTGTAGCAGCTGAAGAAAGCCAAAAAAACGTGGGATTATTGAAATGATGTTGTCTATTCTTTTCCCCAGAATGCTCACAAGGTTCCTCCTCCCTGGCTGATCGCCATGCAGCGGTACGGGCCTCCTCCTTCCTACCCCAACCTCAAGATCCCTGGACTCAACTCCCCAATTCCAGACGTAATAACACAGATAACATAGTCTCCTTTTTTTGGTCGGAATTAAATTTAAAAAGCTGTTCTCATTCTCACCTTCATGCTCCTCTTCCTCTCTGCGCATCAGAACTGTACATTCGGCTACCACGCTGGAGGCTGGGGGAAACCGCCCGTAGACGAAATGGGCAAACCGCTTTACGGTGACGTGTTTGGTACCAACGCCTCAGACTTCCAGGTAACGAAACACTTTGAGTTTCAACTCTCTTAACTCATTAAACAGCTTCCTATTACCGTATAAGTAATAGTAGTATATAGTAGTATAAGTGAATAAATCACATAAATAACAGTTGAAAGGTACCCAAAGCACAGTGAAAAGTTTATGATTGTAATTTAAGATGTGAGAAATTTTATTATAAACTGTTAAAACAGTTTGATCCATAAATATGAGAGTCTTGTTTTGTCCATAAACCATAAATATTCAGTTTTAATGACTCCTTTTGTTGTAGAGGGCAAAGAAACGACAGGTTTTGCACCCAGTTTCAAATGTTTTGACTATGTTTTATGGTTTAGCTGACAAATATGTATGTGTGTGTGTGTTCAGGCCAAAGCAGAGGAGGAGGAGGTGGACCACTCTACGTGGGGAGAGCTGGAGCCTTCGGACGAGGAGTCGTCGGAGGAAGAGGAGGAGGAGGAGAGCGATGAGGAGAAACCCGACGAAACCGGTTTCTTCACGCCAGCAGACAGGTACTTGAAATGCAAATTAAAACCTTTTTTTTTTTTTTGTTACAATCTCATCAATGCAGAAACTCACAGTAATGAAGTTATGAGCATATTGTACCGTATCATCTCGGGATCAAATGAAGATGTGAATTTGTGTGTTTAACCTCTACGAGTGATTATCCAGAGGTTTTGAGTCAAACGTAACATGTCCATAATGTAACAGCAATCTCATAACATGTCTGTAATGTTGCATGTGACGGGTTCGTGGTGTGACATTACATGTCCATAACATTACGTAGAATGACAATGTCCATTACGTAACCTAGCATAACATGTCCATAACATAATGTAACATGTCCAGAACTTAACGTAACATGTCCGTAACTTAGCGTAACATGTCTGTACAAAAGATGCATAGCGGTGTAACACGTACGTAATTTAACACATAATTTAACATAACACGTATACATGTCCAAAACCTAACGTGATTTCCTGTCCTTCAGTGGACTCATCACTCCTGGAGGTTTCTCGTCAGTTCCCGCCGGCATGGAGACTCCGGAGCTGATCGAGCTGAGGAAGAAGAAGATCGAGGAAGCCATGGACGGGTGAGTGTCCCTCTCTGCACCGACACAGCTGGGATTCTGGTTTAATAAATGTTTGATTTCTACACCTTTGTCTCAACAAACATGTTAATATATTAACATTTTTGAAATATTTTGAGAAATGAATTAAACATAATGATAAAATCAGTTATTGAAGTGACGCTTTTGAAAACATCCGGATTTCCTCCTAAAACATGTCGAAATGGTTGCCGTGCAAAAGGATCCATTATAGATATTTTATAGGGTGAAGTATTAAAGATTTTCTCTTGTCGCTACAGAAATGAGACGCCACAGCTGTACACGGTTCTTCCTGAGAGAAGAACTGGCCCCGTAGGAGCAGCGATGATGGCCTCGACACACATCTACGAAATGTCCGCGGTAAGACGACTCATCACAAGCTCGATGCATGAAATTTGATTTTCTCAACAGAAGAGAAAAATCATGAATGTTTGTAACGATCCTTTCTCCCCCCCCACCATTTCGCTTTCATTAGTCTATGGCGGCTCGTAAAGCTGGCGGAGGGCAGGAGTCGCAGGGCGTGGAGGTGGCGCTGGCGCCCGAGGAGCTGGAGCTGGACCCGATGGCCATGACCCAGAAGTACGAGGAGCACGTGAGGGAACAGCAGGCGCAGGTGGAGAAGGAGGACTTCAGTGACATGGTGGCCGAGCACGCTGCCAAACAGAAGGTACAGCGATGTTTGTTGTGTGTTGTGTTCAGTGTCATTGTCGCAAATTGTAAACCCCGGTACTTAACAGAAATACTAGATCAACTCCCTTAAATCAGTTATTTGTACATGTTTACACATCCATCTTTCAGTCACATTTGTACCCCTTATTATTTAAAAAAAGCTATTTTAATATATAAAACTTGTTTTTTTTTGTTTTCTAATGTTTAATATTGAGAATATATATTATTTGTGTTGTAAAAGTATTTTATTTTCAATATTTTGTGTTATTTGTTGTCAATCAATAGTTGTAAACGGGCCAAAAGAACTCTTCGTCAATTATCGGCCGTATAAAAAAAAGTGTTATCGGTCGAACTCTCTTCCCTTTAAGAGACCAATACCTGACTAATGCCATGTCCAGATGGACGTAAACACGGCATCATTTCAGGAAATATCCCCGTCCACACGGAACTCCCTGAAACAACTCAAAACGACTGCAGTACATATGCCGCTACACCAAAAAACTTTTTTCACCCCCGTGTGTGAGATCTCTTAAGACAGGACGTCTTCTAGTCATATCTAGCGTCTTTTCAGACTGACTTTAGTTACTTTTCATTGGCAGTAGTTGGTAAAAACCTGTCAAAACAATCTCCAAACACAAGACAACGAATGACAGTGCAAGAGCGAGGTGGGAATATGATGTCATTATTTCCTAAAGTAGTGTATTCTTTGAGGCTGACACAAACCAGCTGGTCATGTGATTAACAGACAATGTTGTGTGTAGGAAACAAAGGAAAGTGTTTGAACAGTGTGGTCTTTTTTTTTTTCTTTTGTCTTGTGGTGATATTTGAATATTAATCGTCCGTCCTTTCTCTCCCCCACACACACACCTCGTCTCCGTGCAGCAAAAGAAGAGGAAGGCGCAGCCACAGGACACGCGAAGCGGCGCCAAGAAATACAAGGAGTTCAAGTTCTAGAGCAGAAACAGCCGAGACAGCGCACGCGCTGCGAGAGAATGAACCCCGGCAGGAAGTGAAAGAGGAAGTCCCCACACTCGGATTTTAACTTCAGAGGATGCAGACTGCAACACCGGTCAACCCAGACCAGTAAATACATGTTTTGTTCCTTTTTTTAAAAACAGCCATAATGATGCGTGACACATTTTCATCTGTTGTGGTTATAGTTTCACTGTTTTTTTTTCCTGTTTTTGTAAATAAATGAAGTGATGACAAGAATTTTAAAGTCCTAGTTTTATTTATTTTATATTCCAGTTCATAAGTTCACAAGTAGTGTCGATAAACATTAACTTAAATGAGAATATCGTGCGCCAGAGTGTTTGCCAAGTCTAAGTTGACTAATCCTGTCACAAGTTGAAGAACTGTGCTGAGAGAAAAAAAGGAAAAGAGAAACTTTCACTTCACACTTGATTTACCGGTACTTCAAATATAGGTCTCTTTAACACCTAAGCCTCAAAATGTCTGTCTGGCCTTTTATTTTGCTTATTGTTCCCATAAAAAGGACCAGAAAATGTCCTGTGTGTAAGTGCTTTTGCCCAGAATAACTGTCATTATCTGGCAGTTATTTACAATTTACTGCATGTTAAAATAGTGTATCAACTATTCAAAACACTGCAGTTGAACACAACAGATTTTGTGTGTTAAATTTGGCCAAAAAATTTAAACTATGTACAGGCATTTGTCCAAAGATGCGGATTCGCCAGCTTCCTGAAAGCGTGCAAGTGAAATTACTGCAATAACTACACGCCGCCTTTGACGTGCAACTTTCCGATAGTAATTGCGGTAATGCAAAGTGCGCTCGGTGTCACAGGGTTATTAATGTTCTTTTACCATGAAAATGAGTTCACACTATAGAATTACTGTCGCACAGTTGTTGGGTCAGATTTCAGTCAAGAGTGTAAACAAAAATGAGACAAAAAAGAGCCTTTGTCTTTTTTATTAATCTGAAAAATGTAAAGAATTTGCAGAGTTGTTGGATTTATTTTCTGACATTATCGTAAATTGGCTTTTGCTGCATTGTTGCCAAACACCTTGACTCTTGTATTTTTTTTAAAAAATTTTGTTCAACTCCTATTCATCGTTTCTCTGGGGTTTTAAGTTGCTGCACTAATTTTCTACAATCTCTGCTGGTTGCCTGGCAACTACTCAGCCATAAGAAATAGTCTCAGATTAAGAAGACGCTACGTAATCCCTGGATTGTGTTAAACGACAGATTTATTTGTAAAACGCTGCTCACAGGCCATGTCAGGTCTTCATCCAAATGGGTTGCTGTGGCAACGCTGATGTCATCCCCCCCTCACACACAACGACCATGCCTCAGACTCCCAGTAAATCAATAATAATGATGACTCGTTAATTCTTGGAAATGAGCAAACGACTTTGCTGTTAACTGTTGCCTTTTTTATTCCCCTGCTTCGGGGAAGTGCAGGTGACGTCTCTGCAGTGAGGGGGCAGCAGAGGACGTGCCAGTCACCTGAGTGTGGGAGGCACAGTGACCTAAATAGCTGTAGCTGCCGCTTGTTGACTCAGTCAGGAGTGCACACACACATGCTCACATTCACATAAAAAGGCCTCTAATACTCTTAAGTGCAGCGAGGGGTTTTGTGTCACATGATGAAGATGACATCATCTTGTGTCATAGACCTAGTCACCTCGAGGCCAATCCAATTTATCAAATCAAATTTTAAGTCTTGATGTATGTAGATTAGCAGGGCCGGGAATCGAACCAATAGCTTGGAAGTTGATCAACTCTACGGCTAAATTAAGATTAATATATTCATTATATTAAATAAAATAGGGCTGGAATCACAATCGAGTACTTGTTCGGTCCAGAAAATGTCAATCAGTGTTTCCCAAATCTCAAAATGACCATGTTCTAATTTTTCCACAAACAAAATAATAAGTAAAAAAAAAATCTGTTTTCATGATTCCTTTGTTATGTGGAGCAAAGAAACCAGAAATTCACAACTAAAAAAGACTCAAACCAATCCAATCACCCATCAAAATAGTTGACAATTAATTGAGTAATTGATTATTAATCAATTAATCACTGCAATAAAATAACAAATAGTTGCAGTAATCCTGGAATTTTCAAAATATTGCAAACATAGAACACGTAATCGTCAGCATATCAGTTTACTTCCACTACAATGAGGCAAAACCTCGGCAAAATCGTGAAGAATCTTCTATTTTAATGCAAAAACAAAATTGTGAATAGATGTAATTTTTTATTTCAGTCACAATATTACCCTCACCTCAAACTGGCTACAGTAGCTGCTAATGTCTAAGCTGGCTACAGTAGTTGCTGATGTCTAAACAGTAGTTGCTAATGTCAAACTGGCTACAGTAGCTGCTAGTGTCACAATAGTAGCTACTGTAGCCAATTTAGACATTAGCAGCTACTGTAGCCAGTTTAGACATTAGCAACTACTGTAGCCAGTTTAGACATTAGCAACTACTGTAGCCAGTTTAGACATTAGCAGCTACTGAAGCCAGTTTAGACATTAGCAACTACTGTAGCCAGTTTATACATTAGCAACTACTGTAGCCAGTTTAGACATTAGCAACTACTGTAGCAAGTTTAGACATTAGCAACTACTGTATTCAGTTTAGACATTAGCAGCTACTGAAGCCAGTTTAGACATTAGCAACTACTGTAGCCAGTTTATACATTAGCAACTACTGTAGCCAGTTTAGACATTAGCAACTACTGTAGCCAGTTTATACATTAGCAACTACTGTAGCCAGTTTAGACATTAGCAACTACTGTAGCCAGTTTATACATTAGCAGCAACTGTCAGACTGGCTACAGTAGTTGTTGTATGATGTATAGTTACATCTGCAACATGTGTTGCAGAAGGGACAGTGTGCACTTAATTGAGTTTGACATTTGGGATTTGAGGCCCATCCAGTGTCCGTGTTGATGACCTGGCAGATTGTGTCACGCCGTGTTAGAAGCAACCCGGGATTATCCCATGACCGTGTTTAAATCTGCTTGTTTCTAATCTCTTTATGGATGTCAGGAGCGTGTTAAAAAGAGCAGGGTTGGGTGGGGGGGGGGTCATCCAGCTGATTATCCGTCCACAGCAAGGGATGTCGGATCCACCAGCTGCACAACAGGGGGAAAAAACACTACACTCTGCTGCAAAGCAAACGCAGCGCGCTTCAGCTCGACTGTGATTAAATTGACTTATTTAAAGAGGCGGTAGCCGACAAACCAGTTTTCTGATTTGACCTGAGATTACAGCCTCTCATACTTTATGTATGTGAACGGGTAATTATAGCCATTCCACTTCCTCTGGAGCTCCTCTACAAAGAAACCTCGAAGTGGAAATGTTTCTTTACATGAGGCGAGTAGCACCGTATGTAATTAAGACACACTAATAACAATGTAAAGCGTCCCCATCCTCTTGGCTGTATTTGTCAACACTACAAAGTCATTTTTGTAGGAAATTGTCATTTTCATTTACTAGTTGTGTGTCCAACAACCTGTGGACACTTAAAGCGCCAGGTGTTTTTGTGACGTTGGCGGCATGATAAGGCTGCCGTCTGATTCATATTCACAAATTGGAATCGCCAGCCCGTCTTTGTTAACCTGAGGGTGCACTGACGCGAGCACCTGCTCCACAAAGACACAACCTCCTGTGAGACCTGCACCATGGTGAGGACGAGGACGAGGACGAGGAGGAGGAGGAGGAGAAAAGAGAGAGTTCACAGGTGGAAACAAAACAAAAACAAACCTATATGCACTTGTGTTTTCTCTCCTCTCCGTTGACATTTCAGCTGAATTAAAAAGACACAAACCAGTTTTACACCTTTGTTCTGTATATTTGCCAGAGCACACCGCTAACAAAGGGTGTGTGTGACTAATGGGAAGTCATTTTCAGACCCTCAGTAAAACCGAGTAGACCGATTAATCGGCCGCTTTTTAATAATCCACATTGGCCAATCGTGATGCTGGGTTACATTTGTAGTCGGAACTCTGAATTTGCGAGGTCATGAATCTGGATTTCCAACTCGGAATCAAGGGAACAACCTCCCGTACCCTGGGTTAGGATGCCGAGATGGCTGCCTCTCGACAAATACGACTACTTTTACCGTAAATGGCACCATTATCTTAGTTTTGCCATTCATCTTCTACCGCTTTATCCCTGGACAGATCGCCAGTCCAACACGGGGACCCATGGAGACACCTACAGACAATTTAGAGTGTCCAATTTGCCTAATCCCCAAATCTGTACGTGTTTGGATTGTGGGAGGAAACCGGAGAAAGAACCCAGGGAGAACATGTAAACTCCATGAAGAAAGACCCTTGTTCCGACCGGGTAGCAAACCCGGGTCTTCTTGCTGCAGTCGTACACATAGTCCTGTTTCACGTGGAACGGTTCAGTTCCGTGCGGTACGTATTTTTTTTGCGGTTCCATTAGAAAACTGTACCAAAATAACTGCCCCCAACTGTTTTTGGCACCCTTCCCTTGAGGTACCAGGGTACAATTTACGGTAGGGTTATGGTTGGAATTAGAGCGGCCAGTTTGAGTACACAATATAGACGGGATGGTATGAATTTAACTGAGTTTGACATCGGATTTGAGGCCAATCCAGTGTCGGTGTCAATGTAACCCCGGGATTATCCTGTGACCATGTTTACATTTAATCTGCTTGATTCTAATCTCTTTATCAGTGGCAGGAGCAGACGTGTGTTCATTTAGAGAACTCTTATTTGTTCAAATCAATTAAATCATTAAATATAAATGTAAATAAAAAACAATCTGTGTGTGTGTGTAGGTGTCTCTCTTACTCACTCTCCTCCCTCTCTCTCTCTCTCTCTCTCTCTCGCTCGCGCAGCTCATTATCGTCGTCTCTCATATTTCCGCTTCCTGTCTCGGGTGAAAACACTCTCCGCAGACACGGACACAGCTGAACATACGGAGCCCAGACTCGGGCTCCTCTCTGCCGCCCGTCCCCGGCTACGAACCCCGCCTGACTCCCCGCTGCCATGTTCTCACTCTCGGCCGGTGATTAGCAACTTTCGCTCCGCAGCGACTGCAGCGCTAACGCGGGAGCGTTGCGGTTCACGCGTTCACACCGCAAAAACAACAACATAAAAAAAAGGCAGAAGGAAGAAGAAGAAGAAGAATAAAAGGAGGAACCAGACACGCACGGAGAAGAAGCAGCCAGGCTACCACGGCTCTGTCTCGCATTAGCTCCGTGTGAACGGCCAGGATGTCGGAGCGCGGAGGGCTCCCGCGGACTGGGGGCGTCCCTTCTCCGCACATGCAGCCCTCCAAGCCGGTCAGCATCACCTCTAACCGGCCGGTCCACATGAACCTGTACGCCACCTGGGAGGTGGACCGCTCTTCGCCCAGCTGTGTGCCCAGGTATGTGGAGCCATGACGGCTGCTTTTGTTTTGTTTACATTTAGTTATTGTACATAAACGTACGGCTATGGGTGCCCAAGTGGGACACATTACTAATGTTCTCGACAGTATTTTTGTGTTGCTTTGAAGCCTCTGACCACTAGTTGGCAGCAGTTAACTCTTACGAGATAAAGAAAACTATTTATTGTTGATATACCGAATATCACCTTGCTTATCACAAATTGTATTGTGTTGTATTGTTATCCCTGTATTGGAATATTTTCCTATTGCCACATTTTTGCTGATACACAGCCCTAATTGAGAAAAATAAAAAAATTAAAGGTGATTATCAAAACTTTAGCGACGACCATTTACTATTTCCTCCTCCGTGGTGTACGAATTACTGACATCTAATGGTGAGACCATTGTACGATGTCGATTAAACGTAGCATTTCAGGTTTGAATAGAGAAGAATAGCGAGTGGTAGCAGTAAGCCACTAGGGGGCGACTTTACCAGTTGCAAATTGAAGTATCTCACTTTATAACGTCAGCAAACATTTTCCCGATGAGTTAATAGTCTCAGTTGCTATTTCAAGTCTTCTTCAAGAGAACATGATGTCAATTTTGTAAATTATGATCAAATTTAGGGAAAAAATAGATGCTAAAATGAGGGGACACCAGTGTGATTGACAGCTTAAAATGTCTAATAAAGTCGTTGCACGTAAAGTCCGTTAACGTCTGGATTTCAGAAAGGACGTAGTGTCAGACAAATCCCAAATCTGGAATATTCCATCCATTTTTGATGTGTGATCTAAACATGATAACGTAGATTATAACATATGGTGGATTCCTCCTCTCACCACAACCTTTTCCCAAGTGCATCAGGGAACTCCAGTGGCCTTAACAGTCATAGTCCAAGAGTATGGAAGTCACATTTAATTGATTTTAAAGCCAACATCTTGAAGAAATGTTGATCAGTGTTTGCCAAACCTGGAAATGATGATGTTCTCAAATGTCTTGTTTTGTCCACAAACCAAAAATAGTCCAGTTTTAACGATTTATTTTCAAAGAAACCAGAAAATTCTGTTTCATTTTTGGAAGAAAAAAATAACCAGTCAAACCGATGAATCAATAATCATATAGTTAATAGTCGATTAATTTAGTAATTGTTTCATAATCGAATAATCATTGCAGCCGTAATCCTTTGACCACCACCATGTGACAGAAACAACCTTTACCCAGCAGCTTTTTACAACCTTAATGTTGCAGATGCAGTAGCAGTCGCTCACACACACACACACAGATGAGATATTTTCCCCAGGTTGTCTTTAATGCTAATAAGACAGTGAGTGTTGGTGCAGCCGCAGCGTTTCTCCAGCGCGTCTGCACCTGAGCACTTGCTGCAGACACAAAGACAGATGGAGTGTTGGGTTTCAGACTGTCACTGCAACTCAGATGCATCTCCAAATCAGCGTCTGTGTGTGTGTGTGATGTATTGGTGTAGAGGAGGAGGAGGAGGAGGAGGAATGAGTGCACGGATGATACGCTGTTGCACGTTTTCCTTGACATGCAGGCGGTGATGCAAAAAGACGTGGATGTGGGCAGTGCAGTGCAGCGCAGCGCAGCGCAGCAAGGTCATAGTAGGCGACTTGTCTCATCGTAAGCTGCAGTCTCAGACAAAGACGTCCACTCCCCTGTCAGACGATCGTCATGTACATGTAGGTCAAGCCGGTGCTCTGTCCTGTTTTGCCCGCTCACAAAGTCCATAAATTCAGAAATATAACTGAACAGTATAGCTGCAACATAATGGATTCATCTGTCCTTTATTTTCTCGATGAATCAAGTACTTGATGTTCATCTGTGTGGAACTGATGGAAATGGTGATGTTCTCAAATGTCTTTTTCTTGTCCACAAACCAAAATGACTCAGTTTTAATGATTTCTTTGTTATGTGGAGCAAATAAACCAGAACATATTCACATTTAAGAGGCTGAAAATCAGAGAACATTTTGTTTAAATATTGAAAAAAAACCAAAAAACACTCAAATCGATTAGTTCACGGTTCATTTAGTAAGTGACTAATCGTTGCAGCCCTACTGATTGTATGACTAAAGCAGAGGTCTCAAACATGTGGGTAGCGGGCTACATGTGGCCCTCCAATAGATTTCATGCGGTTCGCCGCTTAATATCAAGTTAGAGTGATTTCTATGCTTTTTAAAAATATTTTTGTTAAATTAATACTTTCATTTGAATCATAGATATTTTGTATTGGGTTTAAGTAATTATTTTCAAAATCCATTAATCAGTTGATTATTTTCTCGATGAATGGAGTTTCAAGGATTTCTTTGTTAATACGGAGCAAAGAAACCAGAAAATATTCACATTTAAGCAGCGGGAAAAATCTGAAAACTTGTCTCCATAATTTAAAAACATTCAAACCAATGAGTCGATTATAAAATTATTTTAATACTGAGTATTTCCAAAAATCATATATTGCGATATACTCGCACAACAGTTTTTTTTTCTTCATGCTAGTCCACAAAAAGTTAAATGTTTATTCGTAACCTCAGTTAAAAAAAAAATTATACGTTAAATTAAATTCGATACTTGGTGTCTCAAAAACGAAAATGCAAAACATCGCAATATTTCACTGTATCATTTCTTTTGTCCATTAGTTGGCTGAAAGGACGTCACGTACAATAATTGCAGTCATGAGTTAGATTTAAAGTCAAAGGGCAAGCACGGTGACTGAGGGGCCGCTCATGTGACTCACATTCCTCTGCTCAAGCTCCCAGTGCGAGAGCTGATGGTGGTTTTTCTTATTTTATAGCAAAAAAATTTGATATTATTTGTTGATAAGAGTTATTTTTTTCATATTTTTTTAAGCTGACTAGCACAGCTAGGCATTTAATGGCAGTAGTTAAATGCGAAGCGTAAAGTTTGCCCTTAAAATGTTTTTAATTTCCTTGTCAGCTGAGCTGAACTGATCTACACCCTCCTGATATGAGCTCAGGTGTTTAGGGAATAAAGCTGGTAAAAGCATCGCACGACAGCAAAGACTCCAGGAGGTATTTGTGCTCTTCTGTGTATTTTGGAGCAGTTTCCTTAGCCCATATTTTAAATATCTCTTCTCCTTTGGCCCTTTTCCATACATACAGTTCTAGCATGACTCGGCTTGGCTTTACTAATGTGGTTTCAGTCACGTCGCTTTCCGTTACTTTATAGTACCTCCTCAACGTGGGCGGGGTCATCCTTGCATGGCTGCACGAAACACACAAACTAGTGGCGGTCAAAGCGGTTGTTTTCTGTGTAACTGAATCATTAGAATCAGTTCATGACCGTAGCACAGACTCCGTCTGACACAGTCACTGAACTGAAATACAACTGAACGGGTTGTGATTCGGCTCATGGTCGCTGGTTATCTCGAAATACACCAGACTCCTTTTGTTAAATGTTGAGATTTTGGACATTTCCGTGTTATATGTTGGAGATTAATGCACTTTTTCAGGATTTTTAAGTCTTTTTTAACTGATCTAAAATAGTTTGGAACCTCATCAGAGCAGATTAGAAAAAAAGCACCAGTTACCAGGTACTATAACTAATGGAAAAGAAAAAAAAAAAAAAATATCCAGTAGAACTGTGCTAGAACTGTATAATGGAAAAGCGCCATTTGATTTCACTGCAGTTGCAGCAGAGAGAGTGAGATTAACAGAGCCAGTTTACAGAGAGAGCAGTGGTCAGGTGGTGCAGCAGGAGAGAAAACCAGAGGATGAGACATAAAGAGGGAATTGGAAGCGGTTACTCTGTCATCTACATTCAAATAGGATTTATCACAGACTCAAGAAAATTGACCTCACTTCGGTCCTGATGATGTTTCGCACTCGGCCGAGTTGACCCATTTGCTTCATGAAGCATCGAGTCTTTGTTGCTGCCACAAGAAACTCCCCCACCTTCTCTCTTTTTCTCCAACTGAGGTGTTATTACTGTAACCTCTTTCTGTCTACCCACAATGCCCTTTGGTATTTTGTTTACTCACTGCTGCGGCTTTCCCCAGCGACCACTAAATACTTGCTTAGGAGGATGATGAGAGAGCAAATTATGGGATTGATAAATACCAAAATGGAATATGGACATTTAACTATTTAAATACTATTCACATTAATACCTCTTTTTTATAACAATGATATAAATATCAACATCAATATATTGCTTCATCTCATGAAAACTGACAAAATGGATCAAGTACAGAGCCTTGTGGGACACCATTCATACTGTACAGGGTTTAGACCCATTCAAAACTATGAGCGCTACCAAAGAGCGAGAGATTCGTGAAGCGATTAAATGAACTCTTCATCTAGTCCCATGGTTCTCAAACTGTGGTACGTGTACCACCAGTGGTACGCGAGCTTCCTGTGGTGGTACTCAGATGTCAACTGAGATTGGCACAGCCAATTGTTATTCGTCCCTTGAACATATTGCTGTTTGTTGACTTAAAAGATGGGTCCAGTTAGAAGAGGTTAGAAAACAGCGCAATACGTCATAGTTCTGCAACGATCAAGCCATTACTAAATGATTAGTCAACTATTCTGATGATCGGTTTGAGGTTTTATTTATAATAAAATCATATTTTCAGCTTCTTAAATGTGAATATTTATTGGTTTCTCTGCGCATGACAAAGAAATCATTAGACTTGATTCATGTTGGTTTGTGGACAAAACAAGACTCTTAAAAACATCATTTTGAGGTCTGTGAAACACCAATAAGCATTTTCTGACATTTGCTGGACGCGACTAATTGAGCAAATAATCAACGGATTAATTGATTATGAAAATATCTGTTGGTTGTAGTTGAGGTCGTCCCAGTTCTCGTGCTTCTTGATGGTCTTTTCTCGTCTTTACTGGAGAGGAATGAATCGTTTCACTGTGCTCTTTCAGTGCGGCGCAGAGGGTGATTCCTCTCCTCACTGTCTCCTCGGGGTTCTGCAGTGTCATCAACACACACACACACACACACTCGTACAAACATTCACGGGTGCTGCCCCCCCCTACTTTCTTTGCTTCTTCTGCAGCACCTCGGGGAAGGAAATGTTCATTTGTGCAGCCATATAATCCCACTGTTGTCTACAGGAGCCTCATCTCATGCATTTGTACCGTTGAGCGGCTTCGGTGTAATAACGATTATCAGACCTTGCGTGTATCTGTGTCGCAGGTTCGCCGTCTTCCAGTATTTGTACCACAAGCGGTTTGTTTTTCAGCAGCAGTGTTATAATTGAGGCCTCCTCGCGTAGCTACTCTGTGTCAGGTATTTCAGGAATGGGCCCAGTGGCAGAGTTCCACCTCTTGCATTATTAAAGAAGGCCTCCTCACAGAGCACGGGGGGGGGGGGAGTCCCGTGACTCTTATGTTCATGGATGGATGTTAAGGATTTAGCCCCGTGCTTAACCTCCTGCAGCTTCTATGGAGACTCTTTTTTTCCAGAGCAGCCACTGATCAAATCGAGAGGTCGACTTTCAGGCAGGGGTGTCGAACTCAAATGACTGCTCAACGGGCACCTATGAATGTTTAGTTACCCACAGAATTAGTAGTAGTTGTAGTTATAACATTATTATTAACAGAATTAGTGGCCGTAGTAAGTATTAAATGTAGTAGCATTAGTAGGAGCATTAGTATTAGTCATAGTTGAAGTACCAACAGAATCAGTAGTAGTAGTAGCAGTAGTAGTAGTAATTCAACTTTATTTATAAAGCACTTTAAACAAATAAAATACCAGATTTTTACTTTTGCTGTTTAGAAATCAGCCTGTTACTTCCTAAAACCATACATTTCTGTATCCAATGTTGATTATGTAAGAAAAAAAGGTACAACCTGTCAGATAAGGTGTCCTGTTAATGACAGTGTTAAAACCATTTGAATTTGTAAATGAAAAGTTTGTTAACACTTATGAGTTCATAATATTTAGTTTGCACTGCCTTTTTAAAAACAAAAAACCAAATAGTTGAGTTGAAATGTTCCCGTCTTTATGCCTTGCGCTACGCCAACGTTACCTTGCGATAGCCATCTCTGCTTACGAATGGTTTTGTCTCGAATTTGCTATTTGAACGAAAAGCATGTGTTCAAAACTTCTTTATGTTAAAGCACCATTATTTATATTTTGTGGTTTTGGCAGGTGGATATTTAAATGTTCACAGAGCTAGCTTATTCTGGCCGGGAAGCTAAGCTAATTTCTTTCTCTCTTTAGTAAACAGACAAACACTTAGAATCTATTTTTATCACTTCTAAAATGCCAACAACAAGAAAACGTTCAAAATGTTCTCGAGGACTTGCTAAAACGTTTGTGGCTGTCGCCACAGTTTAAGCTAATTAGCCTGCTCCTCAGCTAAATGCCTTAAAATTGTAGACCTAACAGCAGGGTCCTTTCATTAAAAATAGATGCTTATCTACTGCCTGGTAACGCACACTGCTGGCTAGGAGACGTGCGGCGCAGAAATGCAGGATGTTCTGAATTATACATCGTGCATTTGTCCGACTCGGTTGCCGTAATTGCTCGGCAACACAATAGTGGGCCGGTCTGCGAGTGTCAGCGTTACGTTACCAGCGCCGGCCCACTGAATGCAAATGGAAAGAAATGGAGAGATTGCTGAAAAGGCTGTTTGCATACATACATACATGCATGCACAGGCACGCGTGTAGTGTTGATTAAGATGCTTCCGCTTTGCCGCTTTGCCCCGGGCATTGCTCTGCCCGTTCTTCCGCACAGCTGAGCGGCTGAGACGTCTGGAGTTTCCGTCCGTGGCTTGGCTTTCCTTTTGGAGATAGAGTTTACAGCACAAAGCTCCTTTTTCTTTTCCCCACTGTGACTTTTTATGGTTATTTACCATTTTTTCATTCTAGCCTTCCAAAATCAAGTGAGAGAGATTAGAGATAATGATATTGTCATTATTGCATTATTTTGGTTAATTTTTTTGTTCATGTAGTAGCTATGAAAGACTTGAGAATTTGTTTTGTCCTTGTAATTGATGTGGTAATAATTGAGGTTTATAATGGCGGTTCTCAAAGCCTGGGTCAGGACCCACAGATGGGTCGTGGGTACATTTTTTTTGGGTCCCCAAGCAAATGAGCAAAATTTGACCAACATTTTCAGTTCAGATTTAGGTGTATTGGTTTTAAATAACATGCATAAAATGTGATAGAAACTGTTTTAAATGTTAAAGATAAGCCTTTAAATTAGTCGCTACATTATGCACAAACTTGCTCTATATAGAAAGTTTGCGAAACACTGGCTTAAAAGGTAAAAAAGTAAAATTGCAGTGATATGAGTTTTGAAGGCACACAGGTTGTAATAAACCTCACAATTTGACACTTTTTTCGATAAATATGACCTGGATTAATGAGAATGGGTGTTAAAAATAACAGTTGTTTCGGATTTTTCGCAACATGATGCAAACACCGGCAATTCTTTACTGATGCAGTGATGGCACGTAGTTGTAATATTAAACTTAGTAGTACAAATTTTTTGTAATTGATTTTCTGTAAAAACACATACGACTACTGCTACTCATAATCATCTGCGTGTTGATTTTATAGTTACTTGAAGCAGCATTCGTTTGGTTATTATGGATGTAACAAACAAAAAACAAATCATATTTAAGTTAAAATGTATCAAATTGCTTGTATTTATTTGATGAAAACAAATACAGGAGGCACAGCATCATGATATTTAGTCAAATTGTTGTTGAAAACACATTATGTTGATTTTGGAGTGGGTATTTGACCAAAAAAAGAGATTTTCTTCTCATACACATGGTTTGGGGGCAGAAACGGCAGAGGGAAATGATGCCGGTTGTGCAGCTGCAGTGTTCTTTTGTTTCTGCTGCTGCTGCTGCTGCTGTTGCTGCAGAAGTGTAAAGGTTGTGGTCACTCAGGCTACAACAATGCTGGGGTCTTAAAAGAGAAGCCCTTTGTTGTGGTGTTTTTATGTTTACATGGGTTTGTCAAAGCCATACGCTGTGCAATCATAGACTTCCATCTGCCTGCTGTAGTGCACACACACACACACGTACACACACACTCCTTTTCTAAGGTGCAGTGACATCTATTCACGGACAGCATCACTGACATATGCTTTCACTTTCATCTAACGCGCTATAAACCAGAACACAGTGGCGTCCAGTTACAGAGAAGGACACACTCGGTTGGGGAAACACAAATCAGGTACATGATCACACACAATAACACACACACACACACACTCATGCTGGATCATGTCATGACAAAGCGTTTTCTGTCTAATCACATTTTCAGCCCCGTCGAAACAGGAGTCGGAAGCTGAGATGGAGACATGATATAAAAAAAAAAAAAAGAATAAAATAGCACAATTCAGATTTATGTTTCTCTGGAACATATCTCTCGCCAGAAATACACGCACACACATTCTGAGGCTGGGCAAGATATCTATCAGTGTTTCCCAAATTTTCTACAGGGAGACCCACTTTTGAAGTCACTTGTGACCCAAATCACGACATAAATCGTGACGAGCAGAACACATTTTTTGCATGATGTCGTTTCTGGAACGCCTGATTAAGTCACAATTTCCAAAAGAGGTTTTGTAAATGAGCTCGAGCTGCAACTAACGATTATTTTCATAATCGATTAATCGAGTCATCGTTTGGTCCAGAACATGTCAAAAAATTATCTTCCTTATTATTTTGTTCATATAGTAGCTTTGGAAAGACTTGAGAATGTGTTTGTCCTGGTAATTAAATTATTGATTGAAGTTTTATGAAATTAAATTTAAGTTAAAAATTAAAAAAAAAAGAAAGAAAAAAGTAGATTTAGGTAGTATATTACAGTATTTTAAACCTATTACCACTGTCCTGTAAGTCCCATCAATCACACTTATGCACATTCAGAGGACGTGATCGACTCACTGCTACACTTTTGCTCCCGTGCTGCCACTGTGTCGTTTCAGTATATGTTCACGCGTCCATGCAAATACTGCAATAATCCTCTGCAGCTCAGTTTACACTCTGTGATAACACCGGGCTCGTAATGCACTTAACACAGATTGACCTTGACACGGCGCCCGACTGTGTTTAAGGATAATACTGATAACAGTTTATTGACGTTACTTGGACTCCGTTGTAGCTGAGGGTTTGTTTTTTTGCCGAAACAGCTTTTGTGTCTCCAGAGAGACAGAACATGAGCAGAGATGCTTCCCCTTGATATTTGATATTTGAGACGTGTTACACAATAATGTGTTATGTATATTAAATGTGAAACATGACATGAAACATCCCCTTTCTGCATGTGTCAGTGAATCACAACAAATGTAACCTTTGTTTGGTCTTGAGCTGTAAATCTTAGATGTATATATTCAGACATGTAAATGTGTGGTAGTATTATAGCAGCATTGCTGCCTGTGTACGTGTGCTGGAGTGTCTATCGTTGGGTCATATTTCCTCACCTTGCTCCTGCGGTAAATAGAAAACGTGCTTAACATAGTCATCGGCTGCTTTCGAATGTTGATTGCTGCGTTTAAGTGTCACCCTCTCTCCATTCTTTGTCGCACTTGAATGCAGCTCGACTAACCTGCACATTATGTTGTGAAATGGTGGTGTTAGATTTGTGTGCACTCCCAGTTGTTTATTTGTTGTGTGTTCACTTTAAATCCTGCCTGTTGCAGTGTCATTTTCATTATAGTGTACGTGTGGCGGCACTCAAATCAGTGTCCTGGCTGACCTTTGGATGTAAATGGTGTTTTTACTTGTTTTTGTTGCCACTTTAAGACCTTTTTCTGACATAAATACCAACCTTGTCAGGACCAGTAGTCCTAATGAAGACCAAAACCTTGGTTCTAATCAGGCAGAAGATTTTGAGATGTGTTTAGGTTAAGATTAGCGATATGGTCTTGCATAGTCTGTCTGTCCAAATGAATGGACGCTAATGCTAAACGTCTTAAAATGGATGGAAATATGAGACTGTGTGTGTATTTGCTAGGACCTCTTCTGGCAGAAACATTGACCTTGTCAGGACCAGTTGTCCTCACTAGCCGTGTTTCCATCATGGTACAGTACGGTATGGTTTAGAATGGTAAAGCCCTCGGTCAGGCTTGCGTTTCGACTGAAAACAGTACCTTTACTTGGTAGGCAGGGTGAGCCCAAAGGCCATGTCAGCGAGATGCCGGTGGCACGACATCGAACGCAACACTACAGAAAAACAACCCAACGCACAATAACGAACACAGTTTTTTCCTGCTTGATTTGTGGCTGTTTGTCTCAACAAGACGTCAAGCTTTGTACGATAATAGACTGCGGGCGTTGAAGAAACACCGGTCGCAAGGGAGTTACGTTTTTCATATGTTGTATAAATTGTACATGTATACCAGCTGATATTTCTGTATTGCCATTTTTTTGTGATTGTTGTAGATTCAAATTGTTTTTCTTGCAATTGTCCATAAAGAATTTAGTTACCCTCAAAGTAAAATCAAATCAACGGCTAAAACTTTAAAATAAGGGCAGATTAGTTTGCTCTTGATCGATTCATAACCTTTAATTCTTTCAGGCTTTAGTCATATTAATATTTATGACATTTTGAACTGTACGTAAACAGAATAAGTGCAGTATAAAATGTTTAATTAGATCCATTACGCGGTATAAACGGATTTTTGGAGACGTGAGCTGAAAACGTCACATCGTCTGCATACGTACGAGTCGGCGGACCGTGAAGAGTTCATGTGGTACTGAAAAGAAACGCGGTGTGATTGGCGGGCCAATAAATCTGTGTGTGTGTGTGTGTGTCATGCATGAATCGTGAAGCCAGACGGGAGGAGGGTGACTAGAAGAGGTTGATAAGAGCGATGAGAGGAGGGCTTTTGTTGAAAGGCGAACCTGAAGTCTGAAGTCGAAGGTGAGATGGGGAGAAGAAAAAAGAGGCACAAAAAGAGCTTGATTGGATGGAAGTAATAAGAAGAGGTATTTTTTCCCCCTGAGAAAGAGCAACATCAAAGCATTTGGTGAAAGAGAAGGAGCAGCTGGGGCTCAGGAAGGAGATATGGCGGAGAGCCGAAAGAAGGAGTAAGCTCCACCACATGTCGTTTTCCTTCTCACCTTCGCTTTATTATCTCCTCCTCTTCGCCTCCCTGGTTTTCATCCTTTCCATCTGTCTCTCCTTTACCCCCCCTCCACCCCCTCCCTCTCTCCCTCAGGAGACCCGCTTCACTGTTGCAGCCAAATCAAACCTCTGTTTTCTCCGCAGTCATGTCTGTCTCTCTCTCTGCCCTCCGGATAAACCCCCTCCCTGCTTTGCCTGGATGCCGTCTCTCCACCACAGCTGTTACACCTATGATGGATCTAGCAGCAGGTGCAGTTTCACCTTTGCTGCCATCGTTTCTGGAGCGTCCAACACCTTAGGTGCCATGATGGCTCTGTGAGCCGCCGTCAAGTCGACACGGTCATCGGTGCCATTATTTCCTGCTCAATTACGTTGCAGCACTGTCACGTTTTTAGCAATTATAAATGTAAATGTGAATTTGTTTTAAAGATCCGGTGTAAAACATGTAGGTAGGGGTTAGGGACGGGACGATACCATTTTTGTGATATCTGTATCCAATACCGATATCACAATATCATAAACACGAGTATCTTGCGATACCGATATCAGTCCGATACAGTCATTTTAGACCATTTATGAACGTATGAAGCTATGAAACAACACATTTGTGCCGAGTCATTTCAAAGACATAATTCTCCAACTGTGTCCCAAATATTGTTCTCCCAAAAAAGCAGAAATAAACAGATCAAACATGACTCAGCTAAAATGCTTTTGCCTATTTGAAGCGTACAATATACAGTATTTTTGGATTGTATTGGATTTCACATTTTTATTGGCCTGTGTCGAACCGATTCTGATTCCCAACCCTGGTAGGGGTAGAGGTTTGGCTGGGAATCGCTTCAGATTTCTTGAATCTAGTCAATCTCCAGATCTAAAAGTTTGTCTTGGGATGAACGTGTTAATCTGCGTTTCCATTGAGTGGAACGGTTTCCAGAAGGAATTGTTGCGTTGGGAGAAGGAAACAGAATGTTTGGCATTATCACTCTCTGCAGCCTTCCGTTAGAAATAAGTGGCTTTCATTGAAGTTAAAGAGAACGGATTAGGTTGCCCTAACTAGACTAAGATTAGGACAACAGGGATTAGCCAGAAATCTAGAAATGATGGAGAAACACCCAGGTGGTCTGTGCCTGTGTGGAAGTATTGTCACCTTGGCATCAAGGCAATTTTGGCATTTCCTCATGCAGTTGGTCTGTATGTAAGAATATGAAGCGACAGAAACATTTTTCGATGAAGAAGAAAAGAAGAGGGACTTTGATCTGTTATGGGAAGCTTTGATCCGCCAAGAGGGAACTGTGGATTAGAATCCACAGAGATTAAGGGAATGGGAAGAGAGAGTGGGGAAGATAATGTGGCGGCAACTTTGATGTGCGCGGACGAATTTTGAGCCGGGGTTATCGGACTTTCAGTTTCCATACCAATTTTTAATTGGTCATGAAAGCTTCAAACGGAACCTTCAATTATACAGCCAAGAAGTGCATCATACAGTTTTAAGTAATTACCAGAGTTGGTAAGAGTGAAATCACTTCAAAATAAATAGTTTTTTTGCATTTGTAGCATTGGAATATGCACTGCTACAGCAGCCAGAATGGACAAACCAGCCGTAGATGCTTATTTATTGCAATTTCTTTATTTTCCAGAGACGGCCAGGATTATGTCATGCTCTGTATTAAAACAGATGTTGGCCGTTTACAAATCGTTGAACCTTTTTCTGTCCATAAGATAGATAGATATTTAATAAATATATAAAGCAGAGTAAAAGGTTTAAATAAATTGACAAGGCAAAGTAAGATTAAAAGATTAGTTCAGGTCAGACAGAGAAGGTCATGCGTTGTCTGTTTTTGTTTTTTCGTCCCTGAAAATCGCCTTGAAAGTGGTGGAAAATGAGTTTTAAAATAGAAATGAATTTGACTGCAAGTACAGCAACAGTAGACGTCGCAGGGGAGTTCCACCTTTCAGTGAGACTTGATCATCGTTCTCAGTTTTTGATCTTTTTCCTTGTTCTTGCTTCAACAAAACAACAGAGTTGTTGGTGTTGAGAGACTGGAGCCGCTGACTTGTTTACTCTGTTGCTTTTTCTAGCTGCCGGTTCCTGTGGTTTTGTGGTTGTGACACCTTTCGCCCGTGTCAATCCATGTTAGGTGAAAAGTACAAACACGCATGTTTTTTTATTACACAAGTAAAGCTCTCTTGTTTTGTTGTTGTTGTGTGTGTCACAAACACAAAAAAAGGCCCCACGCCTCTTGTAGGCACCATAAGGTACAGTAGGTGTCTCATCTCTGGCTTTTAATACTTTGCTTGTTTCACAGATTAAATTCAGGCCAAAGGCGAGAAAAGAAGAAAAAAACACTTTGCGCTTCTGTATTTCTGTGAGCCAGGTTACATAACATTATATTACTCTGTTTGTAGCAGAGATTGTATGAGATTTTAGATTTGAGACAGGCACTTGTGTCAGAACGTAGTGTGCTCTGCGGAAAGAAACATACACATGCATGTACATTATATATATGTTAATGCTGTCAAACGTTTAAAAACGTTAATCTGATTAATCATGGGATAGCTGTGGATTAATTGCGATAGAAAAAAATAATTCATGTTGTAACAGGAAGGTAAATGACGGAAGGCAGATATGTACGCTCAACCATTTTTTTTTTTTATTTTTGACAAATTTATGGTATTATTAATCTATAAAATTAACTTATACCCACTTAATCATACCACACTTAAACTCAATTTGGCTTTCTCGTTTGCCTCTTAGCAAATATAGGATGCGTTATTCAGAATCAGTCTAAAAGAAAAATCTGTTAAGATAACCTTGACTCTAATTATTACAAGTTATTGATTTCAGTAGCAAATGTCGGATGGATGGATGAAACTTTTTTCTTTCTTTCGATTTGAACAAACATCTGCACTTGCACACACTTAAATGTGGCCCTCTTACCTATTCATCTTTTAGCCAGTTGCTGAGTATCGGGTGTTTGCTGTCTCCAGTGTCTCCACACTACCCCCTACTGCCCCCCTACTGCCTACTTTTATGTTATTTTAGATGTTCATCATGGCAGATTCGGCAAAAAAGTAAGCCAGGAAGAGCAAGTGACCGAGCGAGGGGCCTCGAATTGCGAGAAGCATGCGAAAGGGATGCAGACCGGCATGGACATGGTTCCACGGCTTGTGTTCGCCGGCTCCGTTGAAAACAAATGTAGGGGAAGGGAACAGGGCAGCGTCAGCTTTTACGACAGTCGGGATCAAGCGGTCGTCGGTGGATGGATGGATGTTTACCGTGGTGTCGCAAAAATATCCACTCCGAAACTGTAGGGGGAGCTCCTTAGAGAAAGAAGCGCGAACAAGTGACCAGACTTGCAAGTTTCCTCTGTAACAGCAAAACAAAGGAAGATTCTGACTAAAATAAGAATCTTTTTTTCTATATTTCAACACAATCCCAACCCATATCAATACTAACACAATTAATATTCATTACACAGACACACACTTGATAAGCTAAGTATAACAACATGAAAATAAGTTTCCAGCCTCCTACGCTCAATCACAAGTACAAAAAACTCAAAAGAGTCATGCCAGGATTCAGTCTTTTTTTAAACACTGTGGTTATGAGCAATAGGTTTATACACACACACACACACACACACACACACAGACACAAACACACAGACACACAGACACACACTTCTGTCGTATTACCTGTAACCTACTTAGGCCCATGTACACTCACCCACTCTGGTTCTTTGACTTTTTCTCCCACACACACACTCATCCTGACACTTGGCACACACAAACACTCATATCATACGCACATACGTGTGTTGACTCATCAATGTGAATCACTTGCAGCATCACACGGTGTCATGCTGAATGTATGATGCTGATATCGGCAGAGCTTGGTGGCAGAATAGGAGTTCTCGCATCGACACGCAAGGCTGTTTCTCTTTCAAAATAAAGGTCAAAAGAAAGTGAACCTCAGTTTGTTTTATTGTTTATAATCTAAATTTTTTCTTTATAAACTGGTTTTTACTCCTCACCTAATGAAGGCTTTTCCTCAGCTATTAGGAGATGGCACAGTCCGGTTTGTCATTTCCTGACATGTATCAGATTGTGACACATCTTGTCTCATGATTGAATTGTGTCGTTAAGAGTTGTGAAATGCTTGTAATTCATGGTGAAATTCACAACATCTGCACCTTTTCAGTGTTTAATTCCATAAAATACATGATTCCTGAGATGATCTGATAACATAATATCAGCTTTCGGTTTAGTGAAAACCCTTAGCACAAACCCTTTCAAAAAATGTTCATTATTGGTCCTAATTTTTGAATATTTTCTTGATAAAGTTTGATCATCCTTTTTCCTTAAGGTTTTGTTTTTATTTCATATAATTTATGACTGTAGTCGTAAATGAAACTACTTTTTTTTTCCTCTGTTGGGGTGCAGTTGCATCAATGTTGTCTTACGAGCACGATGTTGGCGCTGTGATCCTTTGACGCGTAATTTATGTCTTTGCATTGACTTTGTATTTAATCTCATTGCATGAAAAACATACTTGGCATTTTGTCTTTAACTCACTTTTATGTTGTTGTTCCTGTTTGTGGTTTGGAGGACGTTATTTTTGTTTAAGTAGGTTAAAACTGATCTTTTCGTAAACCATTGCTTTATTATAGTACATGATAGATTAATATTGCCTTTATGTGTCATATGTTAAAAAAAGGTAATTAAAAAAGCCTGTTGGTAGAAGGACCAGACGATCATAAACTTGTTAAAGACCGAGACAGAAACCATAGTGGCCAGACGAGACTGGAATTAATACGAAATCAATCCAAATCCTATTTTGGAGAATGATGCAAGAGCCATGCAGGGATAAAGATTACGCTGGCTAAAAAAAACAACAACTCTAGATTTTTGAAGAGAGTAAGGAGCAGCATGTTATTTACAAACATATTTTGCTTTTGCAGGAAGGTTTGTGTAAAAAATAAGGGAATTTCTTTTGGAAAAGCCTTGAATGGCGGGAAGGGAGTGGGCAGGAGTCGAGAGATAGTCCTGCTTTTGTTGGCGGGCAGCGATGGACAGCTTGTGTTACTGGTACTGAGATAAGAAATGGGGGAAATGAGCTTGCACACACACACACAGAGACGCATTTATAGAGGTCCCCTAATGCAGTGTGTTCCTGTGACCGTGACCCTCTTGTAAGAGCCTGCCATCCCATAATGCAAGTGACACACCTTTGAAAGTTGATAGTGGATCCATTTGGACGTTTACCCAAAAAAACACCCACATTGTTCAGGGAGCAGCGGAATGATTAATAGATTCAGTTTTTTTCAGTTGCAGTTTGTCTGTCAGTTGAGGAACAGAGAATGTTTTTTTTTATCCTGTGCAGAGTGAGACTCTCCGTGTTCCATATCCACATCATGTTTCATCTTGCACGTACATGGTCACACAAACCATTCTCATGTAACCCTTCTATACAGTTGTTGTCCTGGTTCTGTTTCTACTCAGAGAAGTGAAAAACCTGAGTCAAGTTCCCTGTACATGCCCTCATTCTTGGCCACCTGATTCTAAATGAGGTTCACCCCCATTTTATGTCCTTGTATTTTTTTTTGTGGGTATCAGTGGACGTTCTCGCAAAAACCTCAAGCAAGTGTCCATGGTTGCCCTCTTCTGAGGAGTTTGTCACCATCTGGACTGTAAAGTGTTATATAATGCGTATAGTTCGCATTGTCACAAAATGTTGAGTTCCTCATGTCCGTCCACAAAATGGGCCGCGGACGTGGATGGTCGGCGCTATTCAAACCTGTGAGCGAAAGTTCAAATTCCAACCCTAAGATCCCATTTGAGTTCAAAATGTACTGCCTAGAAGGACACCAGACTGTCTGAAGTGGTCTTAGATCCATTCTTTTGAATGCACCCGTGGCTCATCAGAGAGATAAAATGGATAACACACGGTAAACCAACACCAAAACATCTAAAAAGCATTTCGTAGTCAAAGTTTTTCCGATTTTACCCAAATCTGATGACTCACCTGTTAGCTAGTGATGCAGCAAAGGAGGCATCGCAAACAGGCAGCACTACTACTGAAGTGTCTTCAACCTCATGTGACTAATAGTAAGAGTAATAATAAATACTGTCAAATAGTGTGTAATGTAAAAGAAGTTCTGACTTTATTGTACTAACAACATTTATGTCATCCTGACCATAGGGGACTTCTACAAATGCAGTATTTCCCACATCTCTGATACTACTGCACTAAAGTCTCACAAATTTACACTTCATTTTAGTCGACAACTTGCAAGCATGTTCACCCAGATAAACCCATTAAAATCTCCTGCGTACGAAAAACCAACACAAAAGCAGCAGACGTGGAAGGAAAGGTTAGAACAACAAGAAGCTGACGCCTCTCAAAGCCATTAGCTGATGAAAGGCTGTGTTAATGTCACGTCCTTGTTATGGATTTATTAAAATTCACCTTGAACGTCAAGGTGAGTTTTGGAATCTAGTGTTTCTGCAGGTCCCGAATAGGACGAGCGATGACAGGAGCTGAAAGCCAAAAGCCCATTTACACTTACATGTTTTATGCAGGAGACAGGAGATTTTGGAGCATTTGCTCAATTCCCTCCAAAGGCCTTTAAAAGACCCTTGATTGCATCTTTACGACTCCGCCACAACACTTTACACCCTGGAATTTCAAAAACCCAAAAATAATGAGGCTAGTGGCTCCTCAAGGCAGGATGCACTAGTGGCCCCATTAAGAAGTAATAGAAGTCTAGGGCACATTAATGCCTGTAAACAAATAGTTAATCCTAATTAATCCCATTTAACCCCATTAAACGTCCAAATGCTATGGCTGGGTTAAGAAAACGTCAACGCCACATTCTCCACACAATTATCTTGCCTTTGCTGGATGTTTTATTGTTTAAGGTGACGAGAAACTGAAATAAGGATCTTACTCAAGCATAGGAGCTAAGTGCTTTAACAATTATGAGAAAAACTTAAGAACTGTTCAGAATCAAGTAGCAACAGTCTCCTAGTGTGCGTCTGCTTTGCTTGTAGGGAAACTTGGCAGATGCTATGAAGGTTAAAAATAAAAACGTGATCAAAAATCTGATCTGCAGAACATGCAGAATACCTGTTGCGAATTAAAAGTCTGCCCTTGTAAAGCAAGGCCCTTGTCTAAAGTAGCCCTTGTCTGTTAGCTCTGCTAACAGTGGCTAGCCCGAGATTCAATGCTCCTTGACCTCGTAACTGGAGCGCGTTCAACTCGAAGGTGATGCCACTCCTAGTTCTGACCCCAGACCTCCAGTCCAGTCAGTCGCATGTCTACAGAATCCGTGAATCATTCGTTTCCAAAATAAAACCAGAAATGAAAAAGCGACTTGTTACAAAATCAAAATGAAAAAACGGATAACGGCTCGTTTTTCCAATTTCCGGTTTTGTGCTGAAATGAAAAATGGAAAAATCGGATAACAAGCGTTATCCGATTTTGATAAATGCAAGTTACGTGACCCGGAAGTGACCTGTGACCGGACAAGAAAAGAAGAAGAAGAAGAAGAAGACTACCTGCGATCAGGAAGGGAAGCATATGCTAGTGTTGGGACAACGAAAAAAACGTAAAAAAAAATGGACATTTATGATTCTACAGATATCTCTTCTACGCATTTCTCGTCCAAACACCAGCAAAGTTGCCACTGCACACACTTGTGCACTTAGTAAGGCCACTGCCAAGTATGCAGGCCGTCAAGCGAACTGTTGGACAGTGATGTGATTAAGAGACAAACACTGTCTTTCTTATTAAACTGGTTGCAGGGCGGCAGCATCGATCGATACACACTATATTAAAAACGACCTCTGTCTCCTGCTGCCACTTTCGCCCCATTTTCTTATATTCTCCCTCTTATCTTCTCCTTCCTTTTGTCTCTAATTGATAATAAAGCATTCATGCATATTGATTAACCAAAGAACAGTTATCCTCCCCCGTGTGTTTGCGTTCGTTTGCTTCAGTCACGAGCCGGTCGCACTCGCTTGCTAATTTGTGTCAGCGGCATCGGATTCTCGGCTCCACGAGGACAAATATTGATTAAGATGCGGATCAGGACGTGTCTGCAGTGACTGTTACTGGGGAGAGATTAAAAACCTTCAGGCTGCTTCTGTCACTGCTGCTGTGTGTACGTGTGGACTCGCAGCTCATCATCAGGACTGTGGTTAGAAACTGTTTCGACAGAGCAGCGCCGCATCTGAATACTAATGGTGAGGCTTTTCGGTATTTTTAGAAGCTGCAGCCGTGCACAGGCAAATTTAAAATTAAGGTACTCATTAAACGGTACCACGGGACTTCCGTTTAGTAACATTAACACTCAAACTTTATTTCTTAACTTTATACAGCATAGTTTGCCCAACAAAAACATTATTTGGCTTCTATTTTCGACAATCTATTGGACTAAATAACATTTTAAGTCATGGCCCTTTTGAAATATTCTTACATTTTATAGATGAAACCACCTGTTGTCAATTATATAGCCATATTTTCATGTAACAGGTTTCAAGGTTTTCCCAAGGTGATGTTTAGGCACTGCGACAAAGCAGTAATTGAAAAATATAAACTGACAAATCATCTTAATAAAGGTTTTCCTACCAGTTTCAGCAAACTGCTAATTAAAACCATACAATTTGTGGTTAAATAACCCCCCCTACCCCTCCAAACATAGGTATATGAAGTTTGTTGAAGTTAAAAAGTTGTCTGATATTCAAACCACTGCCACAGAGTTGCAGCCATGTTTTTAAAACAAAATGATGAATCAAAAACCCACATCATCATCTCCTGCTCCGTGAGTCAGATGATGTTTAATTAGGATTCCTCCTACATTCAGGCTGCTGTTGATTTTCTCACAATCTCCCCGAGTAATTTAAACTCTCTTTGTGAAAAAATTAAACACTCGTCTGTAGGTGTGAAAGAGATGTTGCGACAGTGCGTTGTCTGTGTGCGCGAAATACCGCGTATATCTTTGTTATTCACAACAACAATGGCTAACGAGGAGATAAGCGACTCCAACCTGAAGGCAGTCAACACGGAGGTGATGTCACTCCCTTTTCCCCAACTTCAAACTTCCGATGTAAATGTGACGCCCCATAATCCTTGACTCAGAATTCCGGAGTTTGTTTTGAATCAATCAATCCCAACCCAGCTGGAGTTAAACATTCAGAACGTTTACATGCACAGTTTAGTCGAGCTAAGGGCATAGTCCGACTAAGACAGGCCGAGTATGCATGCCGACAACTGTAGGTGGCGCTCTATCTCTCAGTAAGCTAGTGCGTATTGAGTCAGTTTCCTGTTGACCTTTATGTCACAGAAAAACAAACGGGGAGATGGACACTGCTGTGGTCTTGTATGCGTCGTACCTGCTGTACATAATAATAATTCAGGTATGTTAGTCCGACTAAGACGAGGATATTTTGTCGGACTAATGTGTTTACATGACATTAAGAAAACCGAGTTGTTGTCTTAAGTCTGGCTAAAATCAGACGTTTAACAGGCTTGAGTGGCCTCGGTGAGTCAGCTGATGAGAAGTCTTCATGTCAGTGTCTAAATCGATCACCGTTTAGAGATGATAAAGACTCCTGGGTTTTTATTACAGGCTGCTGCTATTGACGTTAAGCATATGTTGTACATTTATGTTTATGTATTTTGTTATGGTGTTCACGTCTGTTAATTCCATGCACACAGCATCAGTGATGGCGTTTGTCAGCCTCTCCTTCCTTTTCATTTTATGAGACTGGAGGGTTTGTCTGATGCACCACTGTGTGTGTGTGTGTGTGTGTGTGTGTGTGTGTGTGTGTGTGTGGAAAAAGGAGGAAGCCTCAGCCTCACTGGAACCTCACTGCTGATGTGACCAGAATGCCAATTATCTATTAAACCAGGACAGAGGCGTTTACCCTATACACACACATATATATGTATACAGTACATTCACCTATACAAACACAAGGGTCTGTCTCTCTGTATCTGCCTCCCCTAACCCTATCTCGTAAGACTTAACTCAATTCTCTCTCATCTAAATGATTGATGTCTCTGGCATTGAACGCCACACCTAATTCCACAGCTCTCTCCTGTGCGGGCTCCGCCTCCTCCTGCGTCTCCTTGGCCTTTGCAGAGCTGTCAAAAGGGTCATGCATGAGAAGCAGAGCAGCCTGCGGAGCGTTGTGACTCATTCCGCTCTGCAGGCAGGTCGTTCTCCTGTAGAGAATACGGAGCAGAAAGGGTTAAGCCTTAACCCTGACCCTGGTGCTATTTCTTAATCTCGGTTTAAATTTAGGCTCAGGATGGGATTAATAAAAAAAAAAAAAAAAAAAAAAAAAAAAAATCAGAGACTGTATGACCTTGAAAATTGAGGGTCTGTCAATAAATTACACCAAGGGTGTCGTTGTCTGTAAAAATGTATCTTCCCCGTGTCCTTCTAGCCTCCTCGGTGTAATGCTAATGTGCTTTTATTTTGGCAGAATAAGAAGAAAGAAAGTGTCCCCATGTTTTGAGTTAGCCGTCCTGCTTTACTCAAGACAAAGACGATACTTGTCCTTCAGAGACACCTAATAAATAAAAATGTAGCTCAAAAAATATACTTTTACCTTTTTATCATTTACATTTGTGTCCGATACTATACCGATATCATGACCACAGAATCACATCAGATACCAATATTATTTTAATTCAGTCTTAACTTAAATAAGTTAAAAGAGATAAAACATGGGTGAAAGTATCAGCCATACAATAATAGAATAAATTAAAACAAAAATAAAATAACATACTCATCCCTACCAGCATCCATTTTGTTACCTATTGCTAATGTTACCAATGAACCTTGGTAGCAACCAAGATAGCTTAAACGGACAGTCTTACAGGTTTTTCCTGAAGCCAAATAGGAAGTGAAGATATTGAATAGCCACCAGGGGGCGTACTCCATTTGAATGCAAGTCTATGGAAAAAAAATAGCTCTGAATTTACACTTGATTTATAATGCGAGGAAACATTTAACTGAGCAGTTAATGATCCTGTTAGGAAAACATACGATAAAATACCGCACATATGAACGTGATTTAAAAACGTAATGTTTTTAATTTTAAACCCTTTCTTTTTTTTAAAAAATCATTCATATTTGGCATGGTGGTGACTTACACGTTTACCTGAGAGATTTTTTTATTTTACTTAATTTACTACCCTCTCAAGTCATTGAGGACAAAAATGTCCACTTCCAAAAAAATGCTCTTTTTTTATTATTATTGCAGCAGTCGAGGAACATTAGCAGTGTAACACTTTGGAGCGGTTTTCCTGCTCACGCTGTGCCGCCTGTCACTCATCGTCTGTTGTAATAATGTCCGTCGAGTGTCTGGAATCTCGTTTCAGTGGAGTCATGCTGTTTGCATCGTCACATATGAAGCAGAGGAAGAGGAGGAAATGAAAAAAAATGATTTGGTGGTGATGCTACTGCGAGGGCTGCTGCTGCTCCGGCAAACTGTTGACATCTTCACAGGCTGTCTCCACTCAGCCGACAGCTATTTTAAGCGCGTTGTTAGTGAGGAACCGAGTGCTTGTTATTTTTGCCGCCTGCCAGAGTCCACACTACGAGATATTGTTGACTCTCTCTCTCTCTCTCTCTGTACCTTTCTTCCATTCTTCCTCTGTCTCGTTCTGCCTTTTGTTGTGTTGTCACTGTGTGTGGATGCTTTTCACTTCATGCACATGTTAATTGGTATAAACACATTTACTCTGAGTGTGTGTGTGTGTGTGTGTGTGTGTGTGTGTGTGTGTGTGTGTGTGTGCGCGCTTGTATTTGTCATCTATTCAGATTTAAAGTGTGGGGTGGTTAAGATTAGGGTTAGGTATTAAGTGGTTAAGGTTAGGGTAAGGGGCTAGGGAATGAATTATGCCTATGATGTGTCCTCACTATGAATGAAGCGCAAACGTGTGTGGGTGTGTGTGTGTGTCTGCAGACAATCGATAAGCTTATTGAAGTCCTCTGGATCAAAAAAAATGTGAGTTTTTTTAAGCCACATCCATTCCCACCCCCCACTTCAAAGTACACACACACACAAAGTAGTTTTTATATCTTAGCGAGGACACATCATAGACATAACGCATTCCCTAGCCCTTTATCCTTACCTTAACTATCACAACTAAGTGCCTAACCTTAACCCTAACCCTAAAACTGGGTCTTTAACCGGACAAAGCCCTTTAAAGTTGCGAGGACCAGGCAAAATGTCCCCGCGAAGATAGGCTTTTAAGTGTCTTTGGACCTCACAAAGATAGAAATACAAGTACACGCACACACAGTCCATAATTTTTGGATCACCTCCAGTTTTTTTATGAATGTTTGAAAAACTTCCACTGTCCCTTTTCCTCCCATATTGTGTGTTTTTGTGCATGGGCGTACATGTGTATGTGTGTGCATGTGTGTGTGCGTGCGTGAGTGTCTAAAGGCCACTAAGCTCTGCTATAAATCCACCAGGATACAAGTGACTGGAAAGGTTGCAAATAAATGGATGAAGGGGAAATGGGACTTGGCCGACTTTACTTCTAGGGCTTACGCTGAAACACTGTGTGTGTGTGTGTGTGTGTAGCCTTGTCATTAACTGTAGGGCAAGTGATGCTTTATTCTGTGTCCATATAACTCTTTATGCCTGCAGCCATTTTGCTAAAAAGAAAACACGGTAGTTGTTAATGTATGTAAATTGGTAATGGAAATTATAATAATTTGTATTTATATATGGCCTCTAAAGGGACTCACAGGACCGACAGGAAATTAAAAGAGAATGCGTTCATGCACAAAATATGTCTTCTGGGACACAATACAGTATAGTTTTTGATCTTAAAGGTTTATGAATTATTCAGACTCTATTGACTTTTTCAAATGTGATCCGACAAATATGTATTAAAGATAAATGTGTCGAGAGGTCAAAGATGTAGAAATAAGTGGTATTAATAATGAAGGTGATGATAAATGACAGAAAGGAAAAGGCAACCCTTAAACAACAAGAAAATAACAGATCTAAACTAAAGTGTATGAAAGGAGTAGGAAAGAAGTGTGAACCCGTTTTTACCCTTGTGTTTTTAAACTTGAATGTTTTCAATAAAAGAACTTTCTAAAGTAGAGAGTTGGAAACGGAGTCTTGTTTAACAGGTGCAGTCTTTTTTTAGCCTTGCATTATTGTGATTAGTCCATCGCACAAAAGGAAAAAGAACGCCGTCCCTTTGTCTCTTATTTGTCATCGTGTAATTACTTCATGGTAAAAACAGTTTTAAAAGCGATGGGTCGGCACTCCTCGTCTGCTGTGGTGCGTTCAGGTGTTTACGTGGGAAGCGTTCGCTGTCACTGACTCACCGTGAACTCAACTGGTTTAATTGTTTTAATCGCTCCGGCTTCAGCTTAATTTACTACCCTCTCATGTCATTGAGGACAAAAATGTCCACTTCCGAAAAACTGCTCTAAAAGATTTATATTTTTGGTTCTCAAACTGTGGCATATGTGTGCCACGAGTGGTACGCAAGCTTCGACTGGTGATACTTGGAGGAAAATCCGAAATAATGTTCTACTGTATATACCAGAGTAATAAATTAACTAATAATAATTAGAGTAACCTTAGCTCTTACTCCATCTTAATCTAATTCCACTATACCAGTGTCTGAAGTACTGTACATGTGAGGAAGAGGAGGATGATGAGAGAGCAAATGATCTCATTGGGAATAAATCTGCCTCCTGTGAAAAGACCGTAGCTGACTTTGCTCGGCCTATATATGCCACTGTATTTTAACGTTGGTGATAATGGTGTGACTTCGAGAGCTCAATATTTTCTCAGGTGGTTCTTGGGATAAAACATTTGTCGACCACAGCTGTGCGGGATATCGAAAAAGATATAAATACGATCCAAAAATCCTATATTTCTGCCTGCACATGCTGTAAAAATAACAATAACAAATAAATAAAAAATCACCAGCAGGATTTTTTTTTGTTAGCTTAGTCATGTTGTGGCCTGGTTATTTTTTCTTTATGGCAGAAGAAACCAAAACAGGAGTACCGATTCACTTGACTCAAAGCTGGAATTCCCATTTTTGCATTTTGAGGAAATCTCTCTTCAATTCACTCTGGTTTGTATCGTGTGTATGAGGTATTGGATATCACTCCGTGTGTGTGTGTGTGTGTGTGCGCGTGTGCGCGTGTGTGTGTGTGTGTGTGTGTGTGTGTGTGTGTGTGTGTGTGTGTTTGTGTGTGTGTGTCGGGGACAGACTAATCCATGTAATGGAATGATAATGAGAAAAGGAGCAGGGGAGGTGAACAAAGGGAGGAAGATCCGACACCCGTTCTCAACAGTAGATCCTTTGATGTGAGGAGGAGGACGTGGGGGAGATTAAAAAAAAAAAGAGAAAAAAAAGGGAGATGCAGGTGAAGTAGAAGAGGAGATGAAGCAAAGGACAGGTGTTGTGTGGCAGGGAAAATAGGACATTAAATAAATGTAAGGACATGGTGCGAAGGTCAGTGTGTTTGCACAAATGACACGTCAAGGTCGCACCTCCCGTGATGGGGTGGTTGTCAAAGGAGACGGCGGCGGCACCTTCCTCCTAAACCCCACGCACTTTGATGTACATTTAGACACATTTATTTTTATTAACATCTTCTTTTTATTCCTTGTCGTCATTAAACTTAACGAAATTGAGGACTTCCTGTTGAGTTTTTCACATTCTGTCATCTTTCTACTGCAATTCTACTTTATTATTCTTATTCTATGTTAAGTTGTCCGCTTGAGTTATTAAAAAACACCTGCGTTTATGGCGGCCCAATTAATCGCAAAATAATGGAAATCGTAAAAAAAGAAACACTTTTAACACAAAAATAGCAAAACCATTTTCAGCCAGAGTGAGACATTTGTTAGCAGCTTGTCATTTCGTGAAAAACCACAAAGCTGCACAAAACGCCGCCCCCTGTGTCACTTTTCATTCTGCGAACGAGGAAGAAGAAGTGATGAAGCGGGAGAAAGAGGACAGATTATCAGGGTCACAGGCTGGTTTTTTCCCCCAGCACAGATTTATTTAACCTCCGTGTTATTGCGTGTTTGTCTCTGCAGACTCTTCAATCTGACCCTGAAGAAGCTGATTATGCTGAAGGAGCTGGATAAAGACCTCACGTCTGTGGTGATCGCCGTCAAACTGCAGGTAAGAGACCCGACATGGGCCGTAATAAACCGTTCAAGCTGTGACCGTTCACTCTTAAAAATCCCTGCGATTAAATTTCCCATACATTTTTATCTGTCCATTGACATTACATCATAAAATCCCTATAAAGAGAGTTTTACTACAAGCTAAACAACCATAAAACCTGGAAATTAGAGCAAAAAATGAATTGGAATACATCAAAACTTCCAGCTCCTCCAGGGTTATAGCCAGGATTTTATTCTCCAAACTTACACTTTAATAAAATATCAAAACTTGAGTGATATAATTGAATTATCTGACCATGCTCTTTCACTTGAAACCTGTGCGCACATTCGCAGCATTCATACGCGTTCCTGCGCCTTCGTGGAACGAGTACTTGCAGCAGAAACCTATTTTCAGACTTTCCCCAGCAACAAGAAATGCTATTTTCTGATTGGCTAATAGGTAATAGCTAATTCAAGACAGCTGTATGAATGAACGACTGCGTCATCGATTCATAGATTACTAATTTATGTGCGGTAAGTTTTTAGAAATGTCATATGTGGCGTGAAATACGACGCAATACCACGTTTATTGTTATTTCCACGCTTCAATGCTAGCATGATTAGATCACTGTAGCCACGAACACGGCATGTTACAGCAAGGAAATCGGCACGGTATTGACACTGATGTGCAAAACGGAGGACCGCTATGCAAATTTTTTTAGCGTAACGGCTGTAAATTATAGCGTCATAGACACAACACACACACGACATAAATCACACATGAAAAGCATTTTGAAGGTTGATTGTTTTTGTAGTTTCTTCGATTCTTCTTCCATGCTGCCACAGGAGCTTGACAGACACTCACCCTCCTGTCAGTCACTTCATCGTGTTTTCCAGCCTCCGCTGTTCCCCCTCACTCCTCTCACTGTGTGTGGTTGATGACAGTTCATTGTTTTGACTCTGCTGGAGTTCATCAAGGCCCGCTAATAGAAGTCTCTCCCCTCCCTTTCTCCCTTTGTCGCCTCCTCAGGGCTCCAAGCGGATCCTGCGCTCCAACGAGATCCTGCTGTCGTCGGCGGGGCTGACGGAGACCGACCTGCAGCTCACCTTCTCTCTGCAGGTAAACACACACACACACACGCACACTCAGAGGTCACAGAGGTCAGCTGCCTGACACTGAAAAGCAAACTTTGATCTCGTGTTTTCAAACGGCTGACGCACTGCCGAGAGGAAACCAGTTCAAACTAAGTCGTCTTTTTAATGATGTTACAGGAGTTTTGAGTTGTTAAATCATTTTTATTTGGCACAAATTAAAGCTTAACCCTCTTATGACCATCATGATAATCTTTATAATAATATTTTGATTTTATGGCGGTAGACTTGTCAGTAAAATGTTCAATGAGTGAGTGCTTCTGCCCCTTTTTTCCAAGATAACTTTCACTTTCGATATCTGGCAGTTATTCAACTGTTTAGCAATTACGGTACTGAGAAGCTGAGAACCTAGTTTTTGAATTTTCTAGATATCGCAAACTGTCTAGGAGTTACGGTAATGAGAATTGCACATGCCAAAAATGGTAACAGAAGGGTTAAACAGTGACAATTTTGTCACTGTACCTTCAATGAGTTCCATTTGTAGTCGGAACTCGCAATTTTCCGAGGTCTCGTGTTTTGGCACAAATGGATGTGAAACTTTAGATGCCAGAGTCGGATCAGCAGGCGTCAGTGCAGCTCTGATTATGACGATTTAACTAGGGATGGGAATCGGTATCGGTCCGATACTGGTCAAAATCACTGAATGTTGTGTATCATCACAAACTCGAGTATCTACCGATACTGAACGGTATTGGACCCAAAAAAAGTGGTATCGTCCCATCCCTAGATTGAACAAACAAATGTGTTTTATCAGTCTGATCCAATCCAGATTATCAGTCCCACACACACAGCTGTTGGTCAACTGTGCGTATTTTGTGTGTTTGTCCACTGCAGTATCCGCACTTCCTGAAAAGGGACGCCAACAAGCTTCAGATCATGCTGCAGCGGCGGAAGCGATACAAGAACCGCACCATCCTGGGCTACAAGACGCTGGCGCTGGGACTCATCAACATGGCTGAGGTACGGAGCGGTTTTAAAGGATGGTCGTATATTTGATCATCGCTATAGTACTGATGTTTTTTCTTTTACTTTGAGTTTCTAATTGACCTTTTTTCATCTGAAGAAGTTTACAGTCATAAATCAAATCCAAAAGTCAATAAATCCAACTGAGAAACTGAAAATGAGCCATAAATTAGGGCTTAGTTTGACATAAGGAATTATGTCAGAATAATTTTTGCGCGGGCAGAATTTATTTAATATTTAATATGTATATATTTAATTTATACATTTTCCCGGCTCTAACCACTGCTCTGGAGGTTTCGTTGTGTTTCCCAGCGGCGAGCACCTCCGCAGCAGCAGCAGATGGAGGTTAAGCCACGTGTCTGAGGCCACATCGCCTGCGAGTTGTCGTGTCAGCAGAGTCTGTGAGCAAAAACGTCCCAGATGATCCGAGCCGTTAACCCGACTATCTACCGGTCACGGGCTCATTTCCCTAAACGTGCGGCCTCTGCCTCCCGCTTCATCCGATCCCCGGCGTTACTCGATTTCACTCGAGTGCCGTCTCTGAAGTGCCAATGTCTCTTGTCTCTCGTCCTTCAACAATCATCCTCTCTCATTCACCACGGCACGCTTGGAAGCATATTTATCCCCGACCTTCATTCGACCTTCGTCTAGACTCGTATTAAGTGAGTGCTCTTTGAAAACAAACTTGTATTTTTGAACTTTTGGCTCGGCACTCTCGTCGCCGCCACTCTAAATGTCGCAGTAAATCAAAAACCCCGTCCTTTTTTTACTAAAAGCTCTTTCCCTGTCTGCTTAAATGTGAAGACATTATGAAAGATGAATTATGGTGAATCACTGAGATACAGTACATTGAAGTCTTAAAGAAAAATACACAAGTCTCTCTGCTTTACACATTCAGCTGTTTGGTGAAAAGACTCAAACTGAATCAGAGTGATTAGCTTATGCTACACTCACGCCAAGCCGCGAGATCACTGTAGTGCACTGGATTCTGGAAGTGGCCGTAGGAGAAGACAGAAGTAACGGGCATTTCTTTTCACCATCAACCATGTCTAATATCTATATAACACATTGTTGCCCTCTATTTCAGAAGAAACCGCTTCCAGCGATACTTTCGCGCGCTGACTAGCTAATTTGACGACTAGCTACTAGCTTGTATCAACGCCAGGCCAGCTTCGTCCTAGCTGCGACGCCGTCTGCTCCAAGGTTATCGTAGTTAATGAAAACTAAGGATATAATGGAAAATAAAATTGAAAAAACTTAACTTGTCGTTAACGGAAATAAAAATAAAACGATGAGACTCACTGAAACTGAATTGTGTGTTTACAAAACTAGCTAAAACTAATTAAAATTGTAGAGAAAATCTTTGTAAATTGTTTTTTGGGTTCATATGAAGTGTATTTATTTTTTTATAATATAATGAGTTGTGTATTATTACCGTGGGCAATTTACCAAGGATGCACCTGCAGCACGGATCTGTGCCATGTGAGCACTAAGGGTTAAAAATAGCATCTTTTATTGTTTTTTTTGACACAGTACTTATTTTGACCTGTATGGAGGATGATTAAATTGCAAAATATTTTTTTTTTGTTTAATCTGAATGGGTTTAATTCGTGGTAAAAAAAAATAAATTAAGAAATAAAGCTAAAAGAAACTTTGACTAGGTCCTTGCACTTCCGTGTCTGCACACTGAATGTGACATATGAATTTCTTCCCTTTTCACAAGTTTTCAAGGCAGCCAATTTTGTGGGGGGAAAAATAAGTCTCTCTGGCCCTAAAAAAAAAAAAAAAAATAAAAAAAAGAAGCTTGTAAAGTACAACCCAGTGCCAAACTGCTCGTCCTGAAGAAAAGGCCTCAGTGATGTGATGTGATGTGACTGTCGCAGTGCATGTGAAATGAAGTCAAATTTTATTTATGAGGCTGCTTTAATAGTCCGGTTGATCTCTATAGAGCTTCACAGAGGGCAGAGTTCACAGACGCAGACTCGCAGACGCAGACCAAAAGGGTCAAACTCATTTCCATCGCGGCCACAACAGTAAAGTTGACCCCGCATGAACTCCGTTGGCTGATTCTGTCTAAATGATTTAAGTGCCACACTCTCTGGATCATCAGTTCACTTTATTCTTGTGGGAAAATCGCACTGAAATGTATTTTTCAAGACCTTGTGCTTCTTTAATATGACAGGTAGTTTTTTTCTTTTTATATTGAGCCAGCAGAGATTATGAAAATGAAGCGTTGGATATATTGCTATTATACATGTTTACCCATGACAAACTTACCTATACGTAAATGAAAACACGATACGTCGTGAAATATTGCGATATTTTGCGATATTTTATAATATGAAGCTCTTGAGGCACCAAGTATCGATTTCTTTTAGCATATAAACATCAACTTCTTTGTGGATTAGTGCCACTCTCACTCGAGCTGATGTGTGAGTATATCGCAATATATGATTTCGCAAATATCGTGATAATGTCGTGATAATATCGTATCATATCGCCAGCCCCATGATCCAAAAATGCTGATTTTTAGAAATCAGGGCAGCAGACGGCTTGTAAATAATGATTATGCCAATTTATATTCATATATTTAGCCGGTTTTCCTTTTTTCCTTCCATCAGATAACAAATAATACAAAATAAATTAGTAACTTCCGTAACCAGTTAGGAAACAATGCTAATGTTCTCTCTTTCTGATGTGTATTTAAAGTCTGCACTGCAGTTAAATACAGTATTTTCAATAACAATAATGCGTAAAAGTTATTAAATACATGAAACGGGTAAAAAAACAAACAAGTGAGAACAAAAATGACCTTTAATAAATAAATAAATTAGTCGTCATCTATTTTTGACAATCAATTTTTCTGGCTTCTTTGCTCCATATTGCATAGATTTTCAGGTTTTAAATCAACATTTTTATGACATTTTACTCGATTAATGGATGATGATGAAAATAACCGTTAGTTGCAGCCCTGGTTGATTATTAATTATGGCAGTCAATTGGTCTTCCTCTGCTGAATTCACACAGTCAGGATTTAATCCAGGAATTGTTATTTATTAATCTACCAAAAAACATGAGAAAAAAAAACCCCATTATATTTGACATTTACACAAGGCAGGATGACAATTCCACATTTTTTGTGATTTTTTTTTTTGCTCCCACCGACTGGAAGAAAAAAAGTTGTGTGAAGCAGATCTGCTGAACCTCATCCCAGCGAGTGAGCGAGTAACGTCTGCCTTTAATGTACGGCCGCGGCCGAGGCTGTCTCTGTAATAACCTGCCCAGACTCCATTACCTCTGTGAGTGTGACCAGACTGCTGACAAAGGGCTGCACCTCACTCACACAGACACGGAGCAAGAAAAAAAAAAATTCTCGTTCACGTTTCATCTGCCGTTCGCCTTTTCACGGCATGAATCCCCTCACTGCTGTTTTTATTTATCGTCGTCTGCCTCCTACATTGTTCACCTACATTGTCTGTCCTCATTTCGTCTCTCTCTGCAGAGGCTTCAGTCCGTCTCTCTCGGCTCTGTCCCTGCTGTTTGTTTTAGAAAAGCCACACTTAAAATAAGCTTATTTTCATCCAATACCCTCCAGGTTTCCTCTGGCGGGGTTCTTCTGACTTGAGTTAAGGCCCTTTTTCTTTTTTCTTATACGTTACTAATCCCTTAGGGAAATTCTGTCTCTGAATTTAACCTGTCCTCTACTAGGAACCTTCCTAGAATTGAGAGCAGTGATTAGCCACTGGGCAATGGGGGTTGGGTACCTCACTCAGATGTACTCCAGCCCTTTGACCTGGGTGGGGACTCAAACCGGCAACCCTCCGGTTACAAGTCAAGTTCCCTTTCCACTTGGCCATGGCTGCCCCAACTTTCCAAGGTGGACGCAGTGGAAAAAAAAACCCAAAATAGGAAAAAATACTCACAAATGTATCTATATACAAGCAGGTATGACATGATTAGATGACCTGGAGGTCAAAGTTCAAGGTCAAGGCCTCAATATTATTGTTTTACTCTGGTCAGTGGGTATTCTGGTTTATAAATTGAAAAATTCATGTGGAACTTTCAACAGGTTCTAGGTTCTCTGGGCAGATGTGTCCTCACACTTGAATGTCCTCTCTCCTGTTGTCGTCTCCTTCCTCCAGGTGATGCAGCATCCCAGTGAAGGCGCTCAGGTCCTGGGGCTCCACAGTCAGCTGAAGGACGCTTCGGTGCCTGTCGCCGAGGTCCGCGTCTACTCCCTGTCCAGCCAGCCCATCGACCACGAGGGACCCAAAGCCAAAATGTCTGGTAAGCAGCACATCGGCTCGCCGCGTCTGTCCTCGTCTCCGTCAAACTGTCCCCCCGTTGCATGATGCGTCATCTGTTTCTGTCCCTTCAGATCGCTCTCCCGACATCGACAACTACTCCGAGGAAGAGGAGGAGAGCTACTCGTCAGAGCAGGAGGGCAGCGATGATCCCATTCATGGCCAGGTTTGTTTTAAAGATTTTCTCAACGTTGTCAAATCTGGGCAAAGTAAAAAAAAACAAAAAACGCCTGAATGTTCCCTGAATATGGCCCATTCGGTAAAGTTAATACGATTATGGCAGCTGAAAAGAGTCCTGAGCAATGTCAGTAAATTAGAGCCGTTTTGAATCATTTAAAACATCCTGTTTCCGAGCCAATTTGAAGACAAACATCTCAGACTGCTTAGAGAAGTCAGAGTATATATAGAAGTTATATAATCTGTTCATTAGATTAGAGGAAAATAAAATATTACACTTAAAAATTCATTATTTCTTTATAACAATAGGGTTGTCATGCTAGAATTTCAATTCCTGTAGGGTCTCAGAGACTTTACCAGTCCTCAGCAACTAGGACTGGTGGAACTTTCAACCAGTCCTAGGATATTGGAGTAAAACCTCGGGATTCGACATGGCCAAAAATTTAACTTCCCCTCTGACTTCACTCACACAAGTTATAACTTGTTAATGTGATGTTTTCTTTTTCTTTCAGTATCTCTTTGATGAAGAGGACGAGGTGAGGAAGAAGAAGCCGAGGCGTAAGCTCACCTCCAACGCTGCCATCACCAGGGTGAGAACAAAAACACGCCTCTGTCTGTCTGTGTGTCTTGTCTGTCGTCTCACTCATCCACCCTCTCACCCTCTCACCCCGTGAAGCAGCTTGTTTTGTCTGGACCGTGCTCTCCATCCCGCCCCCTCGTCTCTCCGCTCCTTATCTCTCCGTCTCTGCCTCTTTGTGTTCCTGTTTTCTATAAATTCATTTGTCCTCTTCATATTTTTCCCTCTGTGTGTGTGTGTGTGTGTGTGTGTGTGTGTGGAGCTGAGTCACTGCAGGAAGCCTCTGTGACGTTCACCACTTTGTGAGACACGCACGTTCACTAACATTGTGACACACACACACGTTCACTGACGTTCTGACACACACACGTTCACTGACGTTCTGACATACACACGTTCATTAACGTTCTGACAGACACACACGTTCACTGATGTTCTGACATACACACGTTCATTAACGTTCTGACACACACACACGTTCATTAACGTTCTGACACACACACGTTCATTAACGTTCTGACACACACACATTCACTCACGTTCTGACACACACACACACGTTCACTAATGTTCTGACACAAACACGTTCACTAACGTTCTGACACACACACGCTCACTAACGTTCTGACACACACACACATTCACTAACGTTCTGACACACACACATTCACTAACGTTCTGACACACACACACATTCACTAACGTTCTGACACACACTCAATAACGTTCTGACACACACACGTTCACTGACGTTCTGACACACACACGTTCACTGACGTTCAGACACACACACGTTCACTAACGTTCTGACACACACACGTTCACTAACGTTCAGACACACACGTTCACTGACGTTCTGACACACATGTTCACTAACGTTCTGACACACACACAATCACTGACGTTCTGACACACACACACACATTCACTAATGTTCTGACATACACACACGTTCACTAACGTTCTGACACACACACACACATTCACTAATGTTCTGACATACACACACGTTCACTAACGTTCTGACACACACACACATGCGCGTTATCTAACGTTCTGACACATACACATGCGCGTTCACTAACGTTCTGACACATACACATGCGCGTTCACTAACGTTCTGACACACACACACGTTCACTGACGTTCTGACACACACAGACGTTCACTAACGTTCTGACACACACACACGTTCACTGACGTTCTGACACACACAGACGTTCACTAACGTTCTGACACACACACGTTCACTGACGTTCTGACACACACAGACGTTCACTAACGTTCTGACACACACACACACCCACACGCACGTTCACTAATGCTAAGTGTGTTATCTTGTTTTCATTGGTTCTTTTTTAAACATGGCCAGGGATGCTGTTAATCTCAGTGAAACACTGACTCGTAACGGAGATTAACACGAGAGGAATTAGCTCTTAATTACACCAGATACACTTTAAAGGGATATTTCAGGATTTCTACGTGGGGCTTGAATGAGGCACGTTCAGATTATTGTGTTAGTTGGAGCAAAATGGGTGTGAACATGTTAATCCAAGTCTATAACTCTGGATTATATTCTAGTGGGACTTTTTCCATACTTTTGCTTTTCTTCTTCTAATGGAACTTTTCCATATTCTTAATTCTTATGTTCTAGTAGATCTTTTCTATACTCTTACTTCTGATTAAATTCTGATAAAGCTTTACTCATTATATTGAAAAATAACTTTCCATTAGTCTCATTCTATACTCACAGAACTCTGCGATACTTATCCTACTTATCATATCCTCATATTATTTTTATGTAATCGTTCTTATTACCTTCTAATAGAACTTAACTGATCAATACAAACAAACTTAAACTATAGTTTGTGCTTGTTTTGGCATCTGCTGCAGGAGGTGTTTGTTAATATCACACGTGTGTGTGCGTGCGCTGCCTCACACAGGAACATGAACCCCTCGCCTCTTTTCTGTCTCCTGTACGCAGCAACCGAACATCAAGCAGAAGTTTGTCGCCTTGCTGAAGAGGTTCAAAGTCACAGACGAGGTAGGCGTCGCATCTTTTTTTCTTCCTGCTGCCGTTTTCTCACTTTGTTTGTCTTCGTGCGTTTTCTCCCTTTCCCTCGTGGTCTTCCCCCTCCTGACACGCTCCCTCTGCTTCATACGTGAGCTTCAGAGAGTGTGTGTTTGCGTCATGAGAAGTCAAAGTGTATGTCAAAGTTTGGCTTTGAAGACTCACTCGCGGCGTGGTGTGTGGGAGAGACGGAGAAAAACACTATTGATTAAAATAGAACACTTGTGTGTGTGTGTAACTAATGATCTACTGCTGAAAATCAGTGTGTGTGTTTATGTTTGTGTGCATAAATCTGTTACTGGTTGTGTTTTGGGTGTCTTTCACATTCTGTGTTTAAAGCTTTGACCCACATTTGTTACCGGGCAGAAATTGGCAATTATGTCTGTTTTATGATGTGAAATAAAAGGAATTGAAGCCTGAAATTGTACAAACATTGTCATAAATAACTAGAAATTGAAAGAAAACACAATAGACGGCACACTACGGTTGAAATGTAAACATAAATGTTCTCACACAGACGTATGAACTTGTGTGTTTATAATTAGATTTCTCTGTAACATGACTTCCTGTCGTATTGCGACATTAAACAGGTTTCCCTGGTATGTAAACATCTCACTTCTTTCACTTTCGTTACATAAATACACGCAAAAAGTGGCAGCGTCAGCGCTGCTTTACCACAACTGTGGGGACCGACTTTTCTCTGCACGCGCTGAACCGGTCTGACGTATAACCTGTTGCTTGTGTCTGGTCCAGGTCGGGTTCGGCCTGGAACACGTGTCCAGGGAGCAGATCCAGGAGGTGGAGGAGGACCTGGACGAGCTCTACGACAGCCTGGAGATGTACAACCCCAGCGACAGCGGGCCGGAGATGGAGGAGACGGACAGCATCCTCAGCACACCCAAACCCAAACTGAGGTAAACACACCATTTACCATCACATCAGAAAACAGACGAGTCACAGCCCCATCTGCTGGTGGAACCTGCTCATTACAGCGAGACGTTTTAAATCAGCCAGAAGTGGGTCGGATAACTTTTTTAATTTATGAATTAGATGAATAAATATTATTCCCAGAGCGTAATTTATTCAGTTTTCTAAAGTGAAATTTTGTCCTAATTCCATAGCAAGGAGTCTCTGTGATGCTATTTATTTGTATTTTTCTGAAAAATAAGTCACAGAGCAGCTGGAGGAACCAGAAAAGTATAAATGTCTCATGTTTGCGACCCAGAAAGGCTCATTCCCAGGAGGTCAATAACTTATCACAAACACGCAAACCACTTTGAAATCGTCCTTAAAAGCTTATTTATAGGGATTTTTGCCAGTCTGTGTTATTTATTTTTGCTCTGCCTTTATTTATGATTCTGTTTTTTGGCTTCAAGCTCTGTTTAAAGATTTAAAGCGATGTTTACGAGCGCCTCAGCTTGATGAATGTGAGGTTTTAAACCACTTTTAACAGATAAACTCACTTCTGGTGGATGTATATTATGTATATTATGTTTAAAGTAACTTTTTTTGTTCCAGAAGTCACAGACTAAATGGAAAAAAAAATTGCGTTTTCTAATATTCAGGCCCTTTTTCGAGGGGATGTCTCAGTCCAGCTCGCAGACAGAGATCGGCAGCCTGAACAGTAAAGGCAGTTTGGGCCGAGACACTTTCAGTCCGGTAAGTAAATGAGATTTACGAGGAAGCATTGGAATTGTATAGGAATTTAACTTGGTTTGGCTTGTGCAGCTCAGGAAAACCTTAGTGGTTAGAGGGGATTTGAGTTTGAAAGGTCTGGTGTAAACTCTACAGATGATTTAAGTGTTTAGGGGGTTGGTTTTATGAAGTACTCTCAGTAAAAGTTACATTTTAAAAATTAAATCTTGGGCTATAAAAGCCAAGAAAACACAGATTTGTTTGTGATGTTCTTTAAAACCGAGCAACTTAACGACTTCTGTTCATTTATTATTTTATTTACTGTACGTGACGTCTTGTCAGCCAAGTGGACTGAGTGCATCTCCCTTAACTCTCCAGCAGGGGGAGCAGCCTCCTATAGAGAGGATAAAACCGTCACGCAGCCGCAACCTGGAGGAGGCGCTGTCCGAGACGGACACACTGGTACGATTCTTATCGTTGCTTGATATGTGTGTGTTTTTATGTAAGTAAACGAGCAACTAGGTAAAAAGTTATTCAGTTAGAAAGTTAATACCAATAGTACTTATAGTAATAAGTAAATAAGTAAGTAAAAGTAAAAAGGACGTTAGTAAGTAAGTAGTACGTCATTTGTTAAGTAAAGGAAGGTGGTATTAAGTAAGTATTTAATAAGGAAGAAAGGGAGGAATTATTAAGTAAGCTACTAAGTAATTAAGGAAGTAAGGAGGTAATAAAGAAGGAAGGGAGGAAGTAATAAGTAAGTTACCAGGTAAATCAGTGAGTAATAGTTAATAGTATTAACTCAATAAACAAGTTATGAATTACGTATGTGATAAATAAGTTAATGAGGAAGTATTAACTCAATAAATAAGTTACCAAGTAAGTAAGTAATAAATAAGTTAATAAGGAAGAATCTCAGTCATTTATAAGGAAATTGCCACCAGATAGCTATAGGCTAAACTGATATTTCTTCGCGTGTGTGTGTGTGTGTGTGTGTGTGTGTGTGTGTGTGTGTGTGTGTAGGAGCTAACGGATCAGGAGCTCTTTGCCGAGGTCGGCCCCTGCATCACAGTGTCAGTGGCAGAGAAACCCCGTACGCCCATGAAGAGCAGCAAGAGTGAAACGCAGCCCATGCCATCGCCAAGGTAACAAACAAGTACACAAACACATCCATACGTGATCTAAATATAAACACTATGTGTCTGTACAAAATAACCCCCAAATCCACGTCTGTCCATGTCTCTTTTTCTTTTTTTTTTCTTCTCTTCCAGGTTGGACGGCGCCCACACGCCGCGGCAGAAGCGCAGCAGCAGCACGCCCATGAAGGAGCGGCAGCTCTCCAAACCTCTGAGCGAGCGGACCAACAGCTCCGACTCGGAGAGATCCCCGGAGCTGGGACACAGCACGCCGGTGCGGCGCTGAAACACACAGCATGAGCTGCTTTGAAACTTAAATCCGCATGTTGAGAGATTTACACTTACTGTATCCGTAAAGTTGAATAATGCATGTGCCGATGAGTCATCTGAAGAGTAAATGGCAGGTTTACGAGCTCTGTGTGTGTGTGTGTGTAGGTCTTAAGGAAGGCGGTGTACGATCAGCTCAACCAGATCTTGTTGTCGGACTCTGCGCTTCCGGAAAGCCTCATCCTCGTCAACGGAACAGACTGGCAGGGGCAGGTACGTATCTGTAGCCAAACGACACTGTTTTTTTTGGTTTGTTTTTTTCCTGATTTTTACGTATTAGTTTTTTTTTGTGTGTGTGTGTCTTGCAGTATGTTGCCGAGCAGCTGCAGGTACAACGACACCCGGTGGTGTGCACGTGCTCGGCGGCTGAAATCCAGGCGGTTCTGTCGGCCGTGCTCACGCGCATCCAGAAGTTGTACGTGTTCCATACACACAAAGAAAAACTCACAAAATCCACACCTATTATGTTTATTGCTTTATCTTGCCTTTAAAACAGCCTTTTCCAGTGGTGGAAGGGAAGTTGACGGTGCTTTGTAAAGCATTTACTCCCCACACCAAAGTCCATTGAGAAAATCAGCGTTTTTTACCTCATGGCATGCACAAAGTTGTTGAGCCACGTCTTCCTCCGTCAGTAAGTTGAAACGTGTTATCCTGTGACTTTCGGAGTTAAAAGTCCCTTGTTTGGATTTACCCAAGTGACAATAACATGACAAACGATGCAGCAGGAGAACAGCCGCTCCTGTGTCACTGTGAGCTTAAATTGCTGATTTTCTTAATGGAATTTGGCGTAGGAGAGTGAGTGCTGCGTAATTTCTGTCCATGTACGTGAAAGCCTCCCTCTCTCTCTCTCTCTCTCCCCCCCCCCCGTGTCACCGCAGCTGTAACTGTAACTCGTCCATGCCCAGAGCGGTGAAGGTGGCGGCGGTGGGCGGTCAGAGTTACCTCGGCGCCATCCTGCAGTTCTTTGTCACTCAGCTCGCCAATAAAACGTCAGACTGGCTCAGCCACATGCGCTTCCTGGTGGTGCCTCTGGGTAAGAGTCGCCGAAGCGCCTTCTTCAGTTATTCACTCGAGGCTCGTTCTTGACCTTTCGCCCCTCCCCCTCCCCCCTCCGCAGGCTCTCATCCGGTTGCCAAACACCTCGGTGTGCTCGACAACCGGTACAGCTCCTCTTTCATGGACGGGCCATGGCGGGACACGTTCAGCCGCTCCGAGCCGCCGCAGACAGGTACCAGCCTGCCGTCTGAAAATAAACCCGTCGCCCTAATAAAGACGCAGGGAATTCTTCGGGGGTTTATTAATTTTTTCCTCTCCCTCTGTGTCTCCAGATCAGTTGGATGTCGCGGGGAGAATCGCTCAGTACATCAGCGGCGCGACCGTCACTCATCAGCTGCCCATCGCCGAGGCCATGCTCACCTGCAAACACAGGACGTGAGTGGAGATCGTGACGTCAGTGACATTAGATCAATGGCGCTTTTTCCCACGACTTGTTTTTTGTGTGACACTTTACATGCACTTTAAAAAGTCTTATTTTAGTAGACAATCATTTGGTTTTCTTCCTGTCATGTAAACACGTTAGTCCGACTAAAATCAAGCGAGTCTTAGTCGGACTAATGGTGCTTTTCCACTGGTTGTGATGCTGTCGCTAAATACACCAGAATCCTCTGTTAAATATTGAGATTTTGCAAATTTCCTTGCTAAATGTTGCAGATTAACATGTTTTCAGGATTTTTTAACCGATCTACAGTTGGGCATTGTTCAGTTTTATTCCTGTGTAGGATGTCGTCAGAGCAGGTACAAAAAAAAAGTACCAGGTAGTGTCACTAATGGAAAAGCAAGAAAACAAAGCCGAGCTGAGCCAGCTTGAGAACCATGTAACAAGCCATTATTTTCTGTTTTCTTCTTCCAGGCGAGACGAGGACTCATACCAGAAATTCATTCCTTTTATCGGGGTAAGATTTTACCTTCAGGTTTCAGGAGTCGCTGTGGGTTCATGTTGCCAGGTGACAGCTGCTGATTTTCTATGAATTCAAGTTAAAAAATATATATATATATTTGTGGGTTCTCCAGGTTGTGAAGGTCGGCCTCATCGAGTCCAGTTCTTCTCCCACAGGTAAGTGAGAGTGTATAGCGTTTAAACATCCACCAGTGACAGGAAAGCAGAGATTAAATTTCTTGGATTAACGCTATTCGTGAACGTTTGGTTAGGAGACACGGAAGAGGGCGTGGCCGTGAGCTTGGCCGTCCCCTCCACGTCTCCCCCCTCCCATGGCCACGGCTCCCCCACCGGCATGATCAAAGAGGCAGCGACTCCCCCTTCCTCCCCCTCCATGGGCAGTGTCCTCACAGTACAGGGGTAAGAATGACCTCACCTTCTTTGTTTCTCTTTGTTCACCCATTCATGTTTTGTTTTTTGTTTTTTTTTTGCCGAGTCATGGAAAATCCAAGATTTTATCCTGGAAATGTGGGCTGCAACTAGCGATTCTTTTCATAATTGATTAATCAAGTAATCGTTTGGTCTATAAAATGTCATTTTTGTCCACAAACCAAACATTATTCATTTTTAATGATTTCTTTGTGACTTGGAGCAAAGAATCCACAAAATATTCACATTTAAGACACGAAAAAATCTGAAAACTGATTCATCTATTATCAGAATAGTTGATCGATTAATGATTGATTCATTGAGTAATTGTTTCCATCCCTGCTAAATATAGTCTGTTAATAATCCATCATTTAGTCTCAGGGAGAAGAAAAGAAAACCTTTTATTTGACTTTAAAAAATTGTATTTATCACTTTACTAGTTATGTTTATTAGTTGGGAATGCCTCGTCAGCGATTCCTAACAATAGCTCTCCTATTTCCCTCTGTACCATTTTTTTTTTTTGATCGATATTTCCTACAGAAGTAGAAAAATATCTCTATTTATTGCTTTTCTTGCAAGTTATTCATCCATTTATTTATTTATATTTGGGGAAAATATATTGTTTGGGCTCCACGGCATCTCTGTTTTTATGAGTCAATAAAGCACTTTGGTGTCTGCGCTGACTGCAGGAAAGGAATTTGCTACCTCTGATTTATTTTTGGAGTGCTCGCTAAAAATGTCCCCTCTCTCTGTCTCTCTCTGTCCTCAGGAGTCCCAGCATGTCTCACGGCGTGGACGCCATCGGCCTGCAGGTGGACTACTGGCTGGCCTCGCTCGCCGAGAAGCGGCGGGAGGGCGAGCGGCGGGACACGGGCTGCAAGAACACGCTGAAGAGCGCCTTCCGCTCGCTGCAGGTCAGCAGGCTACCAGGCGGGGGCAGCAGTGATCCCCAGGCCCAGGTCAGCACCATGGCCATGACCGTGGTCACCAAGGAGAAGAACAAGAAGGGTGAGCTTTTACAGTTTGTTACATTTACTGCTTTAATAATCCCATTAACATGTGAATTAAACATTATATTAAACTTTATACTTCTATTTTAATATCTATATCCCCTACAGTTCCCACCATCTTCTTGGGAAAGAAGCCCAAGGAGAAGGACGTGGACTCAAAGAGCCAGATCATTGAAGGCATCAGCCGACTCATCTGCTCTGCCAAGCAGCAGCAGACTTTCCTGAAAGGTAATCACTCCGTCTTTGTTTCAGTCATTAAAACAAGTTTTAACAGGTTTTTTTCCCCCTGCATTTTAAAGGTGAATATTTGCTCCATATAACCAACAAATCATTACAACAGAATCATTTTGGATTGTGGACAAAACATGTCATCAACATTGTCATTTCCAGGTTTCATCAACATTTTATGACATTTATTTTTACCAACCAAGTGCAGTTGGGAGGAAGTTCAATCTCAAAATTTAAAATCCAAGTTGAAATTCATAATGGCCGACTACCTGTTGAGCTGAGGTCATTGTCTTGATTGACTTTTTTTGTTCGTCTTGGGGTATTAGAGCCACATTTAAAACAAAAACAGCAGGTATTCTCAGATTAATGTCAAAATTCTGAGATTAAAGTCAGAATTCTGAAATTAAAAATCAGAGATTAAAGTCAGAATTCTGAGGAAAAATGTCCGAATTCTGAGATTGAAATTAGAGATTAAAGTCCGAATTCTGAGATTAAGTCAGAATTCTGAAATTCAGTCAAAATTCTAAGAATAAATCTGACAATTTTTCACTGAATTCTGATTTACTCTCGATTTTCTAAATTCATGGTGTTTAATAATTTTTTTTTCTTTCTTACAAATTGTTTTTTGCATGTGACCCTAATGCTCTTCCGTTTATCACATGTCCCAGTCAAGTTTCAAAAAATTAAGTGCAACTTAAATTTGGCTCACTTTTCACCTCAGGTCATCGCATGTCACATGAGCTCATTGTGTTCTTGTTGTGTTTCTTTTTTTTTTAAAATCTTTAAATCTGTTGTTCCTCCAGTGTCCATAGATGGCGTAGAGTGGAACGACGTTAAGTTCTTCCAGCTGGCCGCTCAGTGGCCGACTCACGTCAAATACTTTCCCGTCGGACTTTTCGGCTACAGCAAGCCGCCATCTTAGGGGTGAGCGCCTCCCCCCCTCCACCACCACCACCATCACCCCGGCCCCACTTTCAACTCCTATGACTCTCCTCGTTCATGCACACACGCAGACTCCGCCTCTCAAGAAGACGCCGAGTGGCTGGGCACTTTTTCTTTTCTTTTTTTTCCTCCTCCTTCTTCTTCTTCTTCTTCTGTAAATTCATGTTTCACTATCATTATTTCTTTTTTGGAGCGAAGTTACTGGTCACTTTAACGCCTCTTTCAGTGAGTGTGTGCGCACATGTGAATGTACAGTGTGTGTGTGTGTGTGTTTACAAGGGACTTACAGCACAAGTATGAGCGAACTGCCATCCCCCCCCATGGAATGCAACAGCATGCAACAATTTTCAAAACCCTTCAAATCGACCCTTGATCTTTTTGACGGCGGCACTTAAATCCACGCGTGCATGCGCTGAATGAACTCAGACACCGATCGAGTGCCGCAAAGAACCGTAAAGCGGCGGCGCCTCCGTGTTTGCATGAGCCGACGAAAACGGCAAAGAAAAATCATAAACACACGCCCTTTAAAAACAGGCCTAGTCATGTTTTTTTTTTTAAGTTAAGGGCTTCCACGCACTCGTCTTAAAAATACGCCGCGTTTCCACCAACTGGAGCGTTTCGGTTTTGGTTCGGCACGGTGCGTTTATTCCATTAGGAATACTGTAGTAACCAAAATAATCAGCCTCAGTTCCATTTTCATCACCCTTCCCTTGGGGTACCGGATTAAATTAAAATGGTACGGTCCAAATGGAGCTAGCTCGAGCAACGCAAGCCTGACGCAGGGCTTAACTGTTCCAGACTGTACCGTGCCACCATGGAAACACTCACATGGCAAAAATCCTTTGGAGGTTTTTGCTGGAAAAAAAAAAAGAGACAAAAAGGAAAATATTAAACAAGGGGGAAGTGTCTGTTTTTGTGGGAAAATAGTGTAAATTTCCCTTTAATGCTGTTGTGCGATGTATAATGTACTTTTTTGTTTTTTTTGCGAGTCCCAGGATTTCACTGTAAAGTGCAGTTTCCTTTTATCTTCTTGTTTGCTATGCACTTATGTCAGAACACATGGACCATGCAGCCCAAATATACGTATATATATGTTATATATATATATATATATATATATACATATGCAACAAGGAAACTGGGAGAAAGAAATTGCATATTTAATGTTTAAAAATGCTCCAAAATTCAGCAGCATTGATGGGAAAATGATCCAGGAGATCGCGAAATAAAGCACAATATTGACCCGCAGTTTCTCCCGTTGCTGTAATTCAAACGTGTTGATTTTTGTCCAAATTCCCCCCAAAATAATGTCAATTCTATGAAGGAAAACAAAAGCATTTGGGTGTTTTGATACAGGTGTGCTACGAGCTGTCGTGAGGTGATGTGTACAGTAACTGCTACCAAATGTGTGTGTGGTGAAATTAATATGACGTGGTCAGAAAACCTTAAAGAAAATCACTTAAATTAGTAAAAAAAAAAATGAAACTTTTTCTACCATGTGACAGAGGGCATGCAGCTGTTGTGTGTATGTATGTGTGTGTGTGTGTGTGTGTGTGTGTGTGTGTGTGTGTGTGTGGTGGTGGTCCTGTTTACGTTGTAGTCCCGGCACAAGGCAAAATGCAGATCGTTTTCAAAACAAACAAACAAAGGAAAGTAGATAATTCAATTCAAAATGAACGGGGGAAATTTAACAATAGTACAAATTAATTGTGTATCTGGATTTGTGGTTTTGTAATAAACGTGAACAAAAAAAAACAATGTAAAAAATTCAACTTACTGCGCTTGTGTCACCTACGTCGTAAAAAACTCTCCAAGTGAAGTATTAGCAACATATTTTTTTTATAGTGTCTTGATTTAAATGCTGTTTGATTGATTGATTGATTGAATAAATTATATATTTTTTTTCCCTCCATGTTACAGTCATAACGTTGGCAGCGTTTCTTGGATTTGCCTCGTTTTGCTATTCTGTTACAAACAAACAGCCAGATTATTATTATTTTCTTTTTCGTAATATTTGAATGTGTCAGATTACGCGGTCACGTGTCTTTTGCGATCTCACGGCTCGAGTTGGGTAGTGCGTCACTTTAAATTGGCTCAAAACGACAGATTTTTAAAAGAAATATTAGGAAAATATTCGCCAGATAGCGTTTTTCCACTCGTGTCGCTCACAGACTGACGGCTCGGCTTCGAAAAGAAGCTGAGTTTGATTTTTCACATTGACGACGTACTGTAGCTGTTGTTGTTACTTGATTGTGGAACCACTTAAATAATCCATACTTATCAATCATTCATAATTTGCCACTAATGACCGTATCAATGTGAATAAGAGGTTTTGTGTTGCTAAGTTCCCGAGACTCGATTTCTACGTCCCATTCCACGTTTGGATCGTGTATTCAAAATCTTTAGCTAATTTTAAGCAAATTTTTTTGAGAATAATCACCAAGCTCTTCCCGGTGATTTTAGCTCCTTTTTGAAGTCATTCCAAATATCACCTGCACTCATTATGCGACTGACGGACAAAGTTAGCCACTAGCTGGTGAGCAAAGTTAAGCATTTAGCAGCTAAAAGGGGCAGATATTTCCCTCTGGAAACCAAAAACAAAGCGACTTCGTCACATACATTAGACGCTATATAACTCCGTAGTAGCATTTCAGGATGGTGTCAATCAAGTGTTTCGCGAAAGAACTTTATTCCTTCACTGCGTTTAGTCTCCATTTCCAGGCTTTTTGGAAATCTGGCACCTGACCGGAGACTTTGACCAATCACAATGCAGTTCAAAGAGGGAGAGGGCGCCTCCTGTTGGCTGCTTTTTTAAGCAAGTAGCTAGGTTATTGTGCGACTGACGGACAAAAAAGGGCAGATATTTCTCACTGGAGACCAAAAACAGATGGACTGGGTTAGGCAACGTACTTTAACCGCTATTGAGGAGACTTTGACCAATCACAGTGCAGTTCAGAGAGAGGGGGGCGCCTCCTATTAGCTAGGTTACTGTGCTAACGTTGGCAACAACTGCCTATGCCCTCAAAGTGTAAAAATTAGGGAAAAATGCTTCATATTCACTTTGAATGGAGTGAGGTCATGCAAATAGACTTATAGGCGCTAGCTAAACAAATCACGTTTGTATGTTGGCTCAAACGCCGCTTTGCTGATGTTTTTTTGACGGACAGAGGGCATCGGCGGACAAGGAAGAAATCACATTAGCAACTCTTAGCTACATAGAGAGCTGTGACTGACACTGCTCTGCTAACCTCTGATAGCCGCTTCCAGCAGCTAGCATCGGACCTGTCAAACATTAGCGTAACGCATATATGTGTGAGTTTGCCAACAAAAGAGAGTTGTACAATGAAATTATGGGCGGAGCCTCTCAGAAATGTTATAAATTTGCTAATTTAGGGGAAGGGACTTAAGACAGAGAGCCACAATCCATAACGTAAAAAATCTAACCATCTGGAGGGGAGACTCTACAATCAGCTATTGCGTTAGCAATCTTGCTTTAAGTGGCTAGGAAGTCATAGTGGCAAATTAGAAATATGCTTTATTTTGAAAGGGTACCACTTTTTTCCGTTTGAAAAATGGAATTCATGAAGAAAAATCTTTCAGGAATTCATAAAAATGTTTTTTTGTTGATGATGATCTTTAATCTTTAGTTTTCTTTCTCAAAATACGGAAATAACGCGAATCTTAGCTTTTTCCTAACTTCTACCGCATTGACCGAGTATTCAGCACAAAGAGAGGCATCAAAAAAAATGATGTAAGAAAGTAAATGTCGCAATTTTTTTGGGGGTGCTGATAATCCATTGTCGCTCTTAAATCACCATTTCAACGTTAAAAGTCGGAAATGAATGCGTTTCGACGGACAACTCTTCGTTCTTACCGTTGAAGTTACCGTTGTTCTGTCTGTGCCGTACATGTTGAACTGGTTCCCGCGTGTTTTTCCTCGTACCTTCGTCCGTGTTTGTGTCGCCGTAAACGATGTCCCCCTCTATCGTTGACTTGTCGTGGTTAGGGATTAGGAAACTGTTTGGTCCGTCAATAATCTATGTCTATGATCGGCAGTGTCTTATCTCAGAAACATTGTCCGGCTGATGATGGAGAGAGAATCTTCTTCTTCATTTGGTCTTCCACAAGCTTTGCGAAAAAAAAACATCTTCTCATTCCCTCACAGCTTTGTACATTTGTGGTTTGTCGTCACGGGAACGGGATTTCGAGATGCGTCCTAAGCTTGTGGACTCGTGGAGAGTATTTTTGCACATGCAGCTCAGTTTTTTGCCTTTAAAAACAATAACTATGAAACAAACTACAGCGCTTGTACATATCACATAGTACTTGTTATATTGTATTCTTGTTCTTTATTTTTGTTTTGTTTTCTTAATTTCATGTGTTTTGTAGTACGGCTTTTTTCATGATTTGTCTGTCAAACAAATGTGGGATGAAAAGTGGAAAGTGTTCATTGTTTCATTTGTTTTTTAAAATAAAAATATTCCTGATTTGTAACATCTGTGTCTTGATTTTTGAAATATGTATATATATACATATATATATTTTGGTGGCTTAATTTATACTTTAGATGCATATAATGCTAATTTACCGAAGTAAATATGAGCATACAGTAATTCATTAATTTCAAAAATTGAAAATGAAACATCATGAATCCTGTATTTTAAGATCAAAAATACATTATATACATACCATATTTTATATTCTGTACAAATAAATAACAGAAGAACTTCTGGATTTCTGAAGTATAAAATTATAAAGCTAAACTTGAATTTCTGGTTTAAATCTGTTGAAAGAAGCACTTAAATGTATAGTACTGTACTATGGAGTACCATAAATGACATATGTCAAGCAGCTCATGGAGACAAACAACACTTCTTTATCAGGGTTACACTATAAAAATGAATAATTTTTTACGTGTGTTTGTTAACATAGCATGTTAGAGGGTTATGTAAATAAAAAGGTGCACATGGCCTTTGAAGCAGGTCAGTGTCACACAGAGAAAGACTCTATCCTGAGAGCAGCATTCATTCCCTCTTTGAATGGGACCCTTCACTGCACAAAGACCACAAGCAAAGCAGGAGCCTTCACTTCCACCTACATCCTGTTTAGAGAAGAACGTCCTCTTAAATGCCAAATTAGTCAGCAAATATCATCTTTAGCATGACGATTTTTTTAAATAAATATTACATTTAAATAGGATATAATTGCATTACGTTCAATATCACCCACGTCATGTCTTTTTTGTGAACAGTATTAACACAGTTGGTTTGGTTGGTGTCTGTATGTGATAGGACATCAATACTGTTCAAAATAATGCATTTATCTCTCATTTAGTGAACGGCCTGTAATAGTCAAGGAAAACATTTCAGTTCGTCAGAAGAACCAGTAAATACGCTCAAAATCCTCTATATGAAGATCTAGTTCCCGAAAATGCCAACAAACTGGCTCGAACCAGCTAGTTTCTCGTCTGTGCGCATGCGCGACATCAAAAAGACCGGCGTGAGTCATCTTGATATTTCACCTCATCTTTGGTTATCGTATCTTTAGCTGAAGCACAGCCATTTTCGCCACATTTGAGCAAATCTACGGCAACGTCGCTGCTTATTTTTGTCTCGTGAATTAAAGTGAATATTTCCGGCCAGTTAGCTTCCGTTGTGGACACTTTTAAGAGCTGTTTCTCTGTCCTTCGTTGTCAAATGTCAGCTTTGGTGAGTTAAATTGACTGTTAGCGGCACGTCACGGCGGCTGTTAGCTAAACTAAGGGCTTTAACTGGAGTTTTTATCGCATTAAACCAAAGTCACTCGCGCTTATTGCGTATTTTAATGCACCTTGTACCAAATAACGCAATTAGATACAGGACAGGTAAGTTTGACTGTATTTACTTTAACTACTTCCTTTCACCCGGACTTTTTCAAAGTAAAGCCAACAGTTAGTGCGCATTTTTTACGCTTACTTTAAAGGTTTGTGGTTATAAATTGACAGCTTCAAGTGAAGGAACTTCAATTTTTATTCACACCAACAACATGTCAGTCAGTAGTAAATTTTGGTTTTAATTTCGTTATATTTGAATGAATGCTATTGTATTTATTTATTTTATTTTTTAAGACTTTGATATATTTTTTTTATATATAAAAGGCTTTCTTTTTATCTGAAGTAAACTCTATCGTAATTATAAAATGAACTATTCCAAAGTATAAAGCAAAATTATAAAAAAAAGAATACAATGCCATTTTGATCCAATTCAAAATAGCAATTAGGGCCGAAAAGAAAATGTTTAAGTGTATTTAAAAATATTTTTTGATTTAATAAATTACGTTACACTCCTTTATTTCGAAAATCTCACCGGAAGCAGTTGGTTTCCTGTCCGTGGGCTTGCCGTTGTCTGCGCGTAGCATCACAACACAGTGTCCTCGCGCTTTGTTCCAGGGTCGGAATAACGCCGCACTTGTCTTCGATGAAGGTAAACAAAAATACGTGTAAAAAACCGCAATATTCACAAGAACACGAAGTCGCAGTTATTTAGATGAAAAAAGGTGTCGATTGAATGCGTATTTTAGCCGCTTTTTAACGGTAAATGCATCTTTTTGTTGTTTAGCAAGGTGTCAAATTAAACGTGACATCCCCGGCGAGGTCCGTGAATGCGTCATGTCCTGTCAGTGGTGCGTTTGTAGCTGTAAATGTCACATTTTCTGTGTTATTTTCTCATGTTTACATGTGTTAAATGTCGTATATTGATATAACGTGGATTGTGTAACATTATAGAGGTCGGGCCTTCTCTTGTTTACAATCATTTAAAATGTAGAAAAGCGACATTTTGAGCACATATACAATGTTTTGTTGTCCTTTCTTTGCATATTTCCTGAGTCATGCAGGTTAATGATGTTGTTAGAGATATGTTTTCTTTAATCATCATCGGTCACCTTCATTGAGCTGCTGCCAAGCCTCCACCTCCGGCCTCAGGCCTCCACCTTCAACCGCCTCATCCATTCATTCATTCATTCATTTAGTTAACTGTGGGTTGGAAATAGTGGTAAACTCAGCCGTGTGAAGGAGTGAAATCACTGAATTCTGGGTGTCACATTTCCACATTTCACTGTTGTGTCCTTGTCTGCGTTTGTTTGGCTTCAAGGCAGCGAGAATATTGGTGCAATGCAGCCGGTGTTTGAGGCGGACGGGAGGGGGAGGGAGGGAGGGAGGGAGGATGGATGGATGGATTCATAGATAGATAGATAGATAGAGGAGAACAGCATCTCTGTTTACATAGGCCTCCAACTAAATAGTATTTACATTATCAACTAGAGCTAAACCGATTCATTGATTGGACTGATTCTTTGGGCCAACATTTGCCATGCTTTAGTCATCAAAACATTTGATTATTATTTATAAACCAGTCAATTCGTACATGTAATCAGCTGCCCTGATTCCTAAAAAAAATCAGCATCAGGCATAGACACCGACCTCTGTTATGGATTGTTTCTATTTTCAATGAATTAATTATTAAACCATTTAGAGGTGCTACTAATCATAATCGGTTAATCTGTTGATAATGTTCTCGAGTACTTGTTTGGTCCGTAAAGTGTAAGAAAATGTGGAAATTTGTCTTGTTTTGTCCACAAACTAAAAATGGTTCAGTTTGAATGATTTCTTTAGGAAGTTGGAACTGGGAGTGATGTCTCCTCCGAGTCAATTGCGTTCTAATTGAGAATCTTAAGCGATACCATTCAACAACAACCCTTTACGTGGTATTTTGCACACACAAACAAAATAAATTGAACAGTGCTATGTGTACAACTGATTTACTGTCAAACAGATAATATGTAAAAGTAGCAATTGGTTGCTCAACTTTATGGGTTGGAAATCCGGCCAGCCCCCTCAACTTGGAAATTCCGACTTCAACTAGAATACATCAATATGCTGCATATATTAGGGGTGGGACTGTATGTCATCATTATCTTCCTGTCTTGTGAGATACATTTACATCTACTCTGGCACAAAAATGTGGGTTTAATTTGAAAACTACTGCCCTTTAATTTGTTGTATATTTAAAGGTGAGAGTGTAAGGTGCAAATATTGATCTTTGCAGACTAATTGGTCTGGTAATATTTGAGCGAGTGTCCCCATGGCCTCACTCTGAGTCAGTGTGTCGTTGTGTAGTGACGGCGTCTCACTTTAATTGGCTTTACTCGTCAATGGCAGCTGCTGTGTCAGGTTCAGGCTCGGAGGAATCCTCTTGTAGTGCGTTTAAATAGGTTTAACTCTACATAGATTACACACACACACTTTATCACCCTCAATCTAATCTTAACACTTTTGGGGCTGATTATGCAACAACGAAATGGAAACCCATTATCTAGCTGCTGACCTCCCTCATTTTTGTTGTCTCCTGTTCACATTCTCTCCCTGTTCCGTCATTTCTCATTGTATTTTTGCCTCCAGTTGACCTCGATAGCCTTTTTTTAATGAAAGCTGCGAGAATATCAGGGAAAGGTGAAGCCCAGTCAGTCTCTCTTTTTTTCCCTCTTGAGAAATGCAGGGAATGATGAGTCGGTTTTTCCCTCTCATCTCCGCAGCGTGTATGAAGCCAGGCAATGTCCACCATGGTGTATCCTCGTGAAGAAGCCCTGGAGCGACTGAGCCAGGATGAGATCGTGCTCAACACCAAGGCCGTCATGCAGGGCCTGGAGACGCTGCGTGGCGAACATGCCCAGCTCCTCAACTCCCTGCTGGACTGCACTCAGCCTCCCGCCGCACAGGAGAAGTCCGGGCTGCTCCGCAAGAGTCTGGAGGCCATCGAACTCGGCCTGGGAGAGGCTCAGGTGAGAGTCTGAGGTCCATGAAAGCCGGTTCCTCTCGAATAGAGGGATTAATCTGCTCCGATTTTGTCCAACACAAACTAACTATCTGAGTAGATAGTTTGTAGGTAATAAAGGAAGTACAGATATACAATTCTGTGTCTTTTAAACATCATCGTGAATATTTTGTTGAAACAACAATAACTTACATTTCTTAATTTTTTAAAATATGTTTATATTAGGATTGTGCATTAAGGCTTTTTCATACATAGAATCCACCTATTACTTGATTTGCAAAGCATTTTGTGTACTACCAGTTTGAAGTTTGCATTTAAAAAGTTTGAGTGGATTTTGTTGGATTAACTGATTTAACCAAACAGAAACTTAAAGTTTAAAGCATTTAAATGAAGTGTTTTTGCAGCGTGAGGTGCTGCCCCCTGAACACCAGACACTCACTCTTAACAAAATGGTCACAAACTTAATCCTAAGAATAAGTTTCCTGCTTTTTCTTACTGGAAATTTGGAGTTTTTAAGCCACTTCCTCTCCTCTTCCAGCAGTAAAAGACTGTCCAATAGTGAAATAAAGCATTGAGCATGTGTAGATCAGGTACCTAACCATTTGAAAGAAGTTGGTAGATGTTAAGAAACAAACAACAACAGTTTTCCTCTTTTCCTCAGGTGATCATCGCCCTGTCCAGCCACCTCAGTGCCGTGGAGTCAGAGAAGCAGAAGCTGCGCGCTCAGGTGCGCCGGCTGTGTCAGGAGAACCAGTGGCTGCGCGACGAGCTGGCGGGAACGCAGCACAAGCTGCAGCGCAGCGAGCAGAGCGTCGCTCAGCTGGAGGAGGAGAAGAAGCACCTGGAGTTCATGAATCAGATCAAGAAGCTGGACGACGACGTGTCGCCCTCTGAGGAGAAGAGCCAGAGTTCAGGCGGCGGCGGCAGTGGAGCAGGAGACACTTCCAAGGACAGTCTGGATGATTTGTTCCCCAATGACGATGACCAGGGACCAGGTATGACGTCAGCACCGGTGCACAATAACAAACTGCAAAAAAAATAGCCACAGCTGCAGCTCACAATTAAGTCAAAATGTCCCCTTACTTGTAGAAAAAACACCTAAGTTATCGTTTATCGTGAGACATTGGTCAGAAAAGTTGCAAATATTCACATTTGAGAAGCTGGTATGCATGGCATTTTCACCCATTCATATTGAAAGCCATTTAGCCATGTTTTTTATGTCTCTAATGCTCCTCACAACTATAGAAAAACAAGATTTAACACAGTGCATTTAAATGTTTCCCACCCATTAGCTGGACAGTAAATGCAGCAGCTTCTCTTCTTCTTTAATTATTGATGGTCGAACGCTCTTTAATGTTCACTTTTTTAAAATGTCAGCTGCACATTCAGCGCTTTTACATTCAGAAGATAGTGATTACACATGCTTCACATTCTCATTCATCTCATATAAAATCTGGATTTTTTTTTTTCTGTCATGTCCCTTTAAAGACCTGAGAGCAGGAAGTGCAGTTGCAATCAGAGTCAGATTAGAAACACCTGTGAGCAGCAGCAGGAGGTGTAGGAGGAAGAGTGACACAGACAATGAAGGAGAACAAACTTTAAAACCATGTTAGTCGTCTCAAAAATTAGATTAGTTTGACAAATAAAGGTGGAATTCACAGAAAATAAGAAGAAGAGACAGAAAAAAGGAGGAAACCATGTATTTCTAGATGGCGGCGGTTCTCCAGACTGGGTGTGACCGATTTAATTTACTCTCTCTCTCTCTCATGCAGATTTGAATTAATTTTATCTTGTATCTGCCTTTTAAACTCACAAATTTGATTATTTTGTTCTATTTAAGGCAACAGGGAATATGTTTGAAGTTGAAATGTGAGGTTTTGCTGTTTTATGATAGCTGAATTTTTGGAAACGTTTTTATAAAAACTGCAAATGTGTGTTTTCTCACTTTGAATTCCCACTAACTGCTGTTTTATATCTGTGTCATGTGCATTTTAATTCATTTAAATGAATGTCTTCTCTGTATTTCCTCTTTGTTTATTGATTATTTGTGTGCTTTGATGCAACTGCTGCTCTGGTTTTCTTCACTTTACGTACATTTTTATCTGCAACAGTTGACAATAATGCCCTTTTTCAAAGCGCTGTGTTGTCGCCTTTCTCTGTATGATTTATACTGAATGTCTTTGCTTATTTATCATGAAGTTAGCCATTTTCTGGAGCTTTTATGTGAATTTTTGGATGTTTTTAGCAAGCCTGCATGTTGTTGCTGTTTTTAATATTCAGAATAGATGTTTTTCATGGTAAATCAAATAAATCTTACAATATGTGTTAAATTGTTAGGGTTAAGATTTGCTGTTTTCTATATAATTTTGATGCCAGTTTCTGTCTTGACGTGTCCCTCCGTCGTGCGTCTGCAGCTCAGCCCAGTGGCGAGGTTGCGGCGCAGCAGGGCGGCTACGAGATCCCGGCGCGTCTCCGGACGCTGCACAACCTGGTGATCCAGTACGCGTCGCAGGGGAGGTATGAGGTCGCAGTGCCACTGTGCAAACAAGCCCTGGAGGACCTGGAGAAAACGTCAGGACATGACCATCCCGACGTGGCCACCATGCTCAACATCCTGGCCCTGGTGTACAGGTGAGAAAAGTGAATTCTGCTGCTCAAAAAACACAATTCAGCAGTTTAGCCTCCTGATCACTGCCCACCCAGCACTGCAGGTGTGTACATGTGAGCGCTCCCTCAGACAGGTCTGATAGTTTTGACTGATGGAACCTGTTTTCAGATTAACTGTTTCAGTTCAGAAATTGAGAAAAGTTACATACTGCATCTTTAACATGCTTGCCTTCCATTTTTTTTGTTCCCCAGAGACCAGAACAAGTACAAAGAGGCGGCTCACCTCCTGAACGACGCCCTCGCCATCAGGGAGAAGACACTGGGGAAGGATCACCCAGCCGTGGCGGCGACGCTCAACAACCTGGCCGTGCTTTACGGCAAGAGGGGGAAGTACAAGGAGGCTGAGCCCCTGTGTAAGAGAGCGCTGGAAATCCGAGAGAAGGTAAATGAATATTTTTATACAAAGAAAAATTGTATTTATTTGCCCATTTATTAAATCTTAGGGCTGAAAGACTGGGATTCAGTATCTTACTGCAGTTTATAACTGATTGAAATTTGGCTTTTGAAGATTTCATGGGAAAATTGCATATATGTGCTGTTTATAAACCTGTTATTTATTTATTTTTTAAATAAGGTAATAACCTTTTAAGCATCAGAGGTTTTCCTTAAGGTTAAAACTTAATTATCTACATTATGGAAAATTGTATTTGATGTTGCATAAAGACACGAAATAATTTACTAATACAGTGAAAACTTTTGTATTTACTGAGAAATCTGAATAAAAGTTTGTGTAATTGTGAATAAATTCAATATTCAATCTGTACGTAGGTTCTGGGGCGGTATCATCCAGACGTGGCCAAGCAGCTGAACAACCTGGCCCTGCTGTGTCAGAACCAGGGAAAGTACGACGAGGTGGAGTATTACTACAGACGAGCACTGGAGATCTACGAGTCCAAACTGGGAGCCGACGACCCAAATGTGGCCAAGACCAAAAATAATCTGGTGGGTGTGGCCAATGGAAAACTCCTGACGCAATCTTGTCCTCTAATGCAGTGTTTCCCAACCCTGGTCCTCAGGGAACACTGCCCTGCATGTTTTAGATGTTGCCCTGCTCCAACACACCTGATTCAGATGAACAGCTCGTTATCAGGCTTCTGCAGAGCTTGGTGACGGGCTGACCATTTGAACCAGGTGTGTTGGAGCAGGGCAACATGTAAAACCTGTTACCTGAGGACCAGGGTTGGGAAACACTGCTCTAATGTTTATATTTGAAGTATTGAATAATTTAAACACTTTCTTTTCCGATAAGTGTGTAATAAACGTTGTCCGTGTTCTCCACAGGCCACGTGCTACCTGAAGCAGTCAAAGTTCAAAGACGCAGAGGCTCTGTACAAAGAAATCCTGACCAGAGCGCACGAGAAGGAGTTTGGATCCGTTAATAGTAAGGAACCGTCAAACCTTTGACCTTTTATGGGACCATCTTTTCCAGCCTTTTAAGACTTTAGAGGTCCAGGAAATCCAGGAAAAATAGTTTCAATATCTTTGACACCACACATCTTATTCCCATTTCTAAGTAAAAGCACCTTTTTTAAACAAGGCTTTTATTTTGAAAGTGTTTCAGAACAGATAAATGCAGCTTCATTCTGATTAGTCCTGACATTTAGCTGAGTACATACCAGAGCAGTGTTTTAAATGTCATCACATTATCAAAGGTAAACCCTGTATAAACAGACTCTGTCACTGTTTGAACAGCAGTGGTTGACTCACTTGACTAAAGACATGTTGGTTAACAAACAGATAACCAAGTTTTTTTGTTTAATTCCTTACGGCAATAAATAAACTAACAGTAAATAAGTTACTTTCTTAATTTCTGTCACAGCTTATTTTCACAGTGTCCACTCTTGTGTTTGTAATAGCTGTTTCTTTTTGTCTTGTACGTTGCAGATGATAATAAGCCAATCTGGATGCACGCGGAGGAGAGGGAAGAAAGCAAGGTTGGTTACTGTGAGAACTTTTGAGTCAAGGTTTTATTTTTAACGGAGCTGATGTTTCATACTTTGTTCCGCCTCATCGTCTGACTCTTTTCGGTCTGTGTCACAGGGAAGGCGTAAGGACTCTGGTCCATATGTAGAGTATGGGAGCTGGTATAAAGCCTGCAAGGTAGACAGGTGAGTGTGACACTATAACTTATTAATAACATGTAACCTCTTTCTCTGATACCGAGCCTCCACCCTCTATTTAACTCCTGAAGTTAAACTGTGGTTGTCTGAACTCCTACTTCCTGTATGACTGTTTTTCTGACCTGTTTTTTTGCATTTGTGTGTTTTTGTGCATTTTATGTGTTGCTATGATGAATGGTAAACAGTAGGTAGCAGGAAGAAGTTTAAAATGATAATAAAATTCATGTTTTTCATGAATTCATGTTTCTCACTCATCATTTCCAGGAAAGGAAAAATTAGTTTTAGCCACTTAAACAGGTGTAGATTTTATTTAGGTGAGCCTTTTTTAAGTATACATTTGTTTTTTCTCAGTGTTGGACAACATTTTCCTGGTAGAAAATGGAGTTTGCAAACCACTCACTCGCTCTCCTGCACCAAACTCCATAGAGAAAATTGGCAATTTACGTCACCAACCACAAACACAGTTGTGTGTTCACTGCTTGCCTCCATCAGCAAGTTCAAATGTGTTGTTTGGTTTCTTCACTGTTGAAAATTGTGCCAGTTATATAAATCCCAACAAACAAGGCAGCAGTGGAACAGCAGCTCCTGTGTCCTTTTGTGAGCTAAAATTGCTGAATTTCTCTATGGACTTTGGTGTGGGAGAGTAAGCAGTTGACAAACTACTGTTTCTGTAGGAAAATGCAGTTTTGACAGGTGAAAATCAACCTTTTTTATATAAATAAAAACATTTCCTAAAAGACACTGAAGAAAAAGAAAATGGTTGACTAACTTAAAGTGTTAACATGTTCAGTGTAAGACAAAACTTTACTGTAAAAGGATTAACTACACAAAACATTAAATGAAATTATTTGTGTTGCAGCCCGACAGTGAACACAACCCTGAAAAGCTTGGGAGCTTTGTACCGTCGCCAGGGGAAACTGGAGGCGGCAGAGACGCTGGAGGAGTGCGCCAGCAAGTCACGTAAACAAGTACGACAAACAAAAAAGCCTGTGTAAATTTACTGCCGTTAGATTAAATGTCTGGGCTGTTACGAAGCCTGACTCGGGGACGTTACAGCTGTGATTTACTGGCACATAAACTACAACACAAAGCTGATTTGTGTTCAGTGTTGTAAAGAAAAGCTAGAATTGTTTTTTAAAGCTTTTTTTTTTTTCTTTCTTTCTCCCCAATCCTCTTACTCTTGCGTGTCCTCAGGGTATCGACGCTTTTAACCAGAGTAAAGTGGTGGAGCTGCTGAAAGATGGAGGAAGTGGAGGGGGCGACAGACGACACAGCAGGGAGGGAGTCAGTGGACCTGGAGGACAGCGAGGGGAGAATGAAGGGGACGACTCGGCTGAATGGAACGGGGTCAGTTCACAGGTTTTATACTCATGATGAAATGAGTATAAAGGACAGCATGATACCGTATGAAAAGCTGTTTGATTTTAAAACTTAAATATCGAAATGCCAAGTGAGATTCTGACTCAAGACACAAGGAATCTTTTTTCCCTTTTTAAGTGCATAATGTAAATATTATATCAACAAACACAATCTTGATTTAATGCAGAAATGTACAGAAACAGAACAGCAATGACATAATGTCCAAAATTCAACAGTAATCCTTCTCAAACAAACCTTTCAGATGAGACACTGGCTGCCATACCAACTCAAAAATGTCCCCAATCATATTTTTATCGGCAGAAAATCATATTGATAAAGTGTAGTGCTAAAGAATTAAAACATTTCTTTAAAATCTAATTTCTTGGCAAAAAGTATGATCTAATTGCAAAAAGACTGCATTTTGTTTTTATCAAAATAATTCTGTATTGTTGTAGTGATTTAAATCTCTAGTCTAACTTAAATGTCTGTTCCACACAATGAATTCGCACAATGTTGATTAAGACCATCGGCTCCAAACGACTCATAAAAATAAAACTGTCTGTGGAGCTTTACATCATAACTAATGGAAGGAACATAACTACGCTAATGTGTAGCTGTTACGTGAGGCATTAGTGAACTTTCAGGTTAAGGAATTCACCCCACTTCTCTGAAACATTAGTGGGCAGGTGGGTGGCAAGAGAAGCTTTAAATCATACACTATCTGCTATATTGATTTAACTGCATACAATTGGCATGAATTCCAAAGAAATATGTATAAATGTTCTTCCTTCTGATTTTACATCTGTGGTAAATTATATTTGTAAACTAGAGTGAGCGAGAATGTCATATAAAATGTTTTTTTATGGCGTTTTTTTTTTCCATCAGGATGGTAATGGGTCTCTGCGTCGCAGTGGCTCCTTCGGGAAACTCCGTGACGCTCTGAGGAGGAGCAGCGAGATGCTGGTGAAGAAGCTGCAGGGGAACGGACCTCAAGAACCTCGCAACCCTGGGTGAGGTTAACGTTTATCTCGAAATGCAGAACCCCTTCATCCAAAGTTGGTTACACCTTATGAACATTATTTATTATTTTAATGGGTGCCAGTAATATTGTTCCCCTTTCATTTTTCTGTTATGTTTATTCCTCTGTTTAAGCCATTTTATCTTTCTTTCTTTCTTGGAAGGGGCTGTTGCCACAACTTGTTTTTCTTCGGACTTTTTTGAGAATTCTCTGAAATTGGGATGGATTATTAGAGCTAATTAAAATGTATCTACTCTACAAAAATACATCTTAGACTCCATTTCTCACACACTGAAAAATCCATGGTTTAAATGAATGGTCTGATTTTTCTTTTTTTTTTCTGCTCAGACTGAAGAGAGCCAGTTCCCTCAACTTCCTCAACAAGAACACAGAGGAGACCACACAGGTACGACTGCGCTACTTTTAACTCAACATGGGAGGATTCAAACGTCCAGTCACAATTAACCTGACTGAAATAATTACGATTTATAATTAACAGTATTGCTTTATTATTGCAGTATTATTAAGCTGTGCTACAAAAATGTTATTAATGTAACAAAAATACATAACTCAGAAGTCCTGTGTGCAAAATGTGGGTGCAATTATTTTCATTTGGTAAAAATTCCACTTTCCAACTCCAAATACTGTGTTCTGACTGCAAATGAAATGCACCAGTCTTTTGAGTTCTGATAACTGACAAGTTCTGATATCCAACAAACGAACAATATTCAGCTATAATAATAGTCATTTTCTTTATAAAGCCCTTTTAAACAGTGCTCAGAGATGCTTCTCATACATTACAAAGGTCATAAAAGAAGCATAGGCAAAAACATTCACAAAATGTCCACACTACACCATGCCATTTCACCAATAAATGTTTTGAATTTTACACACTGTACCTTTTTGTTTAACAAAGGATTAAGGTGTTAATATAAAGTGAAAAATTAAAGATGCTTTCACTACAGTAGATGAGATTAAGACATGAATACCCTGAGACTTTGCTCTGTAAAATTTAAAGGGGAACATTAATGGCATGATTAGTAATCTGATCGCTTGTGTCCTTGTAATCATAGTTGTGATTTGTAAAAAAAAAATGTATGTATCATCCAGTACAAGTACTTGATTTTATTTAATTTTTTTCAGGATGCTAACTCGGGATTATCAGACTGCAGAGGATTAAGCTCCAGTAACGTGGACCTGACCAGACGCAGCTCTCTGCTCGGTTAGACGGCGACGGGAGGAGGAGGAGGAAGTGCGGCAGGGAGGAGAGGCTGATAGCAGCTCGGTTTGATCAACCAAACACACGTAGAGCATAAACACTTGCACTCGCAGCGTATTTTTAAATGAACAGCAAAAAAATCACAGTACTAAACATAATCCTGTACGACACGAGTCGCTGCCGTCGCTGCTTCACTGTACAAATGTGAAACACGATATTTAGATAAACATTTATCAGCATGCCCGCTTACTAGAGTGGAACCTGAACGCCTCGCTGCACCGTAGCAAAAACACCGTATCCACATTGTGACGGGTCCCGACATTCAGCCGTAGACGAGCTAAAAAGGTGTGTGTGTTAGTTTCCATGTCAGAGATCTATATATTTCACCTGTAGCATGAAATCCAATTTATGTTTAAAAAAAAAAAAAACAACGTACAATCCAATTTAGACGTGAAAGATGTCGATGGGTACGAGCGATCTTTCAAAACGAAACGGCACTAATCATTCAAACCTCACTTTTTGCCTTGTTTTTCTTTTCTTATGTATATACAGTTAAATTATTTCATTTGTGTATATAGAACATTTCTTTTGTTGACACTTTATTGTGTTTAAGTGGAAAAAATACAGCTGAAATGAAGGAAAAGCTGAACTTTATTGATCCTGGCGTAAATATAATAAATAAATACAACTCAAACACAGAAAAGTACAGATTTTTCAGATTTTAACTCCCAAAGTACCAAAAAGCACTTTGACCAACATGATACTCTAACTGACTGCGGTCATTTTCAACGGATCTGCCGATAAACGTGGACTTTTGGCGGAAATTTCAACTTTTTCCGCTGCCGCTACATTTGCATTACAAGATTAATTGGCGATCGATTTCTTCTCCGTATGAATCATGTCAAATTATTCCAATTTCAAATCAAGTAAAAGTCTGGAAAAAAACATATTGTGGAGGAATAATCAAAGCAGTGTATTTGAAAGCATAATCAGTCTTTCTTCGCTGGTGCGGGTCTAATCTGACGGACTCTTTAATCCAGTTACATCACGCTATAATCAAATTTTCAGTGGTTTATTCAACTAGGACCTTCAAAACCTTTCCCGTTTCCAGTCAATAGGGAAGGACTTTATATCATTTTTGTCCAACAGATGGTAATACACTCCAGCCTTAAATCACAAAGCTTTCCTTGTCCCTTGTAGTTATACATGTTGACTGCTAGATGGTACATTGCGTCGTTTCTTAGTTTATAAATGTATATTCAAAATACAGTGGTTATTTATTCTGTGTTATTATTGTTAGACCGTGTACAGGGAGGGTTTGAGGAAAAACATATTTTTTCCGGTATTGTTTACGTTCATTCATGGGATTCTTTTTTATATATATTTTGTTTCCTGTTGCTGAATCATCGTCACTTTGTATAAAACAATCAGTTTTGGTTTTTTTTATCATCGGTCGCAATCAAACATTCGCAGAAATCTGACTGATCGTCCTCCATGTCGTGAATTTTTCTTGTGTTGAAGCTTTTTTTTTTTCTCCATTATGAGTCCGATTTAATCACGAAAAAAGTTTTTGATTAAATGATGGGATTAAAGGATGTTAGCATTTTTCTTTGTTTGCGCTATGAAAGTATCAGGAGATAAAACTTCACCAAAATGAGACAACACAAAGAATGTACACGTCTTCAGTTTAATCCGACTCAGTTTTCTATCAGGTCGTTCAAGAAAAGTGTGACTTTTTCTTCACGAGCGAACACGTTCAAGTGTCGACGACCCAAGTGACTTTCAAGAAGAATCTGCAGGTTTGTCCAGGTGCGTTCACACCGTCGCATTCACATGCCGCAAGATCCTAAAGTCGCTTTTCCCGAGTCTAAAAAAGTGCTAATTAATCTATCAGTTTCTGATTGTGCTAAACGTGATTATGTCGCAGATTACGGATCGTAACGAAGGATGAGTACGTGTTAAACGGAAAGGAGTCGTCGGAAGTGTGTTTTGAAAAGAAAATGGATAAGTGCTTCAAGTGTCATTCGTAAGCGAATAATGTATATAATTATCCGCGTCGTACCGTTTTTATATGTAAGTTTCCTGTAAATGTCGCATTCACACAAGATAACACAAGTGTAAGCAGGAAAGTTGGTTTGTCGTTGAAGGTCTGAAATAAAATAAAATAAACACAATACCAATATTGTTAATTCTGTTCTGGTTGTTTTACAAATATATATGTTTTAATGTTAAGCAACACAGTTTAGATTTAGAATAGAAACAAAAGTTCTGCAGTTGTAAATATTTAAACCAGAAACGACATTGCAGGAGGATTTTGGACCCAAAGTTTTGTCTCTCTCTGTTGTACAAATATTTATGGTGACGAATATTAGGGCTGCAACTCATTATACAATCGTTCCCTGTGGATTAATTAATGTGTGGATTATTTTGCTGTTAAGTTTGCTCCATTAAAAATGGCGATACATTTTGACTGGTGTTTGATCGACGTCCACCAACCAAAGATATTCAGTTTACGAGGAGGTATTTGCATTTAAAGCCACAGTACATAACTGTTAAGCCCGTTCAGTGTTGTCTTTTTTTGTCTGTGTAGCAGAGTTTTGGTCTTCTGTCACCTGGTGACATACCCACGCTGCACACAGGAAGTGATTTACTTGGAGGCAACGGCAACTGTGCGCGAGGAAAGCAAGACGACTGCAAAATCAAAACAGAGGTGTCCACAAACGGTTTGAGAAGTGAATTTTTACTGTTAAACAACTATTGAATTAATCGCACAACACTTGACCCAAAAAATCAAAATACACAAACTTTCAAAATGATCACAATTTTTTTGTTTGAAATACACTTTGTTTGCAATGATTGGAAATTGAATTGCTCACGCTGACTCTTTTGCGTTTGCGCTCCAAACTTGTTTTCTTTGCTCTCCCTGGCCTCTTTGTTTGCAAGCCTGACCATGGGCGGGGCCTTAGGAAGCTATCTGCTGATTGGCTACGGAGTGTTGGTGTGACCGCTTAATCTGACAAGCATTAGATACCGACAATTATTTAAAATGATTACAATTAATAAGTAACTTGTCGGGAGACAGCAGGGAAAACTTCAGATGTAATAAGCAAAAAGTGTATATTCAAATAAATGAAATACAATAACTTTGATTAAAATGGTATTTTGTTTGTTTTGATACAAATCTAATTCCAGAAAACTGCAGTTTGACTGGAGAAATGCTGCTTGTGGTCATGAACAACCAGGTTTGAGCTCCCAAAAAATTTCCCAAACAACCAAAAATCGTTAATTGATGACCAAAATTGTTTGCCGGTTAATGAAGTTGAGAGTTGCAGCCCTAATCAATACCTGTGCTCAGAGCTGGATGAGGGTTACTGTGTGTGTGTGTGTTTATGGGGGTTTACTGTTAATTTCAGCTTCCATTTTACTGATCACTGTACGTAGGCTCTTATTGTGAAGGAGTGTATTTTATCAGAGGTTCAATAAAAACAAAGTTCCACTTTTCAAAACGGAGCGTGTGTCTCATTTTGTCGTCCTGTGACGTGGCATCAAGTTTTTGATAACTGGGTTTGAACATGATCCGAAATGGTGTGTGGTTGGTGGGCGTTAACCGTGTGCTGCACATTCACAGATGAAAGTGCGTCTTGTCTTTTTTTTTAAACTTCCTGTCAGTTGAGCCCCTGACGGAGGAAACCACTCTCCAGTGCTGCTGTTGAACCGGTGACCTAATGATCTGCTCAGCGTCTCTGTTGCATCTCAGGTGGAATATCGACGCGTTTGTGAACCGCAGCTGGAAAAGTAAGATGAGCAACATGAAATAAAAACAGATGCACCTTATTGTCAACTAATGCCATATAACTTGATTTTATGTAACTAAGTGGTTTCCTTTTTCAAAAATCTTATCTGTACTTTTATTCATTTGAATCGTATTTATATTAACTAAAATCAACCTGTAATGTGCTATTTATTTCTTATATATAGATAGATAGATAGATATAGTGTGTAACAATTTTTCTGAAGAAATCCTTTGCAAGGAAAGTATAAAAGTGATAGCCTGCATAGATATTTTGTCTAAGTTATTTTTTGACTATATATGATTGTGAATTCAGATTTCACACACAAATTGGGTCAAATTAGCTGTTAATTTGCAAGGAAACTTTTATCCGCTTGTCTTAATGTGATAAAGTGATGAATTCACAATGAATATTTGCTTCCTAAAGTTTCAAGGTGTCTTTAAAACACAGCCAGCTTTAAAAACAAAGAAATGAATACACCAGTAAGTATAAAAATAATTTCCTCCATTTTTAAGTCCAGTCCAACTCCTCTGTCCTGCAGGCTGTGAGTGTGTCTCAAATGTCCGCAGCAGTGACTCCCTCCAGTCCCTCCAGCCTCGCGGCGCAGGCCGTCGTCCGCTTCCAGCTGGGTCTGTTCAGGGAGGTGGTTCGAGTCCCGGCCGGGAACCTGAGCTACCACTATGCTAAGAGACTGGCTGCTGAGGTCATCGAGCGCAAGGTGACCAAAAACTCCCCGTTTCTCACATCAGTACTGCTAAACTGGGGCATGAATAGGGGATTTTACTGTGTACTGTCTACATTAGGGTTAGCTTTAAAGGAGCATTCCACTGAATTTTACACTTTGAGTTGCCTTCCTGAGGAATTCTAAATATTTTGTGGGTGTAAATTTGCAGAAAATTTACTCACATAATGGGAATTTTTCCAGTAAGCATTGATTTCAACCTTTTAAGTTGTTTCTAGAAGTTCAACACTAAATGTGTTGTTAACCCTTTAACAAACCACACGAGTGTTTTTTTGTGCAACGCCTGATTTAATCTTCTTATATTAATCTGTATCAGATGTGTGGAGGTTAGACCTCGCTGTTACGGTCAAAACACAGTGGCCGCAGTTAAAATGATGTAAACGTTGCTGCCTCACATCCCACAGCTGAAAAAGGATGGACTCCAATACGTTCACCTGCTTAATTCTAGGCTGTTTTCCACTTAATTTTACCGTTGGAAAGTCTTTCCCTGCTGTAAACTGAAGTGTGTAAACCACACTTTCTTCCTGCACCAAAGTCCATAGAGAAAATCAGCCATTTTTAAAAGATGTCTTAAAATGTCACAGACATAACCAGGAAGAGATTTTACATATATATGTGTTTGAATAAGCTGTATGTTTTTAACCCTTCACACAGTCCCACAAGGAACGTTAAATGTTTAAAATTAGAAGTCTCTGTCTCAGTTGCCAGGAAATGTACTTAAAGGTTATCTCATGCATGAACAATGACTGTGTAGGCATCTGTAGCTCCTGCAGTTTCATTATCATATACTGTGGTTTCACATTGTCACGTATCATCATGAGCATCATCACACACGTTGTGACGGACTGAGATTGTCAGAATCTGGTCAGTAATGTCTGAAAATCCCTCCGTCCGTCCTTCATCAGAGCTGTAAAAACAGTGTTGGTCAGGTTCAAACTTTTGAAAAAACCTGTCTTAAATGAGGACAGTGTCTCAAAATGAGGACAGTGAAGTGCAGGTGCTGAAGCTGGTGTGGTCTTCAAGCTGTGAGTGTGTGTGGTCGAAGAGTGCAGAAAACTTTCCAACCACAACCTCTCCCTTAGTTAAAACACAAACACACACACGGGTTTGTTCACCTATTCTTTTGAAGACACTGATTCACTTGGACAGTCTAAACAAACCTTAACCAGTTAATGCCCTAACCTTAACTTAACCACAATTCAAATCCCAAGCCTTTAACTTCACCTGTTCCTCAGAAATGGACCAGGATTTGGTCTCAATGAGGACTACTGGTCCTAATAAGGTCAGTGTTTCTGCCAGCAAAGGTCCTGAAGAGGCGATAAATACAAGCATGCACACACTTTGAGCATTGATGTGTGGAGTTTCCAGGCAGCAGGTCAGCACCGTCTGAAAAATGTCATCAGAGTTTAAGTGCACATGTGAAGCACACTCTTCATACACTGCGTCTTGTTTTACAAGATCATTACAAACATGTTCGTGTTTTATAGTTGCACAAAATCTATATTATAATATTTAATACATAACATTGGTGTCATACGTCTGCACGCTGAGAAAAAGAGGTATAAATCACTCCTAAGTAAGTTCTGTACCGCTGGGTTTAACTTTATCTTTGAGACTTTGACCTTGTGAGGACATTTTTGGCTGGTCCACACAACTTTAAAGAGCTTTTTGGGGATCAAGACCTGGTTTTAGGTTTAGGGGTTTTGTTGTTAAATGGTAAAAGTTAGTGTTGGGGGTCTGAGTGTCCCCACAAAGAATACAAAACGAGCGTGTGTGTGTTTCAGGCTCCTGACTGTAGTGTGGTGGGTGCTGGCGAGAAGCTCCTCCTCTTCAGACATCAGCCCGCTTCTGAGCAGCTGCTGCATCGCCTGACGGATGACGACGCACTGCAGGACGGAGACTTCATCGAGGTCATCGTCGCAGGTCAGAGGTCAACACGCTGAACTTGGTTGGGGGTGAATTATACCATCTATTCAAGTACCTTTTTTAAAGGATCATTCTACGGACTTCTTCATAGTTTGAGTTGCCCTTTTCAGCTGGAAATTTTTAATAGATATTTTGAGGCCATATATTTGAAGAAATGAATTTGGAAATTAAAGGCAAGAAACAAAAGGGAGGTTACAAAGGATTCTCAGATGCCCTTTAACAAGCCACACGTGATGGTAGAATTCACTTCTGACACTTTGTTCAGTCAAACTCCAACCTGTCTATCGACTTAATGACGTGTGTCTCTTGTGTCCGCTGGCGTCTCAGGGTCGGCCTCTGTGACGGAGGTCCGCATGCGTCCTCACTCTCTGGTCGTCCACTCTTACCGGACGCCGACGTTCTGTCACCACTGTGGAGAAATGCTGTGGGGCCTCGTCAGACAAGGGCTCAAATGTGACGGTAAGGTTCCTTTTTTTAAAAAAAACCCACAGAACTTTATTTTATTGTTGTTTCCCATCCTTTACACACGCAAGAGTCGGAAACCTGAGAAAAAAGTTGAAATTCAGAGAAAACAGTCGGAATTTAATCTCAGAATTCGGATTTATTTAATATTTTTTATCAAGGCCCGAATACTCTTTAAAATATAAAATATAGATTAAAAAAAATTCTTAAATATATTCCTTAACATGAAATATACTTTATGCGTATTGAGTGGTATGGCCATTAAACCAAATACAACCTATTCATAGAACTGAATAAAAATAGAATGTGTCAATGTAAAGTTTGTACAGAGTTTAGTGACTTGAAAAATGATAAATTGCACATGGATTGCACAGTTATATATCCATTAATCTGTACAATAGTCACTGCTTTTCAAGTACTTTCTGCAGTTAAATGCATACATTTTATTGTATGTTTTCCTCGCCATATTTCGGGTATTTGTGAGTTTCTTTTCAACCTTCATTGAAGTGGTGTCTTCATCGTCATTATTGTCCTGAAGTGACATCTCCTCGTACGTCTGCTCTCCTCCAGGTTGTGGGTTAGATTTCCACAAACGTTGTGCCTTCCTGTTGCCAAACGACTGCAGTCGAGCTCGTCGTCAGGTCAGCACCAGCTTCTCTCTGTTTCCTCCCCGGCGACCGCGAGCTCTCTCTCTCTCCACTCAGGCTGGAGGAAGTCTGGAAGAGGTGAGTACACATGTTGATTCATTAAATTACCAATAAATGAGAATTTACTAATTCAAAATGATAAATTAGTCGCTACACTATGCACAAAATGCTCTTGTCATGATTTATATTGTTTTTTTTTTTCTATAACAATAGGTATATTGTTTATATTTAATAATAATACATGATATATCATATTTATATTATATTATGTCATATTTAAAGTGGTTTAAAGTTTGGGAAACACTGACCCAGCAGTGTGCAGTATATAATTCATGATTTTATGAAATATTGAATCATTACAAAGTTGTGGGTGGGTTTTTTTAAGGTCCCCAAACAAATTTGGACGACGCTTTTTTAGTTAATATACGTGGTGTAAAAACAACAAATCTACGGTCTGCGTAAGACTTTCCCCTCTGTGTCTCCGTCTTCAGATCAGCATGTCCAAGCCCTCGTCCAGACCTGTGTCGTGGGCGGAGCCACCGGTGTGGCTGGGCGTCGGCCGCGGCGACTGGAACCGGCCTAGGGTTCCTCACACCTTCCACATCCACAGCTACACCAAGCCCACGGTGTGTCAGCACTGTCACCGGCTGCTCAAAGGCCTCTTCAGACAGGGACTGCAGTGCTCGGGTGAGGATCACATTCATCTTTCACAGGATTTTTGTTGTTTTTTTAGTAATTTGGTATATAATAAGATTACCAGCCACCCGGTCGTTTGAGTTTGAGACCCTTGTTTTAAAACAAAACATTTGGAATCATATATGTTTGCTTTTTCTTCTTTTCTTTCCTTGTGTTGCGTGCTTCGCTCAGACTGCAGGTTTAACTGCCATCACCGCTGCAGAACCTCCGTGGCCAGAGACTGTCCAGGAGAGAGGAGAGGCGTGAACGGGAAAGGTGAGCTCATCTTTGCCACTTTAAACCTTATTTTCTGGCCCTGACGTTGTGATGAGTCGAAGCTTGTCTGTCAGCCGTGACAGACAGATGCAATTATGTCTTATAGTGTTGTTATTTTATTATGTTATCTAAATGTTTTCATTTCGTCACTCCTGCGTGGCTTTGATTTGGTTACGTTGCCATTTAAAAATGATCGTTGTGTGTAAATGTTACTGTTAAAAAAAGGTCTTAAGGGACAGTTGGTCCTCCGGAATCTTCACATTGTCAAACACCCCCTGATTTAAAGTGATAAAAATGATTTAGCCATAGTCCTCGCAGGTCACAGGTGCGTACTTTTTGCCTGGCGAATAATACACAACTCCATATATGGACATCCTGGGAGTCTGTGTTTATAGGTCCCATCTTCAGGCTTTAAGAAATGTATTCTTGAGTCACCGAAGTCACAAAATACGACGTTTTTGTTTTATTGTTGCTCATTAAAAACAAGCCAAGCGAACTTTGAACTGTGATGTATTCACAAATTCAATCTGATGTTAAGGTTTTTATTCCATATTTGATTTGAAATATTAGGTTTTTCTGCTGCTGTTACTGCTGCTTATTGTTCTTGTCTTGCCTGATATGTTCAGATTTTATATTAAAATTCAGATACATTAAAAACCCTATTTTTTTTATTATAAAGTCAACAATTAAGATGATTAAGGCAAAAAATTTAATGTTTTTGTCCCTTTTTTGGCAAACTTCATGAACCTGCCGAGAACTGGAGCCAAACAATTAATTAAAATATTTTTGAAATCGCAGAAGGTGCAATATTTTATTAAAAATACTCTTTTGCACTTGCCATAAAGTGACGGCAGCGCCGACCTTGTGACCTTCAGGTTTTTCTTGTCTCAAAAATCACTTGTTTTCATTCATGAGGGGAATATTTAGCAAAATATGCCTCACCCAGTCCTTTTTACATGTTGAAATATCCTTAAAGGGCCAAAACAACCAGTAAAACGTACATTTCCACTTGCCAAACATTGATGTCAACTCTGACCTTGTGACCTAAAGGTTTCTTTCTGCCTCAAAATCACATGGAAATTACTATTCATGAGGCTTATATCTGGCAGATTATACCTCACCAAAATGTGTATCAAATTTATCAGTTTAATGTGATGTCACTGATTTCCCAGAATCCTCAGCAGCCAGCCAGAGCTCCGTGAACCTCGAGGACAATGAGTCGGAGCTGACCAGTATGACGTCCCTGTCCGACTGCGACGATGACGACATGTCCACTGACTCACTCGCTGAGACGAAGGACGACGATGACGACGGCGGCGGCGACGACGAGCAGCAGCGTGAGCCAATGAGGTCAGAGCACGAGCAATGATGTCATTGATGATGTCACTGCTGTACAACAACGACGCACTGAAACACACTTTTTACTAAAACTGTTCATAGTTTCCATCTCATTCCATTTCAACCACCTGAAAAGTAAAAAAACAAACATATATATTAGTAAGCATAATTATGGGCTTTATCTCACAATTATAAGGCACTTTCTCAAATCATCACTTAACATCTCATAATTATGATGTACTTTCTCAAATCATCACTTAATATCCTATAATTATGATGTACTTTCCTATAAACTCCACACAAAGTCCGCAGACTACATTTCTTTTCAATGTGGATATCAATATGTTTATCTTTTCCTGAAGAAACACTTTGTTGTTTGTTTGTTTGTGAATGTATGATTTGATGTCAATTCCATCAACCAAAACTTCTGTCTTCATCAGCTTCATTAGTGTTTAAAAATTCTTCATTAGTGACAGGAAAATATTAGGTTTGCAAGATGAATTATATTTTCCATCCAAAGTTGTAAATCTAGTCATTTATTCTTCTAAAACAAACGTCCACTCACTCATTTTGGTTTATAAGCTTTTGAGGGAAACACTGCCACCCAGAGTTGCTCAGGTCACACTGCAGCTCCACAAAGACAAACTGACATTTAATGTCAAATTCAGCCCATTGTTTTTTATTTTATTTCTTTTAACTCTTTGTTGTCGTGCGTGCCCTCGGCAGTCCGTGTTTCAGCAGCAACATCCCACTGATGAGACTCGTCCAGTCGGTGCATCACACCAAGAGGCGAGGGGGCGGAGTCCTGAGAGAGGGATGGCTGCTGCATCACACCAACACTGACCCACTGGTGAGAAAAAAACACACACACACACACTGAATGTCATATGTATATATAAGCCATAAATTCTGCTTTAATTTTGCTTTTGTAAACTAGAGTCTACAAGGGACCGTCTACAAATTTCAACACCCACAAAGCAAATGTTCAATGTCTTCACCGTAATACAGCACAGTGTTTCTAAAATGACGACGTGCTTCATTCCTCTCCTGTAGATAACGCTTCAAAGAGCTTTTTCGTCATTTTTAATTGAGAATATTAGTTATCATCCCCCGGTATTTTATTACTACTTCTGTAGGAATAAAACGCTTTTCAGCTGCATTTCAAGAATTATTAATTTTTTATTTCTGTGTTTTTCCCCTCTCCCTTCTCTTCTTTGCAAATGTTCCCTCATATGTGATGAATTGTGGCCTAATTTTGTTTGTTTATTTGTTTGTTATTGTTTTCTCCTCCCAGAGGAAACGTCATTACTGGATCGTGGACTGGAAGAGCATTACTCTTTATCAGAACGAGAACAGCACCAAGTACTACAAGGTAAAAACAAACAAAAACAATAACACCAAACTCATAGTGATTTTATTTAAAGAATGAATTATGTGTTTTCTAAACCAAAATGTGTCCTGTGACCTGATTCATAAAACTGAGACTGTGTGACTCAAACACACAAAGTACAGTGAAAAAATCCAATGCACAACAAAGTCAAATACACAACAAAAACTTTAGTTTAACCCAGTGAATCTACATAAACATGGTTTATTCTATTTAAAAACACATATTTGTTGTGATGCAAGTTACATGTACGGTAAAAAAATGTAAATTAAATCAATTACAACTGGTAATTTTGATTAAAAACTGTGAAAGTGTCAGCGGAGTTGGTGCAAACAAAATAGGTTATTAATTCAGTTTTTTGTTGTTTTTTTTTCTTTGTAGATTTTTTACAAAGGTGTTTTTAAGATGATTTGGTTAGAGTGTAAAATAAGCAACTAAAGTGTCAAATGAGATGAAATAAAAAGATTTAACTTTAAAATAAGCAATACTATATTCAAATATGAGATTAAGACTTAAAAAAAATACAATACAGATTTAAAATCCGGTTAATGTTGGAAGGGATGGTGACAAAAAAAAATCAGTAAAGTTGAGAAATAAGAGAAAAAGAGGATAAAAGTGATTAATAGGAAAGAGATTAGGAAAATTAAAAATATTTAAGTCTTAAGGTGAAAGTGATGGTAAATTAAAATGCAAGCATTGGGATTAAAAAATAAATAAATAAATTATATAAACAAAAATAATATACACAAATGTAGGAGCAGAAGATTTAATTATAATAAAGAAAACGGTAACATTTATACAATATATGGAGAAATTCAAGAAATTGTAAAAATGTTTTATTTAAAATTCATCTCTAATAAGAATTAAATGGTCTTGATGTTCTGAATGAAACCTTCTCTCCTCCTATAGGAGATCCCGCTGTGTGAGGTGCTGCAGGTGCGAGGCCCCGCCCACCTCTGCATGCCCGTGTTGCCGGGCAACTGTGCCCACTCCTTTGAGGTGGTGACGTCATCGCTGGTGTTCTGTGTGTCAGACGACGACAGCGGAGGAGGAGCGCCGCTGTGGCAGAGCGCCATCCGCCAGGGTCTGATGCCTGTGGAGAGCAACGGACGGGGAGGAGGAGGAGGAGGAGGAGTTGAGGAAGAGGAGCATGGTGAGCTGTCATATGATGGGATATTGACAAGAAAACTTAAATTTTTTGAGGTTAAATAAGTAAATCTGGCACGTAATGAGACTAAAGACATAAAATGACCTTGGTATAAGTTGATTTTTAAACACGTAGGATGAGACGGCGACTTCAAAATGGTGGTTACAGTTGGGAATGCTGACTCAGCACTCGCTACTAATAAAATCAAATTTTGATACTTAAGTATCAAAAGTAATTTTCCTGATATAAAATGTAGTTAAGTTTTAGAAGTAAAAGTATTAAAAAATGTTTAGTCCAAATCGTAGGTAAGATAATGATACTTATTTAAATATTGGTATTTTTATACATCGATTGCATTGTACAGCGTTTTTATCAGCTAATTTCCTGTTTGCTGGATTAATATTATTGATATTTTATTGTACAAACTAAGACTTGCTGTGTTTGTGTTTGCAGATTCAAGTTCACACACAGACAGTCCGGTAAGTATCTGGTATTTTTCTGTCCGTCCGTCCCCCACCGCTTTGTTTGTTTGTTTACAGTGTTTGTTTGTGTTATTTATTGTTTCTTTTAGGATATTAGCTCCATGTATCAGATCTTCACAGACGAGGTTCTGGGTTCAGGACAGTTTGGAGTCGTGTACAGAGGTGAGAGCGCATCGCAGACGACACGTTTGAGCAAGCGCACTTTGCATTACTGCAATAATGCGACCGTTTGTGCATTCGGAGAACAGTTTCTGAAAGCTGAGAAGTTACACGTCAAAGCATGTGTGGTAATTTCACTCTCGCTGTTTCAGGAAACCGACAAATCAGCGTCTTTTTTTGTCTAGAAAGGGGAAAAAGTGGGAAAAACGCCTGTAGATAGTCTTTTATTGCAGTAAAGTTTACCGACAGTTTGACGACACTACACTGTTTTATGGGGAAGTTATTGAATTTATTTTATTTATTTTTTTAAATGTTTTTCGGGCGTTGCACTTTGTAGGCGGTCCCTGCGCTCTGGTCTCACTGTTGACTGCACGTAGAGATCAGTGAAGTTTCTCCAGCTTTTTTTGATGAAAACGCTGGCGTAGCTCGTTGTCTACGTTGCTTTGATTCAAAATATGTCTCACATGTGTTTCAACAATGTTTGAATCTGTGAATGTCTTTCAACATGTACTTAACCCGCAACTTTCGGGTCACGTAACTCGCGTTAGATGGAAAAATCTAAACTGGACGAAACGGGAAACTCTCGTTATCAGATTTGACAACAATATCGGAAATTGAAGAAAAAAACCGAGTCGTCTGTTTTTACATTTTATTTTGAAAATCAAATTAACAGCAAGTTATCTGAAATTTATTTTGAAAAAATTAACTTCATTTGGGAAAAAAATAACTTTATTTGGAAAAAAGAAAGATTGACACACCTTTAATTGCGGTAAATAAATGTTTCTATGTTTACGTTCAGGGACTCACAGGAAGTCTGGTCGACTCGTCGCCATCAAAGTCATCGACAAGACACGTTTTCCCACCAATCAAGAACAACAGCTGAGGAACGAAGCCTCCATTTTACAGGTCAGATTATAAATCCATCGCAAACGCGAGTGTTTTTACTGGATTATTTACTTTACTAATCTGATGTTTTGTCCAGGCCCTGTCTCACCCGGGCGTGGTTCTGTTGGAGGGGATGTTCGAGACGGTCCAGCACGTCTTTGTCGTCATGGAGAAGCTCCACGGAGACATGCTGGAGATGATTCTGTCCAGCGAGAAAGGACGACTCCCCGAACGCATCACTCGCTTCCTGGTCACGCAGGTATTTAACGCACAGAAAAAATAAAGTGATTCAAGTGATTTATCTAAGATCAGCTGATCAAAATCACTTCTTGTGTAAGGAAAAGCCACTTTAAAAGATTCAATCATTCAATATACACTTATATAAATGTAATACTAATACAATAAACAAGTAGTTAAACATCTACACTACCAATATTCAATCATTTATACTTATGCATTTTGGAGCCAAATTTATCTTTACACTGTGTATGAGTGTTTCGTTTCCCCTTATTTTATAACTATTGTCCTTTTTTTGGTAATATTTTGTATTTAATATTTTTTCCCACAAATATTCTTGATAAATGAATAAAACAATATAAAAATATTATATTATAATATAATATAACATATTATATAATATTAATATTATATTAAGTGCTTTACTATATAGTTAATTATTTTCTTAAATAATCAATGAAGGCGACATAGCCATATTTGTCGGTGTCCTTGAATGCATCACATATATTGTTTAAGTATTTCACAACTTTAAATCCATTTATGTCTTATTTCACTTTTTATTCTTGTGGTTTTTAATTGGTATTTTCATGCTTTGGTTTAATGCTTTTATTTTGCAAAGCACTTTGGTCACCTGTGGCTTGTTGTAAAGGGTTTTAGAAATAAAGTTTACATTATATTTATATTATTATCCTTCTTTATTATTTAGTTTTTTTCTCTTTTGATGACTAGATTTATGTTTGTGTCATGCCCAGTTTTAGCCACATGGGGGATTCTCTCAGATTCTCTTTACTTTTGTTGTAGACACGTAAAACTAGTCGTGTATGTTTGTTTGAATTTTGACGTGTGTCAATTTGCAACCAGAGCTTTTAGTGATTTCTATTATTGAATTTTCTTTGCAATCTGAGGAAAGTGAATGTGTTTTTCTGTTATAAATATTGTTGTTTGCTGCAGATATTGGAGGCGCTGCGTTACCTGCACTTCAAACACATCGCTCACTGTGACCTCAAACCTGAGAACGTTCTCCTGACCTCGGCCGACGCTTTCCCTCAGGTGCTGTTTGATTCTTCTTCTTCCATAATCAGGGCAGCATGAGTATAAAAAATATAAATCCAAGACGACATAGCCGTAATCTCTCGTCTCGCGTCAACAGGTGAAACTGTGCGACTTCGGCTTCGCCCGCATCATCGGCGAGAAGTCGTTCCGCCGCTCAGTGGTGGGGACGCCGGCGTACCTGGCCCCGGAGGTGATCAGCAGCTGCGGCTACAACCGCTCCCTGGACATGTGGTCGGTGGGCGTGATAATGTATGTGAGCCTGAGCGGGACGTTCCCCTTCAACGAGGACGAGGACATCAAGCAGCAGATCACCAACGCCGCCTTCATGTACCCGCGGCAAACCTGGGCCTCCGTCTCACTGCAGGGTCACGACCTTTCTGCTCTTCATTGTTCATGACGCCCTTTTCTCCCGCGACGGTGCATTCAGGGACGCCGCGATCAGTTTGATAAGAAACACAAACATGTCAGAGAACTACCAAATTGTTTTAATTTTAAAGTGATAACAGTGATTACAATTTGACAAAAATCACTTTTGGGTTTTAAGTTTAATTTCTGTCAAGAAAATCCTCCTAGATTTCAAGATTTCAAGAGTCAAATGAGTCGATTTATATGCAGTAATATTTGACACGGCTCATAAATGGAAGGCGACACAACCATATTTGTCGGTGTCCTTGAATGCATCAACTGTAATAATTCTTGTTTGATTGTTTTTAAGTGTACTCTTTATTTAACGACTTTAAATCGACGTTAAAAACCCTGACATTATTTTAGCTTTCATTATGATTAAATTTAATAATGAAAAAAAATCAAATAAATCCTAAATATTTCATATTTAATGTAAAATATTGAGAACACTAGGTTTTTATGGCTGTATCGTTCAAACAAGTAAAATCTCATTCTCTGTTTCTATTTTATACAGTTTTCCACCTGCTGATCTTTTAAAAACACGTTGAGTAAATGTTTGTTTATTTGTTTTGTTTGTTTGTGTCTCTGCAGCCGTGAGTCTCATCAATAACCTGCTGCAGGTGTCGCTGAGGAGACGCTTCAGTGTGGGCAAAGCTCTGGCTCATCCTTGGCTGCAGGTCCCACATTTTTACCCTAACCCTTACCAACAATCAAATTTATTGTTTCTCTGTCTCTGTTTTTTATAGAAGTGAACTGCATTCACCCTGAAATATGTGGTTAAATGTAATAATAGGTTTAATTATTCAGCAAAACTGAACAGATAAAGTTTGTTACTCATAACATTTTTTAATTTTAATGTTTTTTTAAAAAAGATACATCTCATTTTTTTCTTGTTTTTGGGAAAGTACATTAGAAATCAAGGAAATTGTATCTTCTAAAATTTGATTTTAACTCAGAAAGAGCTGAAGTAGTTTTTCTTTTTTAGGAAAACTAATTGCTTTAGTTTAGATTAACTGCAGAAATAATCATTCATTCAGAAAACAGAGGTAAAATTACCTTTTTTTTTGAGGAAATATAATTTAGGAAAGTACATTTTTTTTGGAAAGTATTTCATTAATTCAGAACCAAGCAGAACTTATCTAATTAAAGTATTTTCCACCTTTTTTAAGGTAAATACTATATGGTTGACAGTTAAAATGCAGTCAGCACTTTATCCAATCAGGAGCCAGAACTCCACAAAGAGGTGGTCCTCCCTGCTTGTGAGGTCAGGCTTGTTTACCCCGCCCCCTTTGATGGAATGTGTTCATGAGACTAAAACATAACATCACTTAATTTTCCATATATATAAAATCTGAATCAGTTTATCTTCAGTGACATTTTTTCTCATATTTAAGTAAATTGAATAAAACCCCTGAGTTTATGTCCTCCTTTGCCCCGCCTCCTCTTCCTCTGCTCCTCCCTGCAGGACTTCCAGCTGTGGTGTGACCTGTGTGAGTTTGAACAGAGGATGGGCCTCAGGTACCTGACGCACCTTGGGGACGAAGAGCGCTGGACACGCTACGCCCGAGAGAAAGGCCTGGACTTCCCGTCCCACCTCTGCTGGAACCCTAACTACCAAGTGGACACATGACCTCCATGCTGGGGTTAAAGGTCAGAGAGTTTTTTGGTTTTTTTATATCGTTTGTTTCAAATATCGTTATTCATGTGTTTGGGATGTCGGGAGTAAAATCTTTGTTGAGGGAACTGAAGGCGAAAGAATTTAAATGAAAATAATGCGAGACAAAATTTGTCTTAAAGCTGTTGTGCGTAACTTTTGAAAATAATCTGTTAACGAGTATTGAATCAGTTCAGGAAGTTACTTGTTTACATCGAGACGGATGGAACATTGTGCGAGTAAAGCGAAACGACCGCAAACAGGTCGGAATTTGATGGAAAAAAACACCCAGTTCAGCAGTTTAACAGGATACACGCTTCTTGTCCCCGCCCACCCCTGCTCTGCTGCTGTATATACACAAACGCACCCTCAGTCAGGTCTGGTAGATGAAACAAATTAGTTCTGCTCACGAAAAAGCAAACAGACAGAATATCAACAAAAGTTACGCACTGCAGCTTGAAAAATGAAGACAAAGTTTAAAAAAACAACAACACAAACTGCTGTTTAGTAATATAGTTTTCCTTTTTTATTCCAAGTTGAACTTTAAAGTGAAACTGTTATTTGTGACGTCAGGGATTGACACAGTGGGTTTTAAGATGATGTGGAGGAAAAGAATGAAGCAGAAACGAAGAGGGAAGAACAGTCAACTTGCACTGGGTTTTTGTTTTTTATCGTCATCATAGCTCGTCCGCCATTTTTTTTTATTTTTAAAAACCCTGGGATTTCCTCGCTAACACAAGCCTGCCGCGGTCCCACGTACAGTTTCAATTCTCCGTATTTATGTCCACAACTTTCCCCCTCCGATGCCCTGTCCGTCCCCCTCGCCGCACACACTCTCTCCGTCCAACGTCTCTCCTCCTCGTGGACGTTTGGACGTCGAGAGCGGGATCGCTCTCTCTGGACGTGACGGTTTTATCTTTCTTTGTCTTCCTTCATTTAGCCATGTCTACGTTTTAACCCACAGTGCTTTGCGTCGAGTTGCTCCCTCACTCTCTCTCTCTGCGTGTCAACGTTTTAGATTCTCTCGTTCATCTTTCCTTTCACATTCTGGGCTTTATACGATTTTAAAGGACCAGTGTGTAAGATTTATTTGGGTTTACGACAAAACTGAATATGTGACTTTTTCTCCAGTGTTCATAAAAAACAAGTGTATTTTAACTGCTCTTATATTAAAGCAAAAGCCATACATCTTTTTTAAATAATGCAGTGTGCCATCTAGTGGTAAACATGTGTAACTGCAAGAAACCAATGAGGAAAGAAGAATGTGTTCTTTCCCCATACATGTAATGGCGACATAATTAAAAACACTCATTTTGGAAAGTTGAACACTGGAGGAAAGTAAGAGTTAAAAAAGCAGAAACGCACACAAGAAAAATCCGACAAGAGTCATCTTTGCCATTAATTGCAATCTGCAGCCTCACCAGTAGATGTCACTAAATCTGACACACTGGAGCTTTTTAAATCGCTCACGTGGCCCGTCTGTCGTCCTGTGGTGTATTCTTACATAAAAATAAATCTGTGGCAGCACCTGTCTCGCGTTTCTCCTCGGCAAATACGGTTTTGTGATCTTTTTTTTGATTGTACGATTAAGGGAAGAAAGAGTCTGAGACTCACACATACAGCAGCATTTTTCTAAACTTCAACAACAAGCATGCATCTGCACAAATACACAACCAAGCCAACTGACCAACCAGCTTGTTTTTTTTATATCACGATTCCTTCTTTAATTAATTTACCCTTCTACAAAAAAAATATGTCATCTGAAGGATAGAGAAAGAGAGAGGGAGGGAGGGAGGGGAGGGAGAGCAGGAGGCTTTGCTCAACACTTTTTATTTTTCAAACTTCTTTCTCCCTTGTATCGTCTCCTAAATAAATAAATACAGGTATGTTTATATGTACGTTCCTTTACATAAGTTCAGTGCAATACCTGGCACATTTCTGTTTGTTGTTTTTCTTTAAGGCACTTGAAAAGAGGGGACGGTCCAGATTTGAGCAGAGTCTTCTACTCTCACCCCTCTCTAGGCAGTGTATGAGGACAAGGGAGGAAGGGAAGGAGGGAGAGGAGAGGAAAAGATGATAAGAACAAAGCCTGTTAAGGAGGACAGTGGAAGGGTTTTAAAATTGCTCTCTCCCAAAACAGGAGAAAATATAGAGGGGGAAGCTGGGAAGAAGGGATGAGAGGAGGGTTTTGTTTTTTTTCTTTCTTATAAGTCGCTCTCGCCGTAGAGGGCGCTGGAGAAGGAGATGTAGTCCAGGGCGTCGGTGGGACTGCTGGGTCCGGTGAACCTGGTCATGCGGCTGATGCAGTACTCGGCCTGCTCTGGTGGCAGCTCCCTGCGAAGCTCCTCCACTGTGATGTAGCACTGCAGGAGAAGACAAGAAAGAAGAGGGTGAGACTCGTCTGTGACTAAGAGGCTAAGAATTGAGAGAGGAAGAGAGAAGCATGAGAGGATGAGAAAAAAAAGAGGAGGATGGGAGGAGACTAAAGAGAGGATAAGTCTAAGGAGAGAGAGTGGAGGAGGAGACTGTCGTCATTTCACTCATAAGAATCTAAACTCCTGTTTTTAAAGACAGTAGATTTGCCAACGCATGTTGGGCTATGATTGGATGATACCAGCTGTCAATCACACTGGTGTCCCAGCCCACGTGTGCTGTGTTTGATGGATTCAAAAGTACAGTGAATAGCCACCAGGGGGCGACTACTCTGGTTGCAGAGTCCACATTTGAATGAAAGTCTATGGGAAAATGAACGTCTTTTTCTCACTTGAGGAGTTAAATGTCTCAATCACTAGTTTCACGTCTTCTTCAATAAAACATGTTCATTTTGTACATTACGTTCATGTTTAGAGGGGAAACGAAATACAGCACGTATGTGTGATTGACAGCTGGTGTTGTCCAATAGGAGACACGTCATGACCAGTGGCCTCTAACTTTAGACACTCCTGTAGAGCGCGACTCACCTTGTCTGAGGCCAGAATCTTGAAGGAGGCCATGACCTGTTCTGCGGTGTCCGTCTCGGCAGTCTCGCGGGTCATGAAGTCGATGAAGGCCTGGAAGGTGACCACGCCCATGTTGTTGGGGTCGACCAGGGTCATGATGCGAGCAAACTCCACCTCACCCTGTCACAAAGGAGAGACGCATTTCAACTTAAAGTCAAATACATGGCCTTCGGTTCTGCCTCAAGTGTTTGTTTTTATGCCTCTAAAGAAGTTTTAAACCACGCGTTTTATCGTGATCGCACTTCCATCTTTTTCTCCTGAAAAACTTGCACTGACCAGATCGTAGCCCATGGAGATGAGGCAGGCGCGGAAGTCGTCTGGGTCCATCATGCCGTTTCTCTTCTGCAAAGGAAAGAAACACACGTATCTGTCAAACTGGTTATAACGTTTATAATAACAATACACCGTCAACTCTTCTGTCGTCGCTGGTCCAAATTGTAAACTTAAAGAATTCCTTTGGCCCTCACCCTGTCGAAGTGGTTGAAGGAGGCTCTGAACTCGTTGAGCTGCTCCTGGCTGATGCCCTTGGCGTCGCGGGTCAGGATCTGGTTCTCCACCTCGTTGATGGTTCTGGCGATGGTGGTGAGCAGCTGCTCCCAGCCCACGCGGATGTGCTACAGCGGCAGTGAAACAAACGGTTAAAAAAACCGAATGAAAAGAGTCAAAGTGCCCCCCCCCAGATGTGAGGTCTGAGCCTCCATGTTTACCTCCATGGAGTAGTTGGTGTGCTTGTTGTCGAAGATGAGGGACTCCTGGCTGAGCTGGTGGTCGCCCTCCAGCTTGTCGATGTTGGATTTGTAGTTGATGATGTTCTGCTCGTACTGTTTGAGGCTGTTCATCTGTTCCTCCAGGGAGCCGGCGATGTCCACGGACACGTGGCTGATCTCCTGCAGAACCACCAAAAAAATGGCTTCAACACAAGGCCCTTCCCCACTTATCTATATGTGCAATATAAGTGGACGTGTACAGAGAAGTGTGTCCTCTGGGGAGTTAATCCTTGTATAATTCTGCTCACATTCAGGTTTAACTCACCTCTATATATACTATAGACCACTATATATAAACAGCTTTTTTTTTTTCAATCCAATCCAAACTGAGGAAAAATGTGTTTTTACGAGACAACTTAAAAACAGGGAGTGAGTCGGCCACGGTGGATTTAAATCTCAGTGATGCCGAGAATAAATGGTTCAGCCTTGGCAAGTTGTCTCAGTTTGAAAGAAGCTGGACTTTTACCACTGAGTTAATCTGCAATGCCTGACTCAGATTTAATCCTTGCGTCTCCGGCTGTGAGCGGCACCGTACCTCCATCTTGGTTTGAATCCAGGGTCCGATGATGTTGGCCTGGGCAGCAAACTGGCGCCTCAGTCTCTCGTTGGCCTGCTGTCTGGCCACCTCCTCCTGGAGCATTTGGTCTCTGAGGGGCACGAGGTGCTTCACCTGCGGTGAAATACGGTCACTTAAGCGTCAATAATTACACTTTATTCTGTGTTAAAATCAGCAGCTGCCGTGTAGTTGAGAAGAAAAGAGGATTTCTTTCAAATTTAAACCAAGTGTTTGGACTCACAGTGTCCCACTTAGTGCTGATGTCCTGGGAGGAGAGGTTAGTGTACGGGTTGATTCCGGACAGCTTGATTCCGTAGGTCTGGGCGATCTTCAGGATCTCGTTGTGGATGCCCAGCGTGGCCATGCGCTCTTTGTCGGCCTCGGGCAGAGTGGCCTTGAACTGGTCGTGAGCTGTGATCAGACTCTGTGGCGGGGGGAAATGTGTTGTTAACGTGTCAATATCGTGCTGTTGTTTACATCAGTGTCCAGTTAAATCCCCTCTTTATCAGCTTTTATCAGTGTTTCCATGTACAGGTTGTGTTTGTCACAAATCTGGATTATTTTATTGTTCATCTTCCTCTGGGGAGCACTGATATTACTGCTGCTTATTGCTATTATTAAATAGATTTCTGTAATTCAGTGGAACCATGTGTAAAATTGAGGTTTTAAGTCATTTTTCATTTGGCAATAATTGGGCCTAATTGATTATTTAATCTGATTGATGGTGTATTTTTAAACTGAGCTGTATTTGTTTACTATACAATTTCAGACTTAGTAATAATTAAAGCTCTGAATGTTTTCAGGTTCATAAATGTGAATCTTTTCTAGTTTATTTGCTCCATATAACAAAGAAACTATTAAAACAGTATAATTTAGATTTGAGAACATCATAATTTCCAGATTAGGGAAACAGTGAAAGACATTTCCAAACCAATAATTTGACCCCATACTTAAGAGTTTGTACCTGGATCTCCTCGATGCTGTGAACGATGAACATGTCCTGCAGGTCCTCCATGGCTCCGTCCATCCAGTTGTTGAAGGGCGCCGCCCTCTTGGCAAACTCCAGATACAGCTGGTCGATAGTTTCCCACAGTTTCTCCACGCGCTGCACACAACAAAGACAAAATGTAAAGAAAAACAATCAACATCCAGTAAATCTGCCTCGTTATTTACTGATGAATGGACATAAGTGGACACATGTCGCTGTCTCACCTCCAGTGCGTCCCTCCTCTTCTGGGTCAGAGTGCCCAGGTTGTCCCACTGGTCACAGATGCCCTGACAGCGAGAGTTGACTGAGGCAGCATCGTGGTAATCCAGCTCACTGGAGGCAACGCCAGAGATTGATTAACAACCAATGCTCGGGCAAAATTTAAAAAAATCTGAAAATCTTCTGTCAGTAACGAATATTTTCTCAAATAATCGATCGATCGAATTGTTTGCTTCACAAAATGTCTGGAAATGATGTTTCTCAGATGTTCAACATTATTCAGTTTTAATGATTTCTTTGTCATGAAGAGCAAAGAAACCAGAAAATATTCACATTTTAGAAGCTGAAAACACAGATAACCTAATATCCATATCACGGCCTCCAGTCACGATTCCCCAACTGTGTGATATGATACAGAGAAAAGGTTGAATTTCTGAAATTTACAGCTGTTTCACAAACAAAAAAAAGCCTCTTCTGTCAGGGCAAACGTTGTGATGTTGCGAGCTCGACTAACAACTTTTTTTTAACTTTTCATGACGTCATGTTTCAGCTTCAGGTACTTGATAAAGCATCAAAGGGATCGTCTCCGTCTCTAAACTCTCGTCGATGAGGAGATCAGACGTTTCTGCTCCCTTTTCATCTCCTCGTCCTCACATTAATATGCTTTTCACTCGTCTTCTGCTCCTTTTGTTCTCTCAGCTCCACCATTAGCCTCCTGAAACTCTTCCAAGTCTGACTTTTTTTGTTGCCTTCAATAGAAGAACATTTTCGGTGTTTTCTACAGTTCCTCCTCCTGCTCCACTGCAATTATTCTCCTTTCACTCTGATTTCAAAGTTAAAGCCCATTCACGCTGGTCAGAAACCCATTAAATCCTGGGTTTAAACTGTTTTTTTTCCACCAGTGGGAATGTGTTGAATCAGGATTATATAAAAAAAAAACTATCTGAATTTATATAATTCCATTAAATTTGATCATTTTTAATCTCAAAATCTTCAAATACAGAGGAGAAACGCGAGGTGCTGTGCGTGCCACGTTTATTATACACTCAGTCTTTCCACAGTCCGGCTGTTATCTTTAATGAATGTGTGCGACATATTTTAGTCTTATCTGATCGCCATGATCAGACATTTAACCGCAGCGAAAAGGCAACAGGTGTTTGTCACAGAGCAAACGCGCTCACTCCGCCGTACCTATGTGTGTAAAGTAGATTTAGAATCTAGTTCTAGAGTTAAGGTTTTCCATCTGAATTCCCGGTGCGTCTTACTTGAGTTCCTGGGCGATGGCAGCGATCTGCTCCACTCTGTCCTGGTGAGCGGCGAGGTCGCTCTCGAAGGCCTCGTGCTTCCTCATCAGAGCTCTGATCTCCATCAGAGAGGCCGACTCGTAGTCCTTCTGGGACAGCAGCTCCTCCTTACCTGAAACACACAGGTGTTTCCACTTTTAAACTGATCCTCTTCAGCGGGATTAATCTTCCTTTTTCTAAGCCTCGTTTAGGGTTTTGTTTTTTTTCCTTTTAATTATCCACATAAATGAGTTCATAACTCTTGCCGTCTTGCCTTTGTTTCTGTGTTTGTACCTGCAGTCCAGGTCTCGTGCATCGAACACTTCTGCTTGAACTTCTCAGCCAAGTGGTCGAGTCTCTCCAGACGACGGATCTCTGTCAGCAGCCACTCCTCGTAGCCCTTCTCCACCTGCTCCAGACCCTTCCAGGCGTTGGCGATATCCTGGAGGAGGAGGAGGAGGAGGTTTAATCATTACTGTGTTGAACTGAGGAGAGGAAGCACTCCAGCTCTCAAGCTTCTGTTTGCATTCCACCTCAATTAAAAAACAATTTTTTCTTTTATTTCAAGCCTCTTATTTGGAATTTTTTAATTTCTAATTTTTCTGGAAGACTTTGCACATCTTAGACGTCTATTTTTCAGATAGTAGGTCTTTTTTCTTCAGCGCAATGGGAAAAATGTGTCAAGTGCATCACAATTATCTACAAAAATGATCTATTTTATTATAGCTAATGACTTTTATTTTGCAAAAATGTTTGAGTAAAAGTTCTGTCATAAAAAGCAGCATTTTTAAGTGGTTATGTGGCGTCTACCTTTGTATCAAACAGACTACACCGCTACAGTGGAGGTTGACGCTCAGACTGAACCTTCAAATCTGATCTGTTAATCAGATTAGAACAGTGCAGCTGATAATCTGAACGTACAGTGCTTCACAAAACTAAAAATGTTATTTGGCAAATAAACTGAATTCACTTTTTTTTTAACCACTAAAACTGATTTTGTCTGTTCAGGAAATCAAGTTAATACCTATAATTTGACATCCCATCCCATAATCCCTAATCTGTGCGACTCACCGACACCATCTTGCCCTCAGAGGGCATGAAGGCGGGCCTGTTGCTGAGCCTCAGCTTGGTCTGCAGGGTGTTGAAGTTGATCTCCAGCTGACATTTCTCCTGCACGCGTGGCGGCTTGTGGATGCGGCGGTAGTCACGGAAATCCTCCAGCTTCTGCTGCATGGCGCGCATGGTCTGCTCGGCCACGCGGTTCTCCAGCCAGGGCATGGTGCGGCGGATCCACTCCAGCAGCTGAGCACAAAGAAAAACACTCAAATTCCATAGATGGACGCGTTTAATTCATAATATATGGATTTGGGCCTTAGCTGCGTTTATTTCATCGATCTACAGCCACTATAAAGCTGGTTATGACTACACACAAATCAAAGGTCCAGTACGTCACATTTAGGAGGGTTTGTCAAAGAAATGATCACAAGTATATGGGCACAAAGTTCTATTTCTCCGCTTAACGATATCCATCCATCTATCTTCTACTGCTTTATCCTCCACATGAGGGTCGAGGTCATAGCCAAATCTAGGATGGTAACAGAAGGGTTACCATCCTGCGACATCCGCCATCTTGTGCGACGGCTTCTGTAAAAACATGGCCGACTCCATAAAGGAAGGCCCTTGCTTTAAGTACACAAAAAAAAAGGCTGCCAAAACAATCCCTATTTCAGCGTTGAATTAAACACATAAACCCTTTTAAAATATTACACACTGGACCTTTAAGAAAAAGATAACTTGTAATTTAATTATTTATCCAAACTACTGCTTCAAGAAACTCTTAAAGTTTTACAGAGTATCGGTCTTCAGTGTTCAGTTTGTTTCTCTGACACTTTGCTCTTCCGCTCATGAAAAACCTCTGACTCTGTGATTTTTAGAACTGCGTCATGTAAAGTTACGGAAGAGAAAGTTTGGAGCGAAGCGGAGATGAAGTAAAAAAACAAAAACAAAGGGAGCATTGAAGTGTTGTTTGCAGAGAGGAGGAAGAGGAGGAGGATGTTTTCTAGGACAGAGTGAGAGTAGGAGGATAGGGTTGCAGCGGTTTCTCACCTCGCTGGCCAGCTTCTCGTACTCCTCCATCAGTTTCTCGTTCTCCTGGTTGACGGCCAGAACCTTGCAGATACGGTTGGCAGCTGTCTCAGCCTGAAAGAGAGAGAGAGAGAGAGAGAGAGAGAGGAAGAATGAGGGTAAAATGTTATATACAATACATGTCTCACATTCATTCATTACTGCTGTTGTGTCATTGTAAGTGTTTGATGATTAAATATCTACAAGAATCCACATGAATAAGAAGAAAATATTAGAATTAATTGAAAGAAAACAGCCAAACTTGATGACAATATAACTCTCTGACCTGTTCAGCTCCAGCGAAGGCGTGGTAGAAGCAGGACACGTAGGTCATGATGGCCTTCTCATCAGGTTTGGGTGTGTTCACAATATCTAAGGACAAAAAAACAAAAAATCAAACTGGAGCAGTTTTTGCAAAGACGAAACAACTGAGGACAAGGGAACGTTTGTTTTTATATTTAAATTGAATTTGACATCTTGATCTTGTATAATCTGCCTATCGAGTACTCTGTTGCAGTGGCGATGACACGGAGGCGAGCGCGTCCTACAGCTGTCTCAGAGTCTGACGACATTTTTTTCGACTTTTGTTTCAGATTTCGCGGCCTCACCTTCAGCGTCGAGCATCTTGGGGATGTCCAGGAACTTCTCGGCCACCTCGAAGGCGGTGTTCAGGTTACCAATGGGGTCGTCCTGCAGACACGCAACAAGTACAACTGTCAGAACGCTGCACAGGAAAAGACCACCTCTACTTTAGAAGGATAAAAATATTTGAGGACTTCAGACTTGCTATTCATCCGTTCAGAAAGGGTTTTTGTTTTGTAGATTGTAAAATAAATATATTAAGTTTGCTATTTCGCAACAATAAAATCACAGGAACAGTGTAGTGATGGTAAATATAAACATGAATGGCTTCATTAAACTTTAACTTAAATGTTGTCTTTTCTAGCTTCAATAACATTGTCACAAGTATAACAGTGGCAACATCAGTATTATCACAATTTCCAATACTTTCTTGCTAGACAATAGCAATAACTGCCATTATAGTTGATTTTATTCGTGTAACTGGTGCTCTAATCTATTGTTTCCCAATCTTTCTATATGGGAACGCACTTTTTCAGGATGGCAAACAAACAAAATCACAATATCAAGCCTTACAGGAGCAAATTTCTACATAACATTGTACAGCCATATCTGTATCATTTTAAATTGGTAAACAAAGAATTTTCTAAGAGGATGTGAAATGTGAATTCATTAAAACTTTGTTTTATGCATTTTATTAGAACCATATCTGCATAAATCTGAAGTAAAAGGTTGGAAAAATTACACAAAATTGTTTGAGGATCCCAAAACACTCAAACTCAAAATTTTAAAAGACTATTTTTCAGTTTAAAATACCGAATACTGACTGGTTTGGTCTCATTTTAAGAACCAGTTCAGGTTAAGTCCCTGACATATTTATGTGATTAATACTCCAGATGGGAACAACATTATTTGCTGCAAATTTGTCGACGGCACATTTAACGGCACAGAAAAAGACAGAGGGACGCAGAGGACTAACACTGAAGACAAGAAAAAAGACAGAAAAAGGGGACAGGGCACCTTTCTCAGTTTGGAGTAGTCAATAAGGTCAGGTCTGTGTCTGTGGATGAGGGCACACAGAGCCAGGCCATCCTTCCAACTGGGCCACCGCAAGAGAAAGAGAAAGAGGAAGAGGAGGAAAAGGAAAGCAGGCAATAATCAAAGGAGGAGGAAGCAGAAGTCATTTGATGGGAAATGTGGTAAAAGCCTTAACAGTAGATAAATGGTTGCAGTTTTGAATGAATGCCACAGTGCGGCGCTGCACACCCACCTGATGTGGAAGTTCTGCACGTTGACGTTCCTGTAGGGGGCAGTCTTCCTCTGGCACCACAGCAGCAGACCCTCCTTGGCAGAAGTCTCTGCAGAAGGCAAAAGAAACAAGAGTAAAAGAGTGAGTGAGTGAGTAAGTGGCATTGTTTTGAGGAGAAAAAGAAGGGATGATGAATATGGCGGGGGGGGGGGGCGGGGGGGAAGTGGTTTGTGACGGAGGCAAAAATCATTTGGTTGACTTGGTGGTTTACAGATTCTCTCCTGCAGCAGCAGCAGCAGCAGCACAGGAATGATGAATCATCAGAGGTTAGAAGTAGGTCGGCAGTAAAGGGAGTGGAGGTATATCACGGCAGACGTCACTGACGAGCGGCGACAATAAAGACAGACTGAGTGAAGATGACTTGAAGGTGAGGGTCAGCGGAGTGAAGAGGAAGGTCTGAGGTCTATAAACAGAGATTTATCGTGCCTTGAATGCAATGGCGCGAGGTGCAGGTGAAGATCAGGGGAGTGAGTTAGAGTAAGGACTAAAATAACTTAACTTAAATAACACAACACATCACAGTAAAGTGTTTTTTGTGTGTTTTTACCCACATTATTAATAGGCATAAATTGGGCCTCCATTTGTGCTCATGTGACAAGACATGGAGAGTAAAAGTGTGTTTATCATCTTGTGTGAATCACGAGCGCTTAGATCATGTGGAAGAAACCAAAATAGACTCAAGTGCCATCTTCTGAGGTTCATTCAGATTCACGGCTCTAACATCTGCAAACACCTAAACAGAGTTGTGTTTTCCAGCCGTGACCACGTCACACTTTTTTGAACGTGACATTTAAAGGGCAACGAGAAACTTCTCAGGATCTATGTTCACGTAAAACAACAGTATCATAAAATACTTTAACTTCACTTCACCTGATGAATTAACCGGGGGGGAAAAAGGTATATTTTCATGTTTTTGCTAAATTTGACAAGCACAGTAATGACTATAAAAGCATTAAATATGTGTTGAGGCTAAAACTTAGTGTCAAATTTAAGTTTGGAAGGTCTTAACTTTCCCCAATAGACTAAAAGCAGATGAGAAAAGTGTAAATAACTAAATGTAATTTGGTAAACTGTAAATGAACACAAAGTTATTGTAAACACACACACCTTCCACAGAAATGTCCTGGATGGCAAAGCGCAGGATGATGGTCCAGATCATACCCAGGGTCATCTTCACATTACCGTCAACAATTTCTGTAAAACACACACACGTACGTCAGTGATCAATACATCTAAGTACAGATGTAAGTACAGACTAAAATCAGGCCGTTGACTCATGACTCCCTACAAGGTCAGACTTTAATCATGTACCGTTTGAAGCCACTGCAGTCGAGACAAATTGAATTTTCCTCTGCCTGAAGGCTCACAAGACAAAAAAAAACAACACAAAAACTTGGCTGCAATTGGTGAATTTTTGTGAGACTTGAATTCTCCTCACTGTGAACTAATGTGACTGCTCTCTCTCTCTCTCTCTCTCTGCTCTCGGCGAGATTTAATGTTCTCTGTCCAAACAATGGCTTTAACCCTGTTTATCCTTTGAGTTTAAAAACAAAGTGTGATTTACATAGCAATTTGTTGTTCACAGTAATTATCTCTGCGAGTCTCACTGTCACTGTATCATTATCCTATTAAAAACAACGACGACGACCAAAGTTTGGCACACTGGAACCTTTAAACGCTCATATTCATTCATTTGGACACTTTTATCGTCGCTTATTTCTGCCTCGTCGACAAAATAACATGCGTTATTTTAATACGTGATCACTCGGGGTAAATTGAAACACTTGGATGATGTTCAGTTTCCTTTCGTGTCACTTTCGTGTCACTTTCAGCTCCTTGAAATTCTCCCGACGCTGTGAGCGTCAGTAGAAAAGCAGATACTATGTGATTGATGGTCTATTAATAAAAGGAAAAATTAGGATGGGCAGCGGAGGGGGGAACAGAAAGGGGCGACGCTCACCCTCGGCACCGATGGACACCAGCTTGACGCCCTTGCTGCAGATGAAGTCCAGGGCTTTGTTCACGTTGGCGATCTTGTGGAAACGCATCTTGCCTTTGTCGGGTTTGGGCAGCCTCTCACCTGGAAGACGGGTGGAACTATGATTGACTTTAATCTATACACAAAAACATTCAACTACACAACATATGAGAACACATATCCAAAACTACATATTTAAATGAATACATAAGTATTATCCACTCACTCAAAGAACACATTTTGACCTTTTTATTGATTCAAAAATATGTATTGATTCAACAAAATTCAAATTTCTTTACTAGTTAAAATAAAACAAAACAAATTAAAAATAAACATTTATTTCCCTGCTCATATAAACCTTTACGTTTAATTTACAGTTCCAACAAAACCCCCACAGCATAAAGAAGAAATAAACAGCCCACAACATGACTGACTTTCTTTTTCTTTCTAATACTATTTGAGTGCGATTTTTGATGATCTTGTCATTCACGAAAAAACTAACCAAACTTTGGGGTACACATCAGGACGTGCTGAAAATGCTACCTGACTGAGTTTCCAGGAGATACGATGAATTTTGCCGAAATTATAGTTAAAAACATACGATATGTGTGTATGTACCTGATATGACCTCCAGCAGCAGCATGAGTTTGAGGCCATTTCTGAAATCCTCCTCAATGTTCTCGATCTGTGTCCCGGCCTTCCTCAAGTGGGAGTTGCACCAAGCTGTGAAGGTCTGAAGACGGAGATAGAAAAAAAAGAGATGGAGGTCACACTGTGAGACATCTCTCATTGTGACATTCACAGATACTGACAGCGAGAACCATAACTTCACCTGCCACACACACACACACAGACAGACGGAGAGGGAGTACAGCGTTTCCCTGAAGAGAGCAGAGGGAAAACTGCTTAGCGAGGCCTTTGCTGTCCACTTCACTTAGTGACCTTGTTAATACAGTAGCTGCTGACAGGGAGAGCGCGCACATATACGGTTTGACATTTATGTCAGTGCCACAGCTGCTGTTGATTCTGTACTAAAACTCAAACTGACTCCTGCCTCAAACTGTTAGTTACTTAAGTTTATTCTAGGGCAGCAACTACTCAATTACCCGTCAACCATTGATTAGACTGGTTTTGTTTGTTTTTCCATAATTAAAACAAGCTTAATGATTTTTTTTTAGCTTTTTAAATGTGTGAATGAATATGTTCTGGTTTCTTTGGTCCATATAACAGAGAAATCATTAAAATAACGAATACTTAAAAGTTTGTGGACACAACACAATACAGTTTCGTCGTTAAGTACGATTTTTTCACATCGCTGCTCGCCAATCATGTCTATCGCTATAGGTTATTGTGGTATCTACTTTAGCAACATTTATACCTATTTGTACGCAAGTTATGGAGATAGATGGAGCTAACAGCAGTAACGGCCCTAAAGTTAGCCAAAAGACATTGTCAAGAGCAAGGACAAGAATAAAGAAGTGAATAAATGACACATCAGAATGCATGTTCTAGAAGTTCTCCACCACTTGTTAAAATCTACTGCGTCAACATTGAAACCTATTTGTGTGCAAGTTATATAGAAAGATGCTAACAGGCATCAGCCAGGAAGTGTACAGGGAGATAAAAAGGCTGGTATGAGGTAAATTATTTACTAATCACAATGCATTTTCCACCAGGAAGTTAACCAAATTGTTAACCAAAACACTGGTAATATAAGCTTTACAGAATCTATGTTACGAGTCCAGCGTGTAAGCATTTTGTGCGAGTAGGTTCTACTTTTTCCTGAAAAAGCCAGAGATCTCGTTTTTGAAACTAAACTCTTCATTAGTTGATGCTGCTGCTGCTGCTGCTGCTGCTGCTGTTGTGCGTAATGGGCAGAATGCAGACAGTGATGTAAATGGCTCTCAGCCGCTGAGTGCTTGCTTTTCTCCGGGCTGGAAAATTGCCTAATGGAAGCAGTCGTGTACGTCAGCCGGGGACAGTTGAGTCGGTTCCATCAATCCAATCAATCAGTCGCTGTCGAGTGGTTATTTTGAGGAGCTTTTGTTGTGTTTTAGTGTCAAACGTTGGACATGTGTCGCGTTCAAACTTGAGTGTGTTTGTGGGCTGCTACTGTGGAGCCAAAACTTTGCCAGGGTTTGGAGTGTGTGGGTGTAGAAGCAGAATAAGTACATGAGCTGAATAACTAACTACAGATGATGGTGTGGGTGGAGGCAGAGTCTGAGCACACACACACACACACAGAGAAAGAGAGAATGGGATGTATAAATTAGCAGTGAAACAGGGCTTGTGCTCAGTGGGTGACAGCATTAATTTTACATTACAGCAGAAGACATTAAGCAAGGTAGAGAATGTACATGTCCACGAACAGCATGTGGGTGTGTGGGTGAAACTGCGTGAGCTTCCATGTCTGACATCTGCACTCGAGTATGACGTATATGGTGGACGGAGGAAGCAAAGCACCAGAGACAGACCGACAAGAACATGGTGCAACTCACTGACGGACGGAGCACAGAAGAAGAGAGTAGGGAAAGAAAATCTAATTTTATTTATTTATTTTGCACTAGACTGAAAATAAAACTTCTATTCAATTTAAGGAATCAAGATCAGGCTTTACCCAAATAGAGTTTCTTCATTCTGCTCCTTGTGATTGATGAAGGTCGACTGATATGAGCTCAAACTTTTTAAACCAAGTAACACCGGAGAATATGTTGAGCTCTCGAAGTAACATCATTATCATCAGAGATAAAAATACTATGGTGTAAACAGGACTTTTCACAGGAGGCAGATTTACTCGCAATAAGATAATTTGCTCTCTCATCGTCCTCCTTTTCCTCAAATATTTCACACACTCATATAGTGAAATTAGTTTAAGATGGAGCGAGAGATATGGTGATTCTAATGACTATTATTCAATTTATTAATTTATTTTTGTATTTGTTTCATTTTCTATGCACTCCGGTCAAAATTCCTCAGCTCCGTATAAACAGTAGAACAGTATTTCAAATACCACCAGAGGTAGCTCGCGTACCACTGGTGTTACACGTACCACAGTTTGAGAAACCATGGAGCTATGCTATGCCTGATTCCTCCACCTGACCATATATGTAACTGTAATACAAAAAGTATTACACAATTCCACACAAAAAATGTACTTCTATTATTGCTGTTTTTATTTTACACTACTTTATACTAGAATTTTAGGTTAATTTGATTATTTTACACCACTTTGGCATGACTTTACATTAGGTAACTAACAACTGTAATAACTAGATATATCTTTTTAGAAACAGAGTTATTGCGGCTTAACATTTTAAATTAAATTAACTTTGCTACATGCTACCTTGCTGAGTAATAATAAACAACTAAATTCTATTTTAAGTTAATATAAAGTAATTTTAGCTAAAAGTGTGATGAAGGACTTTTATTTGTACACTTTCATATTCAATGTTTGCTATTTTGGTTTAAAAGATCCAAATGGTTCCTCTTAAGCAGTTGGCTAAATTACCCATTGTCATTACTGTTAAAACACTGTGATTTTCTATTTTTGAAGGCCAAAAAAAAGCGGCTGGTAGAACGACAGAGAGTGGCAGTGGAGTGGAGAAGTGAGAGGAGTGACAGGAATGCCCAGGCTCTGGTGTAATTTGATGTAAGGCTTTAGAGAGAAGACGAGGCCGCCTGTCCGGCCAGCCGACAACCCAGCAGGTGCTCGTCTCCTTTGCCACGCATGACCAAATTTAGACAGACTCCTAATCCAGTGCACAGAGGCCACCAGGCCAAGCCGGAGAGGAGAAGGTGTGTGAAGGAGGCAGAGGAGCTGTAGGAGGAGGAGGAGGAGTGGGGGCTAAATTAAGGAGATGAGGAGGAGGAGAAAAAACTGAGGTGGGAGGGCAAAAAGAGGGCGGTGGCTGAGGCTAAATCGGTTTGCTATGGGACACCACCGAACAGCTGAGAAGGCAGGATTCCTGAGGTGAACTGTAAAGTGTCCAAGACGGACAGAAGAGGAGGAGGAGGAATGGACAGGAGAAAATGACCACATAAAAAATAATGAACCAGAGAAAGTGTTGGAAACACGAGAAGAGTGAAACATTGCCAACATCAAAGGAGATCGGATCGAAGCTACAGATGGAAAAAGAAATCCTCAAAATCCACAAAAACATTGCATAATCTATTTATTCCAAACTTAGGCCTCTAAATACCACCACATCAATTAAACTTGAAAACTACACTGAGTGCCTTGAAAAGGTTAAATAAATCATTAACTATTAGTCTTAAGCTTAGTTTGAATCCACTTTAGATTCGGTAAATATACATGCAAGATTGTGGTTGAAAGCCGTTTTCCTTGAGAAACAAATACTAAGACTCATTAAAGTGAGTTTTGAAATGAAGACTTAACATTTTACAATTATTTAAAGCTTAATGGCAAAATTCAAGATTGAAATCTGTTCCATTTGCTTAATTTCCAGACCTCTTGCGGTCCACCTGCAGTACCCTCATGACCCACACTTTGAGAATCGCTGCTTGAGATGGAGGCATAATCCCAAATTCATTAAACGCGAAGCACATTAAAAAACAATTAAGTGTCATACCTGTGACAGTCAGAGGAGGTATTATTTTTTTACTGCCCTGCCTTTGTACAGCTCTATTATCTCACCCCCTGGGTTAGTTTTAATGCCTGTGGTGATTTACAAAGTCCAGCGGCATGAAGTCACTCTCCAGCCTCCTCTGTCTGTCCACACCTGTCAGTCTAGCCCGGCTCAGCTCGGCTAAGCTCAGACTCTATTTCTTTTACTGGTCCTTCTTGTAAAATGAGGTCACGGTAGACCAGCTGAATGCCTGTCATGACTGTGCCTCCCCAAGGAGGGGGGGGGGGGGAATCAGGGCTGCGGAGCCTCCATACAGCTCACATGCACATGCACACACATGTTCCTGTTCCCATACACATTGAAACAGGCTCCTCATAATGTCAACGAGCTCGACTGTCTGTCAAAAAAGCTGACGCAACCAGGACTGGAATTACTGCTGTCAACCTCAGAGGGGAAACCACGAGCAGGATTTACTTTATGAACAGACCTGACCCAAACCTGCACTTCAGATTTTATCCCCGCAGAGCAAAGACGGCGACACTAAAACCATTAGACGGATATAAATACTGTTGTGTGATGACGTTACTTACAAAAGGCAAGCAATATACAATACATGTCCTTCACTTTTAACAATAATATACAATACAGGGAAGATCCTAGGGGTAGAAATCAAATCAAATAACCATAAGTATGTTTGGGAAAGAGTAAAATCACTTTAAAATAAAAGGCTTTGGTTTCCATCGCCTTAAAATAAACCTATTTCTACATTCGAAGGTCATAAGGGCAGAATGATCACAGGCTTAGAAAAGAAACAAACAACCAGAAAAGTAGTGTTTAATAAACAAAACAGGCTCCACTGACCTAAACTGTGACGCAAGGTGGGTACCAATTTTGTCACTTTTGTTGTAAGAAATTTTAAGAAATAATTTAATAAAAAAATAATTAAAACGTATGCAAAATGTCTTTGGAAAAATGCCTGTCACATCTATTTTTATAAAAAAAAATTACTATTGTTATTACAAGTAGAAGTAATAAAGTATAATATTAGTACTACATCACTTTTGGTTGGGAAAATGTGTCCTGAACTTTGACTAAAACTGAAATAACGGCTGTGAACATAACAAAAGTATTTGCTTTGGATAATGGTGAATAAAAATGGTTTTAACAAGAATTGCTTAAATATGTTTTATTGGTTCAATCATTTCATAAAAAGAAAACGCCCCCAAAATTCGTATTTCCACCTAAAGAAAGTCGGAGCAACCTCACAAACCCTGACATCGGATTCCAAAACGTCTGACACTCGCATCAATAATATAAATTGCTACTTTTACTGTTCATTACACTTCTGTCTTATTTGTTTCACAGTAAATCAGTCGTATTGTTCAACTTTTATCTGCGAACATCGCTATTATCCACCAATATTGCTTAAATTGGCTAGCGTGAGATACGTAAGTGTCCATGTTTTTCCCCGACTTCTCAACGGTAACACGGTTAACTCTGAGGTGATGTCACGTCTAGAACTTATCATACTACGATACTTGAAATTGATACAGTGAAATATTGAGATATTTTGCGTGAAGATATATCGCTTTAGAGACAAGTATCACATTTTACATAAAATTTTACCTTTTGTGGATTAGCATTAAAAAAGATCCAATGACATTTCAGTCCACTAGAGGGTGCCAAGTGCTCACTCTCACGAGAGCTGTTGCGCGAGTGTATCGCAATATATGATCTCACAAATACTCAGTATTTTTGCAATATTGTGACAATAACATCGTATTGTGGTGTCCCTGGTGATTCCCACCCCTACCACTGTGCGCAGACACAAAATGGCTTCCACATTGTGCCCTACGTTGTGTTAGTCCGACACACACACACACACACAGTGTGAACACACATGCTCTTCAAATAGAGTCTGTATAACCTTTAACACAGAAATAAAACATCAGACCTCACGCTTCTTAATTAGATGAAGAATTGTGACTCTAATTTACACCTGACAGATTTGCACACTGTTCTCTCACTGAGTCGATTTATTTAGAAAACTCTACATTAGCTGACTTCACTAATTTGCACCTTCTGTCAAAAACAGTGGATCTAATTAGGTAAAGTGTGGTGACTGGTGATTTGTCTTCCAGCACTTGATTCTCTCTCTAGTTTTATGCTCACGTTTTGAGCCCCCCCCCCCCCCCCCCCATTACTAATACAATGGCAAATACTGTATATGTTACTGTGTATTAGGATCTTAAAGAAATCATCAACTGTGTGTAGAAAAAGCCTCTGTACAGTATGTGATATGGGATGAAAATTAAATCACAGTATTTCGTTATATTTGTGACAATATTTCACTGATTTTCAAAGTAAAAGTGTAAGTTGATATTAAGTGGTTAGCCGCATGTGGTTTGCAGGCCGCAAGTTTGAGACATCTGGTCCAAGACATTAAGAACAAAACTTAATTCTTTTAAGTTAATTTAAAGCCCAGATGATACGCTTTTCTATCACCTTCTACTGTTTTTTTTTTAATACTCAGACAACACAATGTTAGATTGTGCTGTAACGCGACTAAAACACCACAGCTGGTATTTGTACAAATTGTGTCTCTAACTATAATATAAAACAGCTATTTATGTCTCACCGACAGTGTAAAAATACTTGACGTGAACGTGATTGACTCCCGTTCCACCTGTCGGCCACAGCCACCTCTGTCACACACCTGTTTGGCACACGCACACACGGGTGCCACATAAACAAATCACGGGCTCACATGCTCAAGCAGAGTCCACAATAACAGCCGTCACATAAAAACACTGTGGTCTTCTTTTATTTTTAAGGTCACTATGTTTGTGATGCGCAAGGACACACACATTTAAACTTGGACCGAGTTATGATCGTAAACGTGCACATGCAGATAATAGTTTCCGAAGGTAAATCTATAAATACAATGATTATAAATCACCCCCTTAGAAAATGTTAGCCTACATTTGGCGGTGAACAGTTGGCAGTGAACCAATTCTCAGGATCTTTCAGGACACGACAAGATGCTCTGTCATCCCAGGACACAACAGCTATCTACCGTCTTCACTTTTTATGAATACAGCCGGTGAAGAGACTGGTTCACTGACATGTTTACCGTATGTTTCCTGGGACACATTTTTACAGTCTGTGTTAAGCATTCGTGTGAAATCTAGGATTTAGTGTCTGCAACACTCTTTCATAATCGACATATATATGTCATTGTATAAACTAATACACAAAACATTTAATGGTTTTAACTAGAGGTAGACCGATTATTATGAAAATAATTGTTGGTCGCGGCCCTAATTGGCCGATAATTGCCATTTAGTCATTTGATTAATCTGTCAATCATTTTCTCAATTAATTGGTTAGTTATTTGGTCTGCTGTTTACCAAACATCAAATATCCTGTTTTGTCCACTAAACCAAAATGTATAACCTTTGTTACAAAGAGCAAAAGGACGCCGAATATTTTATATATAAGGACCGATTAAACCAATGAATCGGTTATTCGTTGCAGTATCACGTTGGCTCATCTCTCCTGAAAACATCTGATAGGCAGTGGAAGAAACACAGTATAACACGCTGTTCTAATGGAGAAGAAGGGGGAAGGGATTTAATCTACTCAAAAAGATTAAATACGGCCTACACATAATAAAAACAGCTGACTGTGTATCCACTGAGGAGCTGACGCTGTGAGGCGGCAACATTATTTTTATCACCATCAAACCACCGTGTTTGTTTCTGTTTCTGACATCATGGCGTTGCATCAGGGGTCTCTTGTAAACAACAAACGGCTTGAATTCCTCCCCAGCCAATAAAGTGACAGGACGGAGAGAGAGAGAGAGAGAGAGAGAGAGAGAGAGGAGTTATGACACTTGACAGGTGTCGCCGACATTTAGGAGCCGCCCACTGCCGACTCTCCCTCTACCCCCATCCCCTTTGTGGGCTTTAAATATCCGCTCCCTCGTCAATAAGACTTGGAGCCCTGAACTTGGGTGCCACGGGGACGATTTGGGACAAAGACATAAGAGTAAATCCTCTCATCACCCAAACACACACCTTTAATAACCAACCTGAACTCTTCTGCCCCATGGACTCACCTCTTACCCCCCCACATTATCTGTAAAACAACAGGACAGCTACATCGCTAAACTGCTGCAACTGCCACTGAGTTTCCCACTGACAACAGCTATCCATAAAAATAAAATGATAATAATCAATCATTGATTAGTGGCTTAATGAGGTATTTACCCACATTACCCATTATCCTTAAACATTTAAAAAAATATATCAAATAAATCAAGCAACCCTTGATTGTTTTTTCCAACAGACTAATCGTTTACTCAATACTCAATGTTTAACCTAATACACAAGATGTTTAACGGTTCCAGCTAGAGGTAGATTCAGGCCGTTTTTTCCCATTTATTAATTGGCCAATTGTGACAAATGATGCTTTTGTTGTTTTGAGAAATGTGTTAATTTCACTGCTTTTATCCAAAAGTGTTTTGTTTAGTTTTTTTTGCCTGTTTCATTCATTTAATGTGTAGTTTGTATATTATGTTTTACTGAAAATACTGTATATAATTGGATTGCAGACATCATTAGCCTATGGACATAACAATTGCCCTGATTTCTAAAACAAATTGGCATCAGTACCGGACTTAGAAAAAAACTGTATTGGTCGACTTCTCAAATACGATGGTTTGACTAAATTTAGATCATATTCAACATGTTAGTTAAACAAATTAACCTATTTTAATATTATTCTGTGCTATTTAATTTAAAATATTTATTTATATAACTGCTGTAGGCACAAAAGGAGCCTCACCAAATACACTTAATGGTAAAAGTACAGCGTAAACCCTCTATTCAGATCACTTTGTGGTGTATTCAATTTCAGGTGAGGACAAAAATAAGTAAATTATCATATCAAGTCTAAATCTAGATGACTATTGTGGGAAGTGTTGTCTCAAGTTACATTTTCAGCAGTTTGGCGGTGTGTGTGAATCGTTCCGAACATCATTTTCCTTTTCCTCCCTTGTCGAATGTCTGAAGGATTAATGGGCTACAACACCAGAGACCCTGCTTACAACACGGCCACCACTGAGCTCCAGAGGAAAGGCCCGAGTACAAACCGACGAGATTTATCAGTGTGTTTGGAGGATAAAAGGCCTAGGACACCTCGACTCGTCAAAGTGTATGTGAGTGCCAGATGCCAGGGAGATACACTGTGAGAGAGAGAACAGGTGCAGCAGGTGGTGAAATATGGCATCCATCGTCCACCCACAGACACTGGGGCTGAGCAATATATCAATATCATGTCACCATATCGTGATAATGTAACTGTGATGACTTTTCCCGGTTTTAAAGGCTGTCGCATTGGTAATCGTCATTTATATTGAATACATTTGTAAAATACACTAAATATTACATATATTATAATAAAAGATACACTGAATGGACAAAATTATATTTTAAAAAGTCACTTAACACTTTTCAATGTTAATATCCTTATTTTAGGCATGTAATACAGACCATAAACGGTAGATATTTTTAATTTAAAGGGTATTTACAGTGTATTGCCACTCTCCTTTTGACAAGCACAAACATCTCAAAAGAAAACTTTTCATGAGCTCAGCGAAACGACCTGTGTGCAGCTTTATATCCCGATATGTCTTGTATATTGGGATATTACTAGATATAAAACAAGTGTAATATTAAGCTTACTTATGAAACATAACATACATACATAATAGGGCTCAAGGATTATTCGGCTAAATGACTATAAAATGCATATTTTAGGAATCGATTAATCAGTGTTTTATATAATTTAAACTAACTTTCTAATTTTTTAGCTTCTAACGTGAATATAATATTTTCTGGTCTCTTAGCTCCATCTAACAAAGAAATCATAAAAACCGAATCATTTTGATTTGTGGGCAAAACAAGACATTTGGGAACATCATGATTTCCAGATCTGATCAATATTTTCCAAATTTTCTGACATTTTATGGACAAAGCAAGTACTCCATTAATCAAGAAAATAATAATAGTAATATGATCATAATCGTTATTTACTAATCCATACTGACAACACCTAGCTGTGCTTACAAACCAGACTTGAGCTAAAACAACCTGCAGCATTATCGTGTGGGAAAAGTCAGATTTTTCACTCAGCAGCACACGAGCAGGCAAAAACAACACCACACTGGGTGTCACTGCGACCTAAGAAATAACAAACGGGCAAGTGCCGTCATGCGGAGATACCGTCCTGACAATTCTGCGCGACATCATGCCTGAGCCAGGTGCTCCATTTACTTTCCGCACGTAGCTTGAATCCCTGGGCAACTGGAGGGAGCGGATGGCTAACCTGGTTCAGTCAATCACTTGTTGTGACACGGCCATCTGTCTGTCTGCACAGTCACTTTAATTGCCCAGGCTCAGTGTGAGGATACATTGTGTCCCGCTCTGCTCCATTACGCCGACTTGCATTGTGTTCCACTGTGCTACCAGAGTGATGGAGCCAGCTTGAAATGCCAGCCAAACATTTGACAAAGTGCCTCTCCAGCCGTGTGTCTGCGTGTGTGCAGATGTTCCAGGTCACAGTGACACGTTTTTGTCTTCAGAAAAAGCAAAAAATGTTTCTTTGACTTGATGTTATGTGAGCTTACAAAGGATTTCAATTGCCTGGCAGTGGTGATATGAAGTAATAGGCCCCTTTTTAATGGCAAACATTTTTTCAGGTCACGGTGGGAGAAGCTCAGGTCAATGAAAGTAATGATGGCTAGTTTCATTTCAGAGTGCATGCTAGGTCACTGTCACACTGTCCTGACGACATGAACTGAACACTGCCATTATCAATGTTACAACTAACACGTGTGCAACAACAAGCCCAATTTGTTCTGCCCATGTGCGACGTGTCACGTGTGACAACTTACTGTTCAGGAATTTTAGATAAAACAATGTCATAGTCAATTCTTAGTAGTTGTTCTTAAGAAGATAAATACACTTTTTTTATGTTACCTTTCATTTTAGTCGTTAATTATGTTAATGAAGCCGCCTCAACTCATGTTTACATTTTTGTTTTCTTTACAAATGTGATTTTCTGAATGAACGTTTTTGCAGTTACATTGGGTGAAAGAAAAACATCTAAAATCTTAAGTTAAGTTGGCACCTGAGGGAAAAAGTGTGACATTACGAAAATTATTCGGAATTACAATCCACCATAACTGTCTAAAATTGTCTGTATCGAATTACATGGTTGCCTTATCTTATCAGGAAACTAATATGGACAAGTCATTAAGATTTATTCCTTGGGCATCCCAAATATTGGA